>NC_070606.1:37794166-38097196 GCF_027172205.1 Podarcis raffonei
GACATATACAAGCTAAATGAAAGTCCTGTAACAATTATGGTTAATCTGAACATCAAGGTCAATACTGATGAATCCTTAAGGTAGAAGGTTGTAGGAATAGCCATATATCAACGACTTGTATAAAAACATTAAAGACTCAGCCAACCAAAAAAATATAATCAATGTTCTTCAGTGAATCTTTCAAACATCATACACATTTCAGCTTCCTGATAGCTATCAGCAAAAGTTGTATCTTGAGACATTGCTGAGCATATCATTTGAAGTCATAGGCGTTCCCATATTTTTCCGTCTATAAGACGAGGTTTTTTTACCCCATTTTTTAGGTCTAAAAATGTGGGTTGTCTTATCCACGGAACATAGCAATTAAATATATAAATAAATAGGGAACTTGCCCTAGCGGTCACAGCTCCTGGGAGTGGTGAGCCGCGGGGCCTCCGTAGTTGACTTGCTTCCTCCTGCTCTGCCTGCCCTATAGTGGGGAGGGAGGCTGTAGGCAGTCCATTTTTGCTGTGCGGTGTCTCTGCGCGGCTCCATTTGTGCACGGGCAGCGCAACGTTACACAGGAGGAGCACGGCGATTTAAGTAATATCCCCCCCCCTGCGCTTTTAACATCAGCGAAACATCGTGCCCTGCGCTCCTCCTGTGTAACGTTGTGCCGCCTGCACATAAATGGAGCTGCGCAAAGACGCCACGCAGAAAGAACAGATCTCTTCCCTCTGCGCCTTTCCTGTGATAGTCGCTGATGTTAAAGGCACAGAGGGAGGGATATTACTTCACTCGCTGCGCTCCTCCTGTGTAACGTTGTGCCACCTGCGCACAAATGGAGCAGTGCGAAGACACCGCACAGCAATAATGGACTGCCTACAGCCTCCCTCCCAGATGTAGGGCGGGCAGAGTGAGAAGAGCCAAGCAGAATACTGTACGGAGGCTCCACAGGAAAGGCGAAAAGTGCTAAAAGTAATTGGAAAACAAAGCTTCACCACTCTCCCCCCCCCCCCAAAGCTCAACTCTGGCCCCTCCAAAAGCTCAGTGATTGCCAGCAAGGGAACAGCTGATAGGTGGCCTGTTAGACTTGTGGGGCTGTTAGCCTCTGGGCTATCCTCCCCCCCCCCATTTCAACAATTCAGGGCAATTTCCCCCCATTTTCTTAATTTGGGGTCCCCCAAAATAGGGGGCATCCTATACATGGGGGCGTCCAATACACGGAAAAATACGGTATATGTTTAAATTATTGTACCTGGGTTTTGTTTTGTTTTTCATTTTTGGCATTTAGAAGTCATGCATAAAGAAGTTCTGCACATGAATATATGCCATTGAGGAAGGCTGACCTTTATTGACTGGGCTGCATTTTTCCGCAATAAAACGGCTAGCACATTTGCAAAACTAATCCGGGTCTGGGATGGTTTCAAACTGGCTGGCACACCATGTGTTGAGATTCTTATATTGGAGGCGGTTGGACTGGATGACCCCCGGGGTATCTTCCAACTCTATGATTCTATGTTTTTATGCATATTGTTGATGTATGGCTATTATAACAACCCTATAGCTCATGGGTTCAGCCACCTGAAGTTTTTGAACTGCACAGGTTCTGTACAAGGCCGTACTTTTGAAGGTTTTAGAGTTCTGTATCCTTGTTTTTAATTTCTGTATTTATGGTAAGGTCAGATTCTATTCTTATCACACGAGGAATCCTTAGCCACCCAAGTGGGTACAAAAGCTACTTATCCTTCTCCCCCACCCCCACCCCGTACGAGCTAATAATAACAGCTGGGAGGCATTTGGATCATGGCAACAGTGTGGGAGGAAGGAATTAAATAAAATCCCTTCCCATAACACTTGAACAAATTAGCATCCCCATGCAAGTGCTTTTGAAGCGAACCCTCGAGTAATAATTTTGAAAACCTGTGGGAGATCCCAGTTGCAGATCTCACATATCTTATATCTAGTTGAGCTGGGTATACATTTTTGTGACTGTGCTCCTTGAAGCTGTCTAGTGAACCAGCTGTAGCTAGAGAAGGGTGGGGAACCTTCCATATCCCTCTGCCTGGCTCCTGCAAATCTTTCTAGACCAAATTTCCCATTGGCCAAGCTCTAAATCATCCTTGACTTGGGGGCCTGGGTGGAATGTGTTCCTGGACAGTAATGATGCCTGTTGTTTGCCTGGACAGTGGACAGAGAGATGCGTGTGACTTTTGTGTGTCTGGAACGGCATCTATTATACAAATGCAAAAGTTCCCTCTGTGACTCTGCATCTTTCTGGCTCCAGCTCCCAACTAGGGATGATGGAGAAATTTGATTCAGTTCACATATAAAGGTGAACTTACCTAACTTGAACCTTCCAAAACAATACAGTCATACCTTGGGTTAAAGACGCTTTAGGTTGCCCGATTTCAGGTTGTGCACCGCGCCAAACCCAGTATTACCGGAATGAGTTACTTCTGGGTTTCGGCACTTGCGCATGCGCAGAAATGCTAAATTGCACTTTGCGCATGCACAGTATCGCAGGATCACAACCTGCACATGCGCAGATGTGGCGCTGCAGGTTGCGAACACTGTGGGTTGCGAATGTGCTTCCCGCATGGATCACGTTCACAACACGAGCGTCCACTATACAAAGAATGAAACACAGTGATCCATCAAAAATTTACACTTCTCTGAATTTTCTTTAAAGCGTGAGGAAGATTCTCCACATATTGGGGCAATTTCCAATACAGTACATACAAATATCATGTTGTTCCACAGGGCCGAACTACACATGGTTCTCAGTATATACCTCTTTTTTCCCTCTTTGGAAGAACGCAGCCTTAGATGGGTTTTTTTTGGCTCCACAAGGGAAAGGATGCAGATGTTTGTACCTTCATAACTGAGAGGGAGCGATTCATTGCAGGAAAATGGCGAAAGTGAAAAGGACAAAGAATTTCCTGCCCCTTCTCCTCCCTCCCACTGCTCTTTCACTTCAGTTTGCAGCTTTGGTGGCTGTCTATTGTAAAAGAAAATCCACAGAACTGAGAGAGAGAAACACCCCCCCCCCACATGATTGAGCATCATGTGTACTTTGGCCCATGGTGCCACCTCATTTGCGGCACTCACTCGGCATTCATATCTTTAATGGCTTTCTTTTTCCCCCTAAGTGCATTTTCCTGTTGTTAGTTCTTAAAGAAACAGGTGTTTGTGAGGGAAACTGATGTGCAATTTGTGCCTTTCAGAGACAATTTGTTCTGCTGCTGTACTCATCATTCCAAATACAGAGCAGGGTCACTCTCTTGAGCTTGGGGCGGGGGTGGAACCAACATGTACCCTGAGCAAACAATGGATGAAAACGTAAGATCAAAATGGATATACTCAGGGAGATACAAGCAGCTCAGAGAGACCCCTCCTCCACTCAGTTATCTCCCTTCTCTTTTTGCCTTCTCAACCTCACAAACGTTTTGTAAAAGAGCGAGGCTTTTTCCACGAGCCCCTTGAGACCTCATTCTGTTTGGATAATTCTTCTGTTTTCTCTGGGATGCTGATCAACAATATATTAAAACTCTGGTGATTCATCCTCTGAGCCAAAATGACTGCAGAAATAATTCATCAGATTGAAACGTCCAAGCTTCTCTGGCATTGTATTCCTTATTAAAACAAGCTCTGAAATTAGTTATATGTCTCCCTCGTGGGTCAAGCTACATGTGACTGTTGGATTTTGGAATCAAATGTGCAGGGTTATTTAAAAAATAATAATAATAATGCAAATTGCAACAGCTGCTGTGGATATGCATGCATGCCAATGGGAGACTTCAGAAGATGGGTTTCTTCAGGACTAGATCCATTTTGGGTGACTTTTTTGCTGCTGTCTGGTGCTCAGTAAATTGTATTCTCCCCCACCCCTTTTTAATAATTCAAGTATTGTTATTTTTATTGTTATTTGTATACCACCCTTCATCCGTAGTTCTCAGGGTGGTTCAGAACATAAAATCACAACATACGATACACAAATACACAATAAAAATAAGAGCAAAAAACAAACCAATAATCCCCCTCCCATAACACATTTAAAAGGGCATCGGTTGTCAATAAGCCAAAGGTCTGGTTGAAGAGGAAAGTATTTGTCTGGCGCCTAAAGGTGTCTAATGAAGGTGCCGGCCAAAGCTCCCTGGGGAGAGCATTCACAAATGGGTAGACACTGCACCCTCCCGACTTCGAATAGAGGAGGCACACAAAGAAGGGGCTCAGATGATCAGATAATCGCAGGGTCCAGGTACGTCATATTGAACAAAGTACATCAAACAAAGACTTGTCCCGTGACCAATTGGAATGACTCCTTCACTTCAGATTGATGATAAGAGCGACATCTTTCTATGGAACACAACAACAAATAAACTACAGAGAGGCTGTTAAAAGTTCCAAGGGAACTGTGGGGAAAACAACATAACTTCAGGCAGGTGCTAAATTTGTTAAAGAAAACCGAGCCAGCTACATAGCTCAGCTGTACATTATTTTTATTTATTTATACAGTTGCCGTTTGTGCACTTAAGGTTTTAAAACCTGGCTTCTCGCTGCACAGAGCTGTAGAGTTTAAATATGAAACATAAACACCAGCAAGGGCAAATGGAATAAAATGAACCAGTTGAACTGCCGTGCTTGCACATGCTCCTACATTTATTCTTGCTGAACTCTTTGCTTTTACCCCTTTGTTTTGAAGACCAGCTTGCAAAGTTGCCTCATCTTTGTAACTTCTCAAATTGCAACCTTACTAAGCCATGGCCAACTAGACAGGAAAGGGACAGATCTGTAAATCCAGCCAGCTGGCCACCAAATCTCTAAGTCATTAGCCAAAATGGTGCCCTCTAGATGTTGAGGAATGCAATGCCCATCAGCACAAGCCTATATGGCCAAGAGCTAGGAATGATGGGAGTTGTAGTCCAAAACATCTGCAAGGTACTATGTTAACTATCCCTGCCCTATATATAGCACAGAGGTTGAGATTTAGGGTGCCTCCAGACTGTTACTATTTTGGGGTGGCATTCCATCACAAGCCAGAAAATTTAGATTGCATAATTAGAGTTGACTTGGAGATCATACGCAACAAATTCCCTTTCCCTCCGAAAGGGCAAATTGCTTTGCAAAAATGTGTTTATTGGAGAAAATTGCATACAAACATACATACATCAGGATGAATTTGCACTAAAATGCTGGTGAATATTCATGAGGACTTGTTTCTAAAAAATGACAAATCAATGTGGGAATGAGGAGAGCTGAACTGAAGATTGGAAAAATAAGAAACCAAGAAAAAATGGCATTGGTATATTTGCCTATCCCTACACAATAGCATTCAATGAGCCACCTCCCTCTCACACACCAATGACAACATTTCCAGAATCTGAGATTACTACACCACTAGAATCCCTTTGTGAGACTGGGGGGGGGAGGGGCACTCAAATTATCTCAAAGCTTGTAGGGATGCAAAAACGTTTGATGCTTCTTAGGTCATATGAGAAGCAGTGATAGTGACAAAGCCAGACAGCAGCTATAAAAACAACTATAACAATTGAGGACCGAATATGAATAATAGCAGGCAGCGTTCTGGGGATGACAGCAGCTTAAACGTCAGTACAAAGTGATGAAATGCAATGAGGCTGTAAGAACTGCCGTCTGATAAAAATATAAAAAGGGATTTAATGCAATCTGACTAAATTGTCTGCACATGTGAAGGACATTAATGCCATAAGAGGTTGAAGGCTGCAGTCTTACATGCATCAACTAATGCTAAGCTTCTCTGAGCTATTTTAGGAGAATTGAGTTGCCAGATTCCAAAGGAAGACACTGATGGGCTGGTTCACACACGCATTGATGATTTCAATTCCATGGATTGACTTACATGTGTGAATGAGCCACCCTGAGTCACTTAGGGCCATGACAAAAGGGTAAGGGCTGTAGCTCAGTAGCAGAGCATGTGCTTTGCATGTAGAAGATATAGACATAGGAGCCAAGTCCTAGGGGTTGAAGGGTCTTCATCCCAATAAGATATCTGATGGAGCCGGGGCCCCCCAAGTTGATGGGCATTGCCATTCAAACGGTGTGCGTGCACCGTGACATGTGATCAATTATGTAGGACAGGGCTTATCTGCCCCCCTATTTTATTCAAGTTGGTACCCTTTGCCTAAACATCTCCAGGCAGGACTGGGGGTGTCCAATCTCAGAAACCCTGCAGAGATGCTGCCAGTTTACATTGACAGAACTAGGCTAGTGATGTTTGGCCATCACTGAGCACCCATCTATGACTCATGTGGGCATATATATGCACAAGGTCAAGATTGCTAGATGCCAGCTTGCTTTCCTGGGAAGTGCCAGAGTGTGCCTTGCAGTTGTTTGGTTAGTTTTTGCTTGAACAGCTCCCTTGTGTTTTGTTCACCTTACCACCGGAAGTGGTAGCTGTGATGTAGTTGCTGACCAGTGTATGGGACCACACAATTACCTCTGCCTGCTTCAAGTTATAAGGATGAACCATTCTAAGAGCGATTTAATATGCACCAATAGGTTTCTTGCTAAAGTACAGTAAAGTGGATATAATTAGAGCAATGTTATAAATATTTAAGGTAGTGCAAGTACAATGAAAGTGATTATCCTGGATTTATGGAATGCACAGTAATCACCCAACTGTCTAGTGAAACAGGCTTTTTGATGGAACTTCTGACAGGGAAGCTTCTATAATTTCTATCATTTTTGGTACTGAACAGATTGGTCTTTGATTGGCTCAGTGCACCTGGGCTGTTGAGAGCCCCTGTTTTAAAGCTTGCAACAAAACATCTCATTGTGTTTCGTCTTTGAATGGGTATTTTCTTTAACAAGTATTTCCACTTGGGGCTGAAAATATCAGTAGAAGCCCCTTTGAAAACTCATTTTGAATGCCTTGGAGTTCCCTAGACGTACTTCGGTAATAAGAAACTATGAAAACAGAATATCTCGGCCATTTGGTTCTTTAACTGCAATCCAACCTTGCGGTATGCACCCTCTGCTTCCACTTGCGGGTGCCACTGCTGCTAAGTCCTCCACCCTGCCCAGCTGGGAAGGAACCTACCACCAGTGTTCTTCTGCTGGTGGCATCCTGTGGAAGGACCTGAAATGGGTGTCCAATGAGAGGAATCCAAAGAGCTGCAGATCCCTGAGAGTCCTGATCCTTGGGCCCCCCAGCTGGGTCTCTCTGGAACTGGCACAGTAACCCTCTTCTACCCTGGTTGATGTAGGTCAACAGAACTTCAGAAGTTGCTTTGCTCTACTGTGCTGCTCCTTGTCTGGAGGTTAGGATTTCTCTCTAATCTGGGGCTTAGTTGAGTCCCTCTGTGGACAGGGGGCATTACTTTAAGTAAACACGCACTGCAAAACGTCTCACTGCAAGCTGTACTTGCTCTCTTTCTCAGCCTCTCAGATCTGTCAATCCTTCAGCGAGTAGGATCTGCTAATAATCGTTCATTTATGTCTCCAAGAGTTGTCATAAAATATTTTTACACTCCCCGATCCATCACTCTTTCTGTTCATTCTTAACAGGGCCTAAAAATAGAGAGGAGAGCTATTTATTGAGAAGAAATAAAACAAATGGATGGAAATAGTTTCATTATCCCTTGGCACTCAAAATTCCCACGGCTCTTCAAATCTCACCCCAGTCTTCATCACTCTCTTGGCTGCTTGTGGAGTGTTGGCAGTGTGGGAACTTTGACAACGAAGCTCCTTGCTGCATTGCTTGAGTCATGTGAGATGTGCTGAGACCAATGGGAATTGCCCATGGTACAGCTCTACATCATGCCAGCATTACCCTTCGGGCAAATTGGAGAATCATTGCTGGGGTATGTGGGAAACATAGGAACAAAGGCAAGGAACCATTAGAAGAGCATCATAGCTCAGCAGTAGAACATTTCCTTTTATGTAAAACCTCCCAAGTTTAATCTCATAGGTGAGTGCAGCATATTAAAAAAGCAACCAGGGAATTTTATATTTTTACTTATTAAAGAAAAGGCAAACTTTCACTGAATACTCAGTCATAAAGGACATTGTTTTCATTCATCAAACAAACTATAACTTAACTAAACTTTTTTTTTAACTAACAACTAAATTTTCCTGGGAAAAAAATACAAAATTTGAAAATGAGACACGAGATACCAGATTTTGATGATAACAAGGCATATGCAAAGATACAGTCAGTTTTCATGATCTTTAACTTGATAAATGAACCAAAACAGATTAAGGTTTCTCTTTCCTGCCTTAGAGAATGAGAGTCACCCTGTCCTTGTGATTGCCTCACTGTAAAGTGAAGGGCGGGTAATATAAAATAAATTAATTATTGTATACAGATCATCCACTAAATGACGGCATTTCACCCTTGTATTATGTATCTTTGCCAATTAGGTTTGGTAAGGATTAAGGGGGAAAACAGCATGAAAATATCTATGATAAATAGATTTGCTAATTTGAGTTTTACAGCTAATTTAGCAATTTATTCCTAAGAAATATTGTAATCCTCCAACCTGAATCAGATACATTATCCTCTTATTCCGCTAGGAATAAATTAATTCACCATACTTAGTTAAATAAGTTATTTTCTTAAGAGGAAGGAATTAATATTTAGAGCCTTTTTTCCAGTATAGAGAGCCAACTAATCTAAATATTTCAGCTCAGGAAATCTACAAAATCTACCATGAGATTAAATATAATTTAAAGCCATGGGGAACTTCTTTCATATCCTTTTTACCATAGAGTCCCTCATGATCAACTGCCTAGAGATTACATTTCAGAGGTGGGTGGAGCTAGAGTGCTTCTGGATCTCCTGCTGTCACTTGAAGCTCAGGTGGCCAGGGCAGCACAGAGTACCTTCCATCAGATTTTGCTGGTGGCCCAGCTGTGCCCCTATCTGGACAGTGATAGCCTAATTTCCATTGTCTATGCTCTGGTAACCTATAGGTTACAATACTGTAACATGTTATACCTGGGGGCTGCCTCTGAAGACAGTCCAGAAACTTCAGCTGGTGCAGAATTCAGCGACCAGTTTGCACACTGGGGAAGGACAACAATCCTTGCCTGACTTGCATGGGTTGCCAGTCAGTTTCCAGGCCCAATCAAAGTGCTGGTTTTGAACTGTAAAGCCTTAAATGGCTCAGGACCACAATACCACAAGACCTGCCTCTCCAAATATGGTCCAACCTGAACCCTATGCAGGGGCGGAGGAAGGGGTGTGTGGTGGAGGTGGCCTGCCCTGGGTGTCTTTGCTGAGGGGGGGGGTGACATTTGGCGCTTCGCCCGCCTGCGACTCCCAAGCCTACCCTGAGCCATCAGGTGAAGATGGGAGTTGAGGTGCTTTGCTGGCAGCGTTCCCCCCTCCCCCTTTGTTTTGACAGCTGGTGGAGGCTTGGGAGTCGCAGGCGGCGCTGCGCCAAATGTCCGCCATTGGCGGCTCGATCCACTCCCGTGGGTGGCTCATTCTATTGGTAAAACCTATTTGGTGTTTCACAACTTTCTGACTAGTTGCAGGACCTTAGCCAGACCTAGCAGAGTAAACGCAGAATCCACGGAAGCAATTGGCAACTTGGCTGCACACAGGATAGACGAAGCAGGAACCAGGAACTTGTAGTTAGGTGTTTATTATATGCAGTGGACTATTTACAGGAACAGAACACGGATCTTTTGCTAGCTCTCTCTGACACGACTCACAACTCCTACACTCACTAACACACAGAACTCTGAACCTCTGAACCCTGAACTAACACATTCCAGTTAGTAGGCCATTAATTATCACTCCCTTGAGAGAGCTTGACCAATCAGGGAGTTGTCTCCATGTCTCTGTTATCACCAGGCAGACTTACTCCTTCAGATTGCCTTCTGGCTGTCTGCCAAATCTTAATCGACACTGTGTGAGTAGCTGCACATACAGTGGTACCTCAGGTTAAGTACTTAATTTGTTCCGGGGGTCCATACTTAACCTGAAACTGTTCTTAACCTGAAGCACCACTTTAGCTAATGGGGCCTCCTGCTGCTGCTGCGCCGCCCGAGCGCGATTTCTGTTCTCATCCTGAAGCAAAGTTCTTAACCTGGAGCACTATTTCTGGGTTAGTGGAGTCTGTAACCTGAAGCGTATGTAACCTGAAGCATATGTAACCTGAGGTACCACTGTACACAGATTCCCAACAGCTCCACCCCCAGTTACAGTGCGCGTGCACCACTCCATGCACCAGAGCAGCTATCCCGCACCTGGGAGGGCACCCTCCACACCCCACTCCCCTCGGGAACATGCCCCCCCCTTGGGAGTGTGCCCACCCTGGGCAGCATGGGCATATCCTCCGCTGCTGACCCTATGATCACCATCTGAGGCCCTTCTTTGTGTGTTTCCTCCACAAGAAGTCTGGAGGGTGGTAACACAAGAACGGGCCTTTTCTGCAGTGGCTCCCCACTTGTGGAATGCATTCCCCAGGGAGGCTTGCCTGGCCCCTTCATTACATATTTTCAGACGCCAGGCAAAAGCATTCCTCTTCTCCCACCTTTTTGGCTGATTTAACAATGTATAGCCTTTTAAGCTGGTTTTAGGGGGGTATTGTTTTTGTTTGAAACTATGTTATGTATTTTTGTGTTTTTATATTATAAACTGCCCTATGATCCTCAGATGAAGGGTGGTATAGAAACCCAAGAAAATAATAATAATAATAATAATAATAATAATAATAATAATAATAATAATATAGAATCCTCATATTATAGAGAGATAACTGGAAGAAGCTGGTGTTCTGCTAGTCCTTGACAGATGCAGAAATAGTTTGCATATTAACTTCACCGCAGCGCTGATGTCAGTGAATGATTTGGCAGGGGAAGTGAAGCTTCAAATTTGACCGTTCTGTTTTAGTGCTGACAACTTATGAATCAGAATTCTATTGAAAAGCAGTGAGATATCTGTTCCTTTCAAAATAAGTAAAATGCCCGCTTTCTTTATTATGATCCAAACTCTACCCAGTAAGTGCTAGCAGAGGCTATTTTAGGAAAATAAAATGGCTGAACTCAAAACTTTGCCATTCAAGCTAGGGAAAAAATTCAGGGACGTAGATCTAGCAGTTCCCCAGGTTATGACTGAAACCCACAATCCCCTGATAGTAGTGTGAGGTCTCATTAAAGCGCTCTAGACCTTGGCAGATGGGAGAGCTCTGTGTGTTGCAGAGAGCCTGCAAGATATCGTGGAACTGTGGCGATTAGGTGGAAGTCATAAATAATCCATAGGCAGAATGTATACCTTCGGCCAACTGTGTCACCGCTCTTTCTAAAAGAGTCTTATGGAAATGCAGTGCGCATTGTTAATACATAATGGAGCCAAGCTAAGTAATGGTTTGTTTGGCAAATAGTGTGATATAATCCCATTTTTCATTTGGACTGGGAAATGGGTTTCAGAAGTTTGTTTACTTGACCCCAAGATACTGTGCACTTGTGCTGCCGGCACAGAAGAAAAATGAAGGCAGCTTTTAGAGATCTGAAACCGTTCCCATTTTATATTCTTAAAATGTCGCCAGTGCTCTTGCCGTCGTGTTGGCAGCTATGAATGAGTGCGCTGGCTCAACTACAAGGCAAAATAAGACAGCACTATTGATTGCACTTACTCATGGTGATTTCCGCTGTTTTCAGTGGAATTTACATGTTTAGGTTGTGTGGTGTGTGTGTGTGTGTGTGTGTGTGTGTGTGTGTGTAAAGCTCACACCTGCACTTAGCCCTTGCTGTGTTGTTTGACACATACATAGCTCCTTCATCCCGCCACAGACTTTCATTAGTATAGCCCCACCTTGTTTGATCACCATAAGGAGGAGTCCATGTTTTTGGCTTGCAAATACTTCCCTGGCCACTTTCCTCCTGGTTTAGATACTAGTAAGGCACAATCTCAATGGATCTTTCTTTCTTTTGCTTTGTTCTTCTAGAGATGAAGTGATATTTGGATTCATTGACCCATTTCACAGATTTGGTTGCTATGGATGTCTCCTGAACTTAAATGCTGAAATGTGACATAGTTCGTACAGATAGGAAACTTAAAGATGCTTTAAAAGTGGATGGCTTGGAGAAAATATTAAAAGGCAAGATAAAGTCTGCCAAAGTGGTTGTGTGTGTGTATGATTGCTTTCTTAGTAGTTGCTTTGTCAATTACTCATATCCTAATTGCTATTGTTCTGTTCTCATTGCACCTTCTTGATTATTATTATTCTTTTAATCACATTGCATGCACTTGATTATAACACTAAAACTGCTCTTATGGATTTTTCCATACGTTCTTGTGTGGTCATTTAGGCCGACAATATTAATTCTCAATTGTTTCTTTACTGAGCATTGTGCATCAATAAATCATTTACCGTAATTTCATTTCTACTTTTGCATATGTGGTCTTCATCTCCGATGCAGCTTTACCCCTTAAGGTGCAAATACGGATGTTGTCAATATTGTATCAACAAATCACATGTGTCAAAATGTATTCCTGGCAGTACTTTCAGACTGATATCACAGGAAAACATTGTTTTCACATGTAAATTTACTGGATTACTATAGTAAAACAAGAAGGGAGCCTCTCAAAAGTATTTTCAGACACAACTGAAAGTATCTGTGGCAACTTGGCTTAAGGCATTGCTTTGGAACTGTCCTAGAAATAGACTGAAGTTTCAGTGGAAGAATGCAACAAGGCATTGTGGGTAAATGAGTTTGACAGCTGTGGATAGCAATGGGAATCTTTAAAAGTAAAATTCTACACATTGTGCAAAAAAAAAAGGTGTAATTTCACAAATTATGCAAAACGAGATGCTGGAATTCTTGTCTCTAACACTTCAATCTGGAAGAGGGCATGTCATATTTTTGAATGGTTTTTCACGTGAAATAAAACAGGAAAATGCTGTCCTTCTTTTAGTAAGTTAGCACACTAGAGAGAGGATTTCCCCCTTCATGCGCTTGCTTACTACACTGAGTTGTATCGAGGAGCATTAAAACATATTAAACCTCCCATATCATAGCCTCTCCTCCTGTCTAACATTATTATGCTGGCAGTGTGGGAGTTCTTCATTGCAGTCCTTTCCCGCACTATCAGAGTAATGAGAAGTATAAGGCTAAAGGGGAGGAGCCTACAAAAGACCCCGCCTTACCCTAGCATTTCCCACTTCTCCGAAGGTTAAAACTGGTGTGAGGAGAAGTTGCAGGATGGGTTCTCTCCCCATGGCCTGGGACTTCTCACATTACAAAGCAGAGGAAAAGGGAAAGGGGGAGACAGCACCGACCCAGTAACAAAATTGTAAAGACCTCTTAGGTCTTGTGTCTGTTTCCAGAATTAGTCCATATTCCTATTCACAGGATCATTTAATGGATTAATCCAATTACCTGACATGTTATATATATATATATATATATATATATATATATATATATATATATATATTTCATTTTCAAATACAAAACAAAATTATACACTCCATACATCTTAGTTACATCTTATTTCTCTTTTTTCGACTTCCCTCAACTTGTCTGTAAATCCTTCATACTTTAACTTTAAACACCTTTCTTTTTTGTTGTTTATATTATTGCTGTAAAACTTCATCCCCTTTTAATATATTTCCCATCACAATGCTTCATCAAAACTTACAAACGTAATCTGATTATCACTTAGTTTTTGCAAATATTCAATAAATTTTTCCCAATCTTCTGTAAATCTTTGATCTTGTCGGTTTCGGATCCTTCCTGTCATTCTGTCCAGTTCTGCGTAGTCAATCATTTTTGTTCTCCATTCTTCTAACGTAGGTAGCTCCTCTTGTTTCCATTTCTGGGCCATCAATATTCTTGCTGCTGTCACTGCATACAAAAATAACTTCTTTTCTTTCTTATTTATCTCATTGCCTGTAATGCCTAGTAAAAATGCTTCTGGTTTCTTAACAAATGTATATTTCAACATTTTCTTCAATTCATTATAAATCATTTCCCAAAAGTTTTTTACTTTCTTACATTCCCACCACATATGATAAAAAGTACCTTCTTTTTCTTTACATTTCCAGCATTTATTACTTATCTTATACATTTTTGCTAATTTTACCGGTGTTACATACCATCTATACATCATTTTCATCACATTTTCTTTTATAGTTGTACATGCAGTGAATCTTAAACCTTATTTCCATAGTTTTTCCCATTCTTCCATTTGTATATTATGTCCTAAATCTTTGGCCCAATCAATCATGACTGATTTTACCTCTTCATCCTTTGTACACCATTCTAACAATATCTTATACATTTTTGCTAAAAATTTAAAATCATTATTCAATAATTCTGTTTGAAATTTTGATTCTTTATCTGCAAAACCCCTTTGGTTCAAATCTTTTTTAAACATTTCATTGATCTGAAAAAAATGCAACCAATCATTGACATATTCCTTAACTTCTTCAAATGGTCTCATTTTCCATTTACCTTCTCTTTTACTTATTAGCTTCTCATATGTCACCCATCCCCCCGATTACCTGACATGTTTTGAGCATACATCCATTTCCCTGAGGCAGGAATGTTAAGTTAGCTTTCAGTGTATATATATATTCCCTTACAATCCCCACTAGCTATATCTTGAATACAAAGTATGTGTTACCACCAAAAGGTACTGGGAATAATTGCTGTTCAGAGCTACTGACCACTGACTCACATTGTGAAACACATAACCACA
Source organism: Podarcis raffonei (assembly GCF_027172205.1). Classification (NCBI taxonomy): domain Eukaryota; kingdom Metazoa; phylum Chordata; class Lepidosauria; order Squamata; family Lacertidae; genus Podarcis; species Podarcis raffonei. The sequence continues at coordinate 37,808,844 of NC_070606.1, forward strand.
GCCTCTCAGTGGGGAGAACAGGACTGTCTCTGCCAACCTGGATATCTGTTCGCTTTTGTCAGGCAGGAAGAAATACAAGAAGGTGTCTTGTCTCAGTAGTACTTTGCTTTAGCAGTAATGTCTACTTGAACATGGCTGTGTTTCAGGTCTTCATGTTCAATCCTTTCCTGGCTTGACCTCTGACCCTGAGTGACTGTCAGTCCTGACCGATTCAAGGTTTGTTCTGTTGACACTGCCTTCTGGGTTGCCATTGGTTCTAGCCTGATTCCTGGCTCCTAGCTCATTCTAGGCCTCACAAGATCCATTGTGGTAAAAAGATAAAGGACGCCTGGATGGTTAAGTCCAGTCAAAGGTGACTATGGGGATGCAGCGCTCAGCTCGCTTTCAGGCCAAGGGAGCAGGCGTTTGTCCACAGACAGCTTTCTGGGTCATGTGGCCAGCATGACATAACCACTTCTGGTGCAATGGAACACTGTGACGGAAACCAGAACGCACGGAAACGCCATTTACCTTCCTGATGCAGAGGTACCTATTTATCTACTTGCATTGGTGTGCTTTCAAACTGCTAGGTTGGCAGAAGCTGGGACAGAGCAGCGGGAGCTACCCTGTCATGGGGATTTGAACCACCAACGTTCTGATCGGTAAGCCCAAGAGGCTCAGTGGTTCAGACCACAGCGCCACCTGCATCCCATTGTATGCATATGACCACAGAGCTATGATTGGGCATAAGCTTTTCCTACTGTCTTTTCCAGTGCAAGCAGAGGTTTATTCTGATCTTAGCACTGGGGTACTATACTGCTAGGATCAAAACGATGACTGTGCCAGCTCCTGCTTTGAAATTTGAACCACCTGATATCATATGACATCAGGTGATTGACAGGTGGATGGCCTTGGCAAACTGACAAAAATGGACTGTGGAGGGTGGGTCAGTTCTAGATTTGGCCCTAGCTTCTTCACCCATGTCCTACAGTGATTATTCAAGAGTAGTAAAATGGCAAACCAGTACACTATATTCTCTTTGGGTCCCACAGTTAATCAAACAATGGAAGCTAAAAATAATGTCCTGGTATCTAAGTAGTTACACATATGGAATCATTATAAAGGATTAGTAAGTCTGACAATCTCTTCAATCAGGAGCAGATGAAATTCAGGAGGAGGATGGTTTTAACATTTGCAGGAGAAATGATTTATTTAGTTACAGAGAACTGATTAAAGATGAAACAATGATTCAGTTATCAGTGGTCAAATAAGGTATATGGAATGCTAAGATACATTGGTAGGAATATTTACAGCTATGAAATGTAGTATCAAAATTTATAAGGGAGAATGCAGTGCTGAGAGCATGAACAGAATCTGAACATATAGTAATAAAGAAGGGCGAACATTGGTTATCTAAGAGATATCATCTTTCATGAAAATACAATTGCAAGCAGGAACAGGTAAAGGATTATATGATAAGGTGGGCTTAAGATACAGAAAATAACATAAACCTGGAGGTGTGGGAGAAATGATGGAGAAAGGATAATAAATTTTCTCTGAATGCAAATGTAAAAAAAAATTGCTTTAAAGTTATGTCATGGCATGATGGTATCTGACGCCTGTAAATATTGGAGCAATACATAAATCATATTCAAGAACATGTTGGAGGTGCAAAAAGGACAATGAGATATATTAACTATATGTGGTAGACAAGTAGCTACACGAAAATACTGGAATGTGATTTTTAGAATAATAACAAATATATTGAAATATTAAGTTCCCTTAGGTCCAGTACTGATATTGCTGAACTATATGTCACCTATCTTAAAGAACTTACCTCCTACCGGTAACTGTTAACAGCTGCAAGGCTGGTATTGGCTCAAGACTGGAAAGTTACATTACTCCTTCCCTGGAAAGAAACTTCAACAAAGTTTGGGATTGGGCTATAATGTCAACAAAAACATGTTATTTAAGAGCAAGAATGGCACGACTATATAAATAAATTCTGGGGAAACCAGTTGCCCCTTTTACAATATTGTCAAGAAAATAATTACCTTCCACAAAAGCAAATTAGAATTTTGTTAGAATTCTTTATTCTATTTGAATAAATTAGAATATATAAAAAGAAAAGGGGGAAAGGGTAATTCCAGCTCTGAAATGATACATTATTGCTAAAACAACCTTAGCTGATGATCAAGCCTTTCTCAAACTTGGGTGACCAGATGTTGTTATATTACAACTCCCATCACCCATAGCTAGCAGGACCAGTGGTCAGGGATGATGGAAGTTGTAGTCCAGCAACACCTGGGCATTCAAGGTTGGGAAAGACTGGTTTAGACTGAAGACAATGACTGACTCATGGACATGGAGTAAGCTAATAGTTGAGTAGGTATTCTGAGTCTGGATTTTCTTATATTTTATCTTCACTAATATATTAATGTTACTCCAGTATATGGTATTTTGTACACATCACTTGGCTGCATAACTGAACTGCACAATCCAGAGCGTGAGTTTCAAAGGATGGCTGCATTTGGGTTCTCACATAGTTTAGGAAAAGTCCAACTTAGGCATCTTTGCCTTTAAATGTGAACTGAACTGAATTCCTCCCTATCCTTCTTTAGGCCCCAACTTTCCCCAGTGGACCTCAGGCACCATATATGGGACTTCTAGGCAGTCTTCCCTCCACACCAACCTACCAAGCACTACCAGAGCTCATAATCTCTGTCAGCTTCTGACAAGTAATCTTTTCAGATCACTTTTCATATACTACCCAACACTTCTCACTAAGGAATTTTGAGAGATTGGTTCCAAATAGGCAGAGAAAAGTTGCTTGCACTGCAGAAAACTCTTCCCACATTTCAGTGTAGGAGTAATGATGGCATGAAGAAGTACTTCTCATTATGGCAACAATAATGCATAAATGGTAAAAGTAAAGGAGGATGTGTGGGGCCCTTCTTTAAATTAATTGCGCACATCACAATGCTATAATATATCTCCCATTAGCAGAAGTGCTTGTTTCTCTGGAAATATTTATGGGCGTGCAATTAACAAAAGTCAGTAGCCAGCTAGCAACACAATATAATGCTACAAAAATGGTAATTGTACCCACTTTGGCAAATAACATTTTCGGTCTCATTCTTTGCACAGCTGCCTCCTACACCTCTAATTATTTTAAATCGCACACACACCCCAGCAATCAACATGAACACTTCAGAAATTCTTTAGAAAGGGAAACATATGAGTAAGAAGCAAAAGGAAATGGCAAAATGCTGGTTTATTAGCCTTTGAATTGTACCAGTGAGTATTATGCAATTTGGCATCAAAAGCATTTCCGATTTGAGGCAAACTAAGGGTGGCTACTTGACTAATTTCGAGAGGTGAAAAGAATGGTTTTGAGTAGGAAGACCTGGCTTCCGGTCCGCATTTAGTCATAGACCTCACTGTCTGACCTGAATTTCTCTCAGGGCCTAACTAGGCAGGACATTAACTTGTGTTGCTTGCAAAAATGCCAGCTTTTCTTTATTTAATTGCAGGCATGTGGAGGATGGATTGTCTGTTTGTTTCTGTTTAGAGCACAGTTTATGGGAAGGTCTAAATCTTTCCCCTCCTGCTGTCCTGATCCCTTGCAGCTTTGTAAATCCCTCAGAAAACCAAAATGCAAAACGACAAGAATTGCATGATATTCTGGCTGGCAAGACAAGCTGCAAAACTGTGGGGTGGTTGATGGGCTGTATCTGAAAGCAACTGCTCCTCATTGGTTCCTCATCAGATTGGAGAAGTGATGGGGTGGGCTGCAGGGGTCTGTTTTGGGCCCAGCCTTGTTAACTTGGATGAAGCAGAGGGAGGCCCATCAAAGTTGGAGATGAGGCCAAACTGGTGGTGGCAGGGTAGCTATTACCTTACAGCACCATCCTTATCATGCTTACTCACATGTAAGTCTTACTTACTTCAGTGTGGCTTAGTCCCAGGGTTAGGACTGGAACCTAAGAAGACTAAAATGTTGGTTTAAAATGTAAGGAAAGGTACAATTGATGAATTGCAACAAATGTTGGGGATTACGGTGGCAAAGAAAGTAAAATATTTGGGAATTTGGTTGACATCAAAAAATATTAATTTATTTAATGACAATTATCAACTGGTTTGGAAGGAGATAAAGAGAGATTTTGAAATATGGAATAGACTAAAGTTGTCATTTTGTGGTAGAATATTTGTGATAAAAATGAATCCATTACCTAAGATGTTATTTCTATTTCAAATGATTCCAGTAATTAAAGGAACAGGGCAATTTAAAGAGTGGCAAAAGGTAATTTCAAGATTTATCTGGTGGTGGTGGGGAAACCAAGGATACAATTCAAATTGCTAATAGATAAAAAAGAAAGAGGTGGATTCTCCGTGCCAGATTTGAAACTTTATTACGAGGCGTCCTGCTTATGTTGGTTGAAAGAATGGATAATACTGGAAAACACAGATTTATTAGATTTGGAAGGTTATGACAAGAGATGCGGATGGCACTCTTATCTCTGGTATGACAAAGTTAAAGTTCATAGAGGTTTCACAAATCATGTGATAAGAATGTCAATCTGAAATTTTGGGGAAAAACAAGAATTTATTGGAAAGAAAAGCACCTTGGTGGATTTCACCAGTAGAAATATTGACGGTAAAGAAATCAAATAAGGAAGGGAGGTGGGCCACCTATGTAGAGATATTGATGGAAACTGATAAAGGTCTGAAATTGAAACCATATGACCAAATAGAAGAGGTCTTTACAGGGTGGTTGCAATATCATCAAGTAGATGATGTCTTTATGGGAGATAAAAAAAGTGGTTTTGAAAATAAAAAATCCAGATTCCAAATCGAGCTGTTGGAAGGCAGATGTAAACTGTTATCAAAAATGTATAATTTATTACTAGAATGGTATAAAATGGATGAGCAGATGAAAGAGGTTATGATAAAATGGGCAATAGACTTTGGGTATAATATTGAATATGCTTCATGGATAAAACTTTGGAACAAAAATTTAAAATTTACAGCGTATGTGGCCCTAAAAGAAATTGTAATGAAAATGAGGTACAGTCATACCTCAGGTTACAGACGCTTCAGGTTGCATGTTTTCGGGTTACGGACATGCCGAAACCCGGAAGTACCAGAACGGATTACTTCCGGGTTTCGGTGCTTGCGCATGCGCAGAAGCACTAAATCGCTCTTTGTGCATGCACAGAAGCACCGAATCGCAACCCGTGCATGTGCAGATGCAGCGCTGCGGGTTGCGGATGCTGTGGGTTGCGAACGTGCCTCCTGCACGGATCATGTTCGCAACCCAAGCGTCCACTGTATAGATGGTATTTGACACCAGTAAAGCTGGCTAAAATGTACATGGTGAATAATAGAATGTGTTGGAAATGCAAAGAGAAGGATGGAGATTTTTATCATATGTGGTGGACATGTGACAAAATAAGATTTTTTTGGGAGTTGATACATAATGAACTTAAAAAGAGTTTAAATATACCTTCCCCCCAAAAACGGAAGCATTTTTGCTGGGGTTGATGGGGGAGGAAATTGCAAAAGTAGACCAAAGACTATTTCTGTATGTTACAGTAGCGGCAATAATTTTATTAGCCCCAAAGTGGAAATTACAGGAAATACCAATGATTGAGGAGTGGCAGACGAAAATGATGGACTATGCAGAACTGGCAAAACTGATTTGCAGAATCAGGAACCAGGAGGACTCAAAATTCCATAGAGACTGGAGTAAATTTATTGACTACATTAATAATCATTGCAAAAGTTTGAAGACACTTGCAGAACTAAAATAATTCCTACGACGTGGTCTTTATAGTTTAAGTTATAAATACGAGACACAGATTTGTAATAGAAAGCCTGTTGAAGGGGGGAAGGAAGTCTTGAGCTCAGCAGAGCGTAGAAAGATTGGATTGGTGTTGTAAAGTGAAATTATTGTCTAATGAGAAAATGAATAAAAATTATAATTATGAGGTCTGGAACCTTAGAGTCTAAGCCTTAGATAAAGGACAGGATTCAGGTTAATCTATACAAGATGGAGAAGTGGGCTAAAACGAGCAAGCTTGAATTTATGCAGAGATAAGTTTTGCTTTCAGTTCCAAAGGACAGAGACGTGAGCCAGGAGTGCCAATGCAGAGCAGGCAGGTTAGGAACAATGCGGACTTAGCATTATTTTATTTGTTTGATTGTTTAAGGCAGGGTTAGGCAACATCTGGAGGGTACCATAGCAGCTAGCTCTGGTTTAAGGTATTTTTATACCACCCTTCAATACAGAGTTCCTAGGGCAATTTACACAGAAAGAAAATACAAGTACAAGCCCAGCTGTCATAACTTTTTTGTATAGTCCAGCTTCCAATCGGAATTAATTTAGTCAAAAGGCAGGTTGCCTATGTGTGAACTGCATTGTATTTCCCTCAGGTGCGTGCCACTCACATGCCTAACGTATCTGTTACTTCAGTGGTACTGTGGCCTCCTGTAACTAAACAGAGGCAGGGGAATTTAGCAGTAATCTCCTTGCCACCATTCTGATCAGACAATATACTTCGCCTTGCTAGGAACATGGGATGATGTATGCCAGAACACAGAGTATTAACTGAAGCATTGCGGGCCTCCTGTGAGAAAACCTTTTTCTCTTTATGCACTGCAAGAGCCTGTCATTGATTGCTTCTTGGAATGGCTTTATAGCTGAGCTGGCAGAGCAAATAGCTGATATCAGTATGTGTTTTGGCACAGGGATTTGGGATGGAGTTGTTGGTACTCATAATTTTCTGGTCAGCATTTTTCGATGATTTTTCTCAGCATAAGAAGAGGCCTGCTAGCAAAAGCCCATCTAGTCCAGCATTCTGTTCTTACAGCATCCAACCAGATGTCTGTGGGCTTCACACAAGCAGCACATGAGCGCAGCACATGAGCTCAGCACTAGATGTTTAGATGTGTATGTGGGGCTTCATGTTCCTGCGGCCCTCTCAATGTTGTTAGCTTTCAACTACCATCATCCCTGACCACATTGGCTGGAGCTGATGGGAGTTGGAGTCCAAGTCAAGAGGACCACAAGTTCCCCTTCCCTAGTATAGGTAGGCCTATCCTTTGACGTCCCCCCCCATCAACAGCCATCCAAGCTAACTAGGGGTAATCAACACATTTTGTGATGTTAAATTCCATAAAGATGATAATGTGTTTGAAGTGAAGATGTACTTCATTTTATCTGTCTGACTCTTCAACCTATTGGCAATCTGTTTTAATGGATGGCCCTCAAGTTGAAGTGAGGGAGAGAATTTTCTCACCGTATCTTTCCCTCATGCCATTAACAATTGTACAAACCTCTCTCTTGTTCCTCTCATCATCTCTCCACCTACCTAGTGTGCACGTGGGGGTGGCGGAAACCCTGCAATTTTAGCTGAAAATTTGTTCCAGCCTCTTGATTATTTTACAGTGCAATGCTATGCATGTCTACTCTGAAATAATTCCTGCTGAATTCAGAGGGGCTTACTCATAATAAAATATATATTGCGTAGGATTTCAGGTTGGCAGAGTGATTCAAACAGGGGCTGGAGGAGGTAAAAAGTGGTAGACCGACCACCACATTCCAAGCCATGGTGATGTATGCCGGCAAAGCTGGAGGAGAGGGGTAACTTTCCTGTTTTTGTTATGGCAGCTCCATGGTGACATAACATTGATAAATGTATGCATCAAATGACATAAATCAGAATGGTTGCTTACCCCTTTGCAGGGTGGGGGCAGTTGCAGCCCCTTGCAGATTGCCTGCCACCCCTGGCAGAGTGGACAAGCAGGCTTGACTGGCCATTGATAAGCTAGCCAGCCGGCCCTGCTGCAGGGCAGGGTTGCCTGCCAAAATCATTATTTCAAATGGACCAATCAGGAGCCCGCTACTTGGCAGAGTCTTGCTGGTGGACCGCGAGTTGGCTGCTCCCACTCCGGACCAATAGCAAAGCATAAAAGCCAATTGTGCCTGACACCTTCAGCACAGTTGGCAGAAGAGATGCACACAGAATGTATTTCTGCCCTAGTAATATCTTGAACATTTTCACTTAAAGTAAAGCAAAAACAATTCAGCAGCAACTTTTTAGTGTGATTTTCAGTAATCACAAATCAATTAAAACAGTACATTTTGAAAGAGTCTGGGAAACCACATTTAAATAATATTTGAGCTGATGTGCAATCCAGGAGAATTGCTATTTTAGCACTTACAGGAAATGGGTTCCTAGAATAAGCTATAATTACATAGGAGGGGTAAGAAGGATAGCTTTAAAAAAGAGTTTACAATGAGAACTTTGCCTTAGCCTCATTAAGTCACATTCGAAAATTGCTTGACGGAAGGCACTTTTTAAACTTTACCACCAATCACTCATTGGAACTCTTTCAAGCCTTAATTTACTAACATTTTTAAGTTCACAGCCAAAACAGAAGTCAATGGTATGAAGGCGATGAGGTTTAGCAGGAACCGACCATCAAAAGTCAGCTATGGAACATCAAAGGGCAGCTAACTCTCCATACCAAATACCCCAAACAGATTAGCCTAGTAGGCATCATCAATACTAGTCCACACAAATATGTTCTGCAGGGTCACAACACCATAAACTGACTTTTCAGGTTATTTTCATTTGTTGCAATTAGGTTCAGTCGATGTCCAGATTTCAACATATCCTGGAAAACTTTCAAAAAGTGGATACAACCAGGAGTTGGGTAATCATAATCTTGACCTGTGTTGACATGTTCGCAAGGACCAGTTTGCCCTAGTGAAGTGCAACACATGGTGATTTCTCTTACGACGAGTGTGACTACCTTCTAACCGGAGAAGAAGAAACCTCATGCCCCACTGATGAAATTGCTGCCTTCCTGCCCTGCCAGGAACTCGAAGCTGCTTCTGCAATTGTGACTGCATGCTTTCCCCCCAGTGTGTATCATCCAGTTCATGCTATCTTTTTTTGCCATGTAGTCTTTTGCATGTGTATTTAATGGTGTGAAGAAATTGAACAAATGGGCCTGAAAATGGTCCAATGTGCCAAATAACCTCACATTGGCTTTGCCACATTATTAATCTAAATTGTCCCTTGTGATGTGGCACACACAGACAATCTGAATGGTCAGTAGGCACCAATGCCTAGGCTTTCTCAATGTTGTCCTTGCATAGCATTGAACAGTGTTTGCTGGGACAATGTACTGAAAGCCCAGGCACTGGTGCACATCAGCCATTCCAATATCTGATAGTTTCAGCAACTGGGACCAGCAAAAGAATATTGCTGTTTGTGGTCTGTTGTTGTTCAGGATTCCATCCAATCCAGTCCAACCCTCCTCCCTGGTTTTCCTGTCCCTCCCAGCCCACATTCAGTATGGAACATGCTCAGACCACCATATTGGCTGGTTTTTTTGGGGGCGGGTTCACCTCCTTATGGTTTCCCCCCTAACTTTTTTGTAGTTCTGAAAACCTCAGGGTTCTCCAAAACTGCTGATACCTGTGCATGGGTAGTGTTGCTTTGGATATGTAAGGCACTGTACTCCAGGTCAGAACATCGTAAATAGAGGGAATGATCGCATTCATCTTTCATTGAATAAAATCTTGATAGGAAGCCTGGTTTAACAGAACTTGCTTGGAGGAAGGGATGGATGAATCAGCCAATTTTGGTTTCTCTCCGTTTCTCATTTTGACATTCTTGAGCTTAGTTGCTCACATTTCCACATCCATTTGCAATTTTTTTATAAAAAAGGTCACCATCAAATTCATCAACATTTTACTGCAAATTTCACCTAGCACTCATACGTTTGTGCACAATTTTGTCTTATACACACATTTTTGCAAAGCATTTCCCCTTAATATAATGCATGTCTGTGTGCCCTTTTCACCAATTATGCACTTTTATGCACGCTTGACCCTGGCCCATGCATTTTTGTACATGTTACTCAGCTGGAGAACAGCATAGCAAAATCAGGAGAAGTGTGACTTTTGAATGATGACTGTGCTTCAGTTTGTGTATTGTTTTGGAAAGTGTAGATTAGGTAGGTTCATCTTTAAATGTGAAGTGAACCAAAGTTCTCCCCCACCCCTACTTGTAGGGTGTACTTTCAAACATAAATAGTTATATGCTTCACTGTAAATCTGGGCATTGGTTTTCTGCAGTGACCTGTTCATGTAATTCAGACTAGATATTAAGGTTGGTTTGTTCCCCACCACTGCTACCACCCCCAGTGAATCATAATTATGCTTCTAGTAGATTTAACATTCAGCAGATGTGCCTACTTGGGAAGCTATCAACATCCACTTGGCAGATAAGGAGGAGCGAGCCTCTTTGCACCCCTTATGAGCAGGTCACAATTCCTGTCCGCTGAATGGCATCTGTAAAAATGGCACATTTATTCAAGAAAGAGTCTGCTTTTAAAACAAGGCCCAAAGGCAATCAGAAGGATTATATACTCCAGTGAGCCTATCTTTTATTTAGAGAAACGTGACAGGCAGCTATTTGCTTATGGTAGTGTTGAATACAGAAGAAGAAGAAAAAAAAATACGAGGCACTACACTTCTGTAAAACAAGAAAATCCTTAATAAAAAATATTAAAAAGAAAAAAAGAAAAATGGGGTGTGTGTGTATTAATTATATCCTGATAGTGTGTACATGATACATAAGGGACTCCTTGAACAGTTACAAATTCTTGAAGTTAATTAACTACATTGGGAAGGGTGACTTTAGGGACATAATTTATCTGGATTTTTTTAAAAAACAAAAGCTGTGAAAAGCTTTTGTTTAGGTCTCACCTTTGGGGGAAATGGGCCAAAGATGGTAAACCACAGAGGCATTAGGAGAGAATGTCATACAGATGCTTTAATTCATTTGAGGCTAATAGCAGAGTGAGTGGCAACTGCACACCAATTACATCACCTGCAGCATTTCACAGATGAAAATCGGATCCCTCCCATGCACCAGTAACTGCTGATTGGGATGCAGGGTGATCTGGTGGAGCTGGTCCTGTTTATCCCTTAGCAGAACAACCTCTGATTGTTCCCATCAGCTTCAGTGGGAGCCTTTGGTGGTTGCAAGCAGTGCTCTAAGCAGCATGGCAAGAATCACTAGGTTTCTGAGGTTAGACACTATTTTATTTTACCCACAATGTCCCAGAGTGATGCTGTGGTGGTGGTGAATTGTGGAAAATTAATACGGCAGCTTGAACTCAGGCGCCCACCTTGTGCTGTGCACCAATTTCATTTTTTAATGGAAGGCCCAGAGCAGGAAACAGAAGAGAGTCTGCTGTAGACTTGGGAGCTGTCCAGGGATGCCAGGTGCTGATGGACAAAGGTTGCAGTGGAAGGCCAGGGCCAATGTCATCCAGTTTTAAACGTGCAACATGCAGAAATCGGGGACTCCTTTGGGAGGAAGGGCAGGACAGCCATTTTAAAAATGAATGAATAAGTAAATACATACATACATACATACATACATACATAGTACATACAAGCTGATGGCTCCAAATGTCAAGAACCTACCCCCCTTCAGTAGGTAGGTAAATAAGTAAATACATCAATAGTTAAAAATGCAAAAAAATAAACTCTTCATTGTTTTTCTACTGTGTGCACCCCATTGTCATGTTGACCCAAGGAGTATTTTATATATTAATCCCACAGCAGTGGGGAATTAATTTCACAAGAATCCACACACATTGCAAATTTCATTTCATCCTTTTCCAGGAGCCTTAAGATGTGTGCAATTTGGTCAAATTTTATCTAGTTTCAGTCTGTGACACTGACACCACAGCTTTCATGCTATTTTCTTCCTGGCGCCTCTACTTTCCCTTGATCTTCAGCCTCTTTTCTACACAATCAAACACTGCTGTATAGATTTTTCCTCTTCACTTAAGAAGCCTATTGATCGCCTCATTTGCAGTATCAATAACTAGACAAAACAGATGCTGCTTTCTTAAGAGTGCATAATCCTAGCAGTCTGATGTAAAGCGGGTCCCTTTTGTTTTCAACTGTTCATCAGATGGCCTACAAGCATGTATGCATTTTTATTCTAGATCATGTTTTCATATGCAGCTTCCTCAGAGATGAAATAAAATAATCACACGCTGTCATTTTCTAAAATACAGCCTGAAAGTTGCCATCTCCAAGCCATTTATATTCTGACTGAAATGTGCAGAAGACCTGACACATCTCAGTTTCTGTCTCTCACGCAATACTTTCAAGCTTTGTGCCATTTTATTTCCAAAATCAGGGAAGGGGAACCTGTGGCCCTCCAGATGCTATTGGATTCCAAGTCCCATCAGCCCCAACTACTATGGTCAATGGTTGCGAACAATGGGTAGTCTAGCAATATCTTGATGGCCACAGGTTCCCCATCCCTTTCCTATACAAGAGACAAACCCAGGCTTGCCCAAATGTACATTGAACAAATATGTGCACAGTCAAGCATCACTCCCTTATGGATATGTGTACAACATGCATTTCGCAAACATGTGTTTGTGGCATTTGCAGATCATATTTTTAGCTGTGCACTTAAAGCACCTATCGTGTCTTAGCAGTAGAGGAACTACTGCAGTCTTCCTCCTTCCATACCACTCATGTCAGAATCCCAAACTCATAAAGGAAACAGCCATGGTATGTCTGCTTCCTATGTCAGCACTGCCCGAGTTTCTAAACTGATAGGTGGAATTGTAGCTGGCTGACTGAGTGAATCCCCAAAGTGCTCACTAATGGTTCCTCATCATCCTGGAAAAAAGTGACAAGTGAGGTGTTGTAGTAGGGTGTGTTGAATTTTTCAACTTTCAGATTCCCAAAATGAGGGGCGCTATGACTTGGGAATTCAAAAGATATCTGGGTTAAATTGATATAATTCAGTTTTGCTTGGTAAGTGACTACATAAAATATTGACTTTTTACATTTTTGTGGAATTTCCATTAACATTAAACTTGTCTTATTAAATTTTTGGTGATCAAATCTGTGTAAAATCACTTAGAAATAATTAAAATTGTTTGCCAAGTCCCTGCAGTTATATTATATATTCCTGAGCATAACAAGCAAGTCAGAAAGTGGAAGCGTCAAGAAGACAAGAGAAGAAGACTTGCTAAATTTAAGCAGAGAAGTATGCAGGTTGCTTCAATGCCATCAAATGAAATAATTTTCTCTGTTGATGAAAATGAAGAACAAATGGAGGTTGTGAAATGAGAATTGGAAAACCAAGGATACCTTCCACTTCTAATAAAAAGAGAGCACAACACATTTTTACATCCTGAATAAATCCTCATTCTTCCAGTAAACACTTATCTAGAAGAGACTAATTTAAGAAATGTCAGCCCAAGTGTTATATGATGCTTTAAAGAGATAGCACAATAAGTCACTGTAAATAAATTGTGCTGTTGGGCAAGTGTATTGACATTTACTCTGTCTTTGAGCAGAATGTAGGCAACGTGTTAATTGGTTTTGGTTCATCAATATTTCCCCCTTCGTATACATTCACCAGTGCATAGAGGGCAAGATATTGATATGACAGTGGTCAATTCCTATCTTGTATACTTTTTATTCGGCTTACTTTGAGGCAACTGCCTCTATGAGCTGTAATAAATTTTGACACTTTCCCAAACCTAAAGGCACTATTTTCTGCTTTAATGAATTGCACTAAAAATGGAGGGCAATAGTTGCTGAGCAACCTAGTTGGTTTTGCTGAGTAATTTCCTGTATGAGAAACTCTGCACAGTCATTTCCCCAGGGAATTTTTGGAGGATAATAAGTCTTGCAAATGCTGCTTCCCTGTTGCTGGATTCCATGCCCTGCAATTGGATTCTGTGCTACACTGCAATGTTTGAATGGTGGAATCACACAGAATTCACAAACATGGCAGGAAGATGCAAGGAAATTTACTTACTTTCAAATCTTTTAATTGTTTCTCACACTGTGCTCTTATCAATGAATCTGCCAGTCCGGCAGATGGAACTCAAAACAAGAGTATGATCTAACCTTCAACAAAAATGGGAAAGGAATACCAGTTTACTATATATTGCAACATCATTTTACACAAATACAGCCATAGGCCCTAGAGGTAGCTGTCACCATATTTTATTCATCCTCCCTAACTTCAAGCCATACAAATTCACAGAGGGTAAGAGCAGATCTAAAACTCAGTACAGTCATACCTCGGGTTACAGACGCTTCAGGTTGCGTTTTTTCAGGTTACGGACTGCCAAAACCCGGAAGTATAGGTTACTTCTGGGTTTTGGCAGTCGCGCATGCACAGAAGCTCTAAATCGTGCTTTGAGCATGCGCATAAGTGCCGAATCACAACCTGCGTGTGTGCAGATGCGCTGCTGTGGGTTGCAAACGTGCATCCCGCATGGATCACGTTCACAACCCAAGCATTCACTGTATGATGTATCCAGATTCATCATGCTTCAAACATGCACTCTTTCAGGAAGCAAAGGCAGTGTCTGTTTCCATATTTAACCAAACCATATTTTTGGTGTTGCTGGAACAAGACTTGAAGAGTGTTGGAATTGCACAAGCCCTTCTCATTTCCCGTAACTTCTGTTATTGGTTTAGTGGAAACCATAGTTTTTCTCAGTGTCTGAACATCCAAACTATGGCTTATGTTTGATTGCAAACCAGGATTGCAAACCTCAGTGCTCATTCCTTCTTAACATTATTTTTCAGTTTCTAAAAAATGCATATAACAATTGCTATATTCCCCCACCCCCGAGAAACATTCCAGGTGCATACGGTGTAAATAAGGCAGTCAAACATTAAGTAAGTTTCTAAATGGTTTAGAATTGATTACATCATATAAGTTTCTTCTACTCTCGGTGCTAACAGATTGTCCCCAAGTGAGTCATGGGTAGCTGGGGATGAAGGGACAATGTTGTCCTTTCCAGTGTACTGAATAAACAAGCACCATACGGTTGCAAAATTGTCTTTGGTCTTTGTGTTCAGAATCTAGCATGAGGTGTAAACACAAAAGGTATCAGCAACCTTATGACACATACATGCATGATGCTACCCTCCTAAGTCCTCCTCCTGAGGAGCTTATGTTAACTATCCTTATCTAAGGGCAATTCCCAAGCTCTCTGTATCTGAATAAATATATCGTGGGTTCCTCCCTCCTGCCTTGCCTTCAGTTGTTTTTGTGAACAGCAAGACAGCAATTAGTTATATTTAGAACAGCAATTACACACATTAAATGAGCAGACATTTCAATGAGTTAATGAGCAAGCCAGTGATTAGCATGAAGAAATCCTATTAACCTGGACAACACCATACAGTTGCTGTGTAGTGGGGCAATGTAATTACACAGTCTTTTCCGTAAAATTTAATTGCCCAAACACTTTATGCTTCTCTAACAATAACTCAGAATAATAAACAAAGATGTGCTGCCATTATCCTTTTCCCTGACAAAGGATCCATTGGTTAGGCCTGTGTGGGTAACAATGGTTTTCCTATGGAAACCTTCCTTAAGAACCTGGCTTCTCAACGTATAAACTTTGCCCAATAAGTACACTCAGTGTGTCATCAGGAGTTAATAAAATGCTCCCAGGCCAAATCATGTTGTTTGGCTTTAGGAGTCTGAAATATACTCAGAGTCGCGAAGTGATTTCATGCTCTTTATTCAGCTCATAGTGGTGAGGAGGAATGAATGAAAGTCCCCTCAAAGTATCTGCTTTATATACATTATTTACACAATGGGCTGCACATGATTGGCTAATTCCGGAATTCTACTGTAAGCCAATCAGGTTGTGGATTCACTTCTATCTGGAGCATGATTGGGTAGTTCCTGCCAACCAATCATGCTGCTGCATTGTTCTAGGACCAATCAGACTGCTGCATTCTGAATCCTATTGTTCTAGGACCAATCAGACTGCTGCCTTTTGGATCCTATTGTTCTAGGACCAATCAGACTGCTGCAGTTTGGATCCTATTCAACTCAGTACATAACACCCCTCCCCTCTAAGTTCCAGTCCTGCCCGGGAGGTCGCATTCATAGTCCTCGAGGTACGCTGGCGGCCTACGTGTGCGTTGCGGCCTGGGGTGTTCCCTGGTCCGGGGTCCAGGTTCTGGCTCGTGTTCCAAGGATGCTGGCTGTGATGGGGCTATTTGGTCTGGCGCAACCGGCTCGCTCAGTCGTGGTTCTGGTTCCGGTGTCCTTTCGGCCTCTCAGGTCCTCTCTGTATTTACTGATTCTGCCTCTCCTGCTGGCCCCTCGTGCTCTATGGGCCTCACTGCCCCTCTGTTCCCTTGGGACTCCTCTGACCTTTCCTCCTCCTGGTTTTCTCCCGGGAATCGTCGCCGTATCTGGTCGCAGTGGCGGCGCCAGCATTGCCCCCCATCTGTTAGCACCTCATACGACACGGGGCCAGTGACCCTGGTGACTGTGGCGGGTACCCATGCTGGGCCTGCCCCAAAATTCTTTGCGTACACTGGGTCCTGGGCCTCGAAGGTCCGGGGGTTCCTGCCTTCCCCCACCACTACCTCATCCTGAGCTCTATCGGGGTGAATGCGGTCCAATCTGATTGCAAGGCGCCGACCCATTAGTAGTTCAGCGGGGCTCCGGCCAGTCGTTGAGCTGGGGGTGCTGTGCTGTGCTAGAAGGAATGTGGCAAGGCGGTACTCCCAATCCCCTTGCGTCATGCGGCGAAGGGTGTCCTTGGTGGTCCGCACCATGCGTTCTGCTTGGCCATTGGTGGCAGGATGGAATGGCGCCGAACGGATGTGGCGGATGGCGTTCTGCGCTGTGAAGGTTTGGAATTCTCCTGACGTAAATGCAGTCCCGTTGTCTGAGACGAGAGTGTCAGGGAGCCCGTGGGTTGCAAACAGCCTGCGTAGTACCCGGATGGCTGCGGACGTAGAAGTGGACGGTACCAGTGCGACTTCCAGCCATTTGGTGTAGGAGTCCACCACTATGAAGAATGTTTTCCCCTGAAAGGGGCCAGCGAAGTCCACATGCAGGCGTGACCATGGTGCTCGGGCGGACTCCCAGGACTGGACTGGGGCCCTTGGGGGATCTGGGCGGGATTCTTGGCAGGCCTGGCAGTGTTTGACCCAGGCCTCTATCTCTCCGTCGATCCCCGGCCACCACACATAACTCCTGGCAAGGGCCTTCATTCTTACTACCCCTGGGTGTGTCTCGTGTAGGGCTGTGAGGACCCTTTTGCGGAGGGGCTGGGGAACAATGACCCTGCTTCCCCATAACAGGCACCCCTTGTGGGCCGACAGTTCATGTTTGCGGGTTGTGTAGCCGGCGAATTCTGGCCCGGGGCTGCTGCTGGGCCATCCCCTCCACACCCAGTCCAGGACCCGGGAGATGACCCTATCTTTCTTGGAATGGTGTGCAACTTCTTGTGCCTGAATGGGGCGGTCGGGAAGCAGCTCCAGGCTCATAACCTCTTGTGCAGGTGCTGGGTCGGGGCCTGTTTCCGGTAGTGGTAGCCTGCTGAGGGCATCCGCATGGCCCATCGCCTTCCCCGGACGGTGAATCAGTGCATACTGGTAGCTGGCAAGGAAAATTGACCACCTGAGGACGCGAGGAGACAGCACTTGGGGGGTCTGCTTTTCAGGGGCAAATAAGCCAAGCAACGGCTTGTGGTCAGTCACCACGGTGAAGGGCCGCCCGTACAAGAAATCATGGAATTTTTTTACTCCCTTCACGATTGCCAGACCCTCCTTGTCGATTTGCGAGTAGTTCCGCTCGGTTGCGTTGAGTGTCTGGGAAAAGTATGCCACCGGTACCTCTCTTCCATCTGGGAGTTGGTGTCCCAGGACAGCGCCAATTCCATAGGGCGAGGCATCGCATGCTAGCACCACCGGCAGCCTCTCGTCGAAGTGTGCCAAGACCGAGTTTGAGACAAGCAAGTCCTTGACTGCCTGGAATGCGGCCTCCTGGCGCTGGCCCCACACCCAAGGGGCCCGCTTGTCCAGGAGTCTGTGTAGGGGCTCTGCTACCGCCGCCTTGTGGGGAAGGAAGGAATGGTAAAAGTTCAATAGTCCCAAGAAGGCCTGAAGTTCAGTCTTGTTCTTGGGCGCTGGGGCATCACAAATGGCCCGTACCTTGTCCCCAGTCGGGTGGACCCCTTCTGCGTCCACCATAAATCCCAGAAAGTCCACCTGAGGCACTCCTAGTAGACATTTTTCCCGCTTCACCTTGAGACCCGCCGTCTGGAAACGGTGCAGAACGGTGCGGAGGCGGTCCTCAAACTCCTCTGGTGTGGGCCCGGCAATCAACACATCATCGAAGAAGGGGGTGACGCCAGGAATCCCTTTAAGTAGAGAGTCCATTAGATTCTGGAATATGCCTGGTGCCACGCTGACACCGAATTGCAGCCGCTTTACCCTGAATGCTCCTCTGTGCGTCACAATTGTCTGTGCCTCTGCTGTGGCCTCATCTACTGGCAGCTGTTGATATGCTTGGGCCAAGTCCAGCTTGCCAAAAATTTTCGACCCAGCCAGGGTGGCAAGAACATGGCTGACCACTGGCACTGGGTATGCATGGGCCGTGAGGGCCTTGTTTATGGTACATTTGTAGTCTGCGCAGATGCGGACTGAACCATTAGGCTTGACGGGCGTGACGATTGGGGTTTCCCAGGGGGCATTAGGCACCGGCTCCAGCACTCCTTGCTCCACGAGCCGGTCCAATTCCTCGTCTATACGGGGTTTCAGGGCGAACGGGACCCGGCGGGCCTTGAGCCTGACCGGTCGTACTGCGGGGTCAAGCTGTAGAGCAATGGGGGGGCCCGTATACTGTCCCAATTTCCCATCGAAAACCCCCGGAAATTCCTTGCATATTGCGTCCACGTCCACTTGTAAGCTAGTGTGGTTCACCCCGGTGACGGCTAGCCCCAGTGGTCCAAACCATGCCAATCCCAGTAAGCTAATGTAGGGGCCCTTGACCACAAGCAAGTCCAGTTGCCGCGTCCGCCCTCGGTATTGCACCCTGAAGGTCCCCACCCCCATTGTGGGGACCTTACGTTTTTGGAAGTCCCGGAGGGTGAATGGGGCCGGCCTGAGTTTGGGACCCCCAGTAGGACACAGTTTCCTTAAGGTCCTTGCCGAGATTATGGATAGAGTTGAACCCGTGTCAAGCTCCATGCGGCATGGGGCCCCCTCTATCTGTACGTCAACATAAATTTTCTCTACGTTGGGGTGGGGCAACTGGTATACCTGGAATTCCGTGAGCTCTGTCGAGTTGCCTTGGTGCGTTGGGCCCCGGGACCTGGGGCTCTTGGATTGGTCATCTGATGCCTGGCGTCGGGTGGGCCGAGCCCGACACACCCGGGCGATGTGTCCCAATTTTCTGCACTGCCTGCACTCTGCGTTGCGGAAACGGCAGGTCCTCCTCTCGTGACTTTCTCCACAGCTTGCGCAGCTCCCTCCTTCTCGTCGAGGCAGCTGTGGTATGTGGGCTGCTTGAGTGCGCTGCTGTACTCGGTGCACCTCCTCCCTGTCGGATCCTGAGTCGTCGGTGAGGTCTTCGTGGTGGACCCTCGGTTGGGACAGCTGGCTCGGCCGTGCCTCTTGCGTCGACCTCTCGGCAGCTTCCGTTGCCAGGGCCTCCTCCAGAGCGACCTGGAACGTTAGGTCCTTCTTAGCGTAGAGGCGTCGTTGCAGCTTCTCATCCTTCAGGCCACCGACGAGGCGGTCACGAAGCATGTTCTCCAGCTCTGAGAAGTTGCAGAACCGGGCGGCTTGGCGGAGAGACGTCACAAACCCAGTTATGGTTTCCCCAGGGGCTTGCCGCTTTGCGTAGAAGGCATTTCGACGAGCCACCACTGAGGGCTGCGGCGAAAAGTGCCCCTTCAGCTGTTCCATTATTGTTTTGTATGGAACAGTAGCGACGCCTTCAGGCGCAAGGAGGGCCCGGGCGATTTCAAACGTCTCCTCTCCGCAGACGCTGAAGAATATCGCCCTCTTCTTGGCGTCTTCTTCGTCGGTGACCCCTTTGGCTTCTAGGAGGAAGGTGAAACGGGAGGCGTACGCTTCCCAGTCTCCAGATGCTGGGTTGAATGGCGAGAAGCTGTTGTCGGTTGCCATTCTGAGTTCCTTGTGTCCCGGAGCTGAAGCCTGGATACACGGTGCGAGGCAGCGGTGCGGCAGGTGGCGGTGCTGCGGTGCTGTGTGTGGCAGTCAGCTCAGCGGGATCCCACCTTCGTCGCCAGTGAAATATACTCAGAGTCGCGAAGTGATTTCATGCTCTTTATTCAGCTCATAGTGGTGAGGAGGAATGAATGAAAGTCCCCTCAAAGTATCTGCTTTATATACATTATTTACACAATGGGCTGCACATGATTGGCTAATTCCGGAATTCTACTGTAAGCCAATCAGGTTGTGGATTCACTTCTATCTGGAGCATGATTGGGTAGTTCCTGCCAACCAATCATGCTGCTGCATTGTTCTAGGACCAATCAGACTGCTGCATTCTGAATCCTATTGTTCTAGGACCAATCAGACTGCTGCCTTTTGGATCCTATTGTTCTAGGACCAATCAGACTGCTGCAGTTTGGATCCTATTCAACTCAGTACATAACAGAGTCCTTTTGTGGACAAAGAAGTTGAAGGGACCATTTTGTCAATTTTATGCATGGGATGGAGAAATCATTCAGCCGTTTCTGAAGGGTGAAAGCTCACAATTAACAATGACATTAATTCATTCATTTGTTCTTCTTTCTTTCTTTCAAGTGACAACAGCAACAGTTGCTTGGCCACCATTTTGCACCTTCCACAATGCCCCAGGGTGGTGATAATGGCATCTGTAATAGACAAATAATTGGTGGAGAATCATTGGAGAAAATTTACTATTCATAATAAGTGGTTTATAAGCCCATTAAAAAGGAAGGGGGACTGTTGGGCCTCCAGATTTTGTTAGACTACAGCCCCCACCATCCCTAACTTTTGCCTAAGCTGGTTGGGGCTCATGAGAGCTGGAGCCCCCCCCCATTTTTTTTGAAGGCCACAGGATCCCTATCCCTAAAGTATATTCTCATTACCCCTTGTCTTCCATTTGTGTTTTATAAATTCCACCCACCGTATACAATAACAACACCTACAACAAAAAAAATACATGGATGTGAACAGGGTTTCCAACAATTCCAGAAATCCCTGTAGACTTCTTGTAACACATGATTGGCAGACAAATAATGGTTACCTACATACTATGAAAAGGCTCACCTGCTGATTTATGCAGCTGGAGCTGTTGGTAATGGCACAAGGGCATGCAAGGTCATTTCCACCCCTGAACAGTTCACAACTCTACATGGGAATTGCCTAACTCCCTGGTTTAAATGAATCAGCTATCTCAAGTTCTTGGGGGGGGGTTTCCCCCAGAAGGAAATGCTCAGCAACCATTTTTGAATTTACATTTGCCTTTCTCATAAATCAGACCCCCACCCCCGCTCCAAAGAGACTCTGAGTTCTACTCATTAGTGTTGTTATAATTAGCTTGTGAAGAAATCAGCAGGATAATTAATCCATTAGGTTTCTGCCTGCAAAATACAACTGTGCCCAAGTGCTTTCTTATTTCATTCAGATATTGAAAAGATATTTTATACATGCAGTGGGACCTCAGGGCCACATTTCAGTGCAGAAAGAATCCTTGATACCAGCGATTTGAATGGGCTTATACGTGTACTGGATTATGACCTAGAGAGAATGTGCTGCAATTGTCCCTATTTTAAACAGGAATGACCTCTAATGGAAAGCTGGATGGTAGAGCACATGGTTCACATACAAATGTTCCAGGCTCACCCTCCATCATCTCCAGGTAGGACTGTGAAAAACTCCTCTCTGGAACACTGGAGAATCGGTGCTGGTCATTGTAGAGACAAAACTGAGCTAAAAGAACCAATGGGGTGTCTCAAGAAAATACAGCTTCTTATAGAGGATATCATCCTGAGCTCCTTGGAGGAAAGGTAGAAAATATATCCCTAACATGTGGAGGTGAGGGAAGCTATATGACTTTGGAGGCAGAGCTAGCAGCATGGTGATTCTGAAGACCCTTCAGCGTACGTTTTAGAGCCGTTTAAGAAGAGTTAAGAAGTGCAAGCTGGATTTAGAAGAGGCAGAGGAACCAGAGACCAAATTGCAAACATGCGCTGGATTATGGAGAAAGCTAGAGAGTTCCAGAAAGACATCTACTTCTGCTTCATTGACTATGCAAAAGCCTTTGACTGTGTCGACCACAGCAAACTATGGCAAGTTCTTAAAGGAATGGGAGTGCCTGATCACCTCATCTGTCTCCTGAGAAATCTCTATGTGGGACAAGAAGCTACAGTTAGAACTGGATATGGAACAACTGATTGGTTCAAAATTGGGAAAGGCGTACGACAAGGCTGTATTTTGTCTCCCTGCTTATTTAATTTATACGCAGAATACATCATGCGAAAGGCTGGGCTGGATGAATCCCAAGCTGGAATTAAGATTGCCGGAAGAAATATCAACAACCTCAGATATGCAGATGACACAACCTTGATGGCAGAAAGTGAGGAGGAATTAAAGAACCTTTTAATGAGGGTGAAAGAGGAGAGCGCAAAATATGGTCTGAAGCTCAACATCAAAAAAACGAAGATCATGGCCACTGGTCCCATCACCTCCTGGCAAATAGAAGGGGAAGAAATGGAGGCAGTGAGAGATTTTACTTTCTTGGGCTCCATGATCACTGCAGATGGTGACAGCAGCCACGAAATTAAAAGACGCCTGCTTCTTGGGAGAAGGGCAATGACAGGCCTAGACAGCATCTTGAGAAGTAGAGACGTCACCTTGCCAACAAAGGTCCGTATAGTTAAAGCCATGGTTTTCCCAGTAGTGATGTATGGAAGTGAGAGCTGGACCATAAAGAAGGCTGATCGCCGAAGAATTGATGCTTTTGAATTATGGTGCTGGAGAAGACTCTTGAGAGTCCCATGGACTGCAAGAAGATCAAATGCATCCATTCTTAATGAAATCAGCCCTGAGTGCTCACTGGAAGGACAGATCGTGAAGCTGAGGCTCCAGTACTTTGGCCACCTCATGAGAAGAGAAGACTCCCTGGAGAAGACACTGATGCTGGGAAAGATGGAGGGCACAAGGAGAAGGGGGCGACAGAGGATGAGATGGTTAGATAGTGTTTTCGAGGTTACCAGCATGAGTTTGACCAAACTGCGGGAGGTAGTGGAGGACAGAGGTGCCTGGCGTGCTCTGGTCCATGGGGTCACGAAGAGTCGGACACGACTAAACGACTAAACAACAACAAGAAGAGTTTGGATTTGATATCCCGCTTTATCACTACCCGAAGGAGTCTCAAAGCGGCTAACATTCTCCTTTCCCTTCCTCCCCCACAACAAACACTCTGTGAGGTGAGTGGGGCTGAGACACTTCAGAGAAGTGTGACTGGCCCAAGGTCACCCAGCAGCTGCATGTGGAGGAGCGGAGACACGAACCCGGTTCACCAGATTACGAGTTTACCACCCTTAACCACTACACCACACTGGCTCCAAATAAACCAAGTAAGCCAAATAAACCAAGGCAACATCATTCTGATCAGTCAAGATGAATGTATCGTGATGAAAAACAATAGATATACCAGCTTTCTATCCAAGCACTAGGGTAGGAGCCTTAGCTAATCAGTAATTTCAGGGAGGTGAATGAGCAGACCCTCCAAGTTTCCCTATTTTCCAGGGACAGTCCCAGATTTACAGAAGCCATCCCAGTTTCTGATTTGATCCTGGAATGTTCCACTTTTCCTTAGGACATCCCTATTTCCATCAGAGACATGTTGGAAGGTATGTGACCCACCAAGCCAAGGAGATAAGCATCTATACAACTTTTAGATGTCTTCTGAAGGCAGCCCTGTAATTACCTTTTTAATGTGTAATATTTTATTATGTTTTTATATATATTGGAAGCCGCCCAGAGTGGCTGTGGCAACCTAGTCACATAGGTGGGGAATAATAATAATAATAATAATAATAATAATGGAAAAGGACACCCCTATTTTCATCAGAAAAAATTTGGGGGGTATGAGGTTCAGGGCAAATGATTGGATTGCACCATACCCCCTCCACCAGCCCATTTGATTTCTGTGCTAACTGCAGAGAAAGGAAGGAATTTTTCTCCAAAACCAGAAAGGAAACACTGTCGGCTGACAGATGGATTGCTCTGTCCCTCCTCTGTCAGCACCCCTCACCCACTCCATCCCAAACTATCCTAGTAGAAGGTGGTAGCCTGTGTTTTTGTATTGGCTGCATGTCACAAAGTGGAGTTGATGGTTAAACCACTCTGAGAATTGTAGCTTTGTGAATAATAATAATAATAATAATAATAATAATAATAATTTATTATTTATACCCTGCCCATCTGGCTGGGTTTCCCCAGCCACTCTGGGTGGCTTCTAGCAAAATATTAAAATATAATAATTCATCAAATATTAAAAGCCTTCCTAAACAGGGCTGCCTTCAGATGTCTTCTAAAAGTCTGAAGGTTGTTTATTTCTTTGACATCTGATGGGAGGGCATTCCACAGGGAGGGCGCCACTACTGTAACTTTGGTTCTCGCAGTGAGGGAACCGCCAGAAGGCCCTTGGTGCTGGACCTCAGTGTCCAGGCAGAACGATGGGAGTGGAGATGTTCCTTCAGGTATACTGGACCGAGGCCATTTAGGGCTTTAAAGGTCAGCACCAACACTTTGAATTGTGCCCGGAAACATACTGGAAGCCAATGCAGGTCTTTCAGAACTGGTGTTATGTGGTTTCGGCGGCTGCTCCCAGTCACCAGTCTAGCTGCCGCATTCTGTATTAGTTGTAGTTTCTGGGTCACCTTCAAAGGTAGCCCCACGTAGAGAGCATTGCAGTAGTCCAAGTGGGAGATAACCAGAGCATGCACCACTCTGGCAAGACAATCCGTGAGCAGGTAGGGTCTCAGCCTGTGTACCAGATGGAGCTGGTAGACAGCTGCTCTGGACACAGAATTGACCTGTGCCTCCATGGACAGCTGTGAGTACAAAATGAGTCCCAGGCTGCGCAGCTGGTCCCTCAGGGGCACAGTTACCCCATCCACCTCCGTCCCCCCATGTACCCCCAAAACAGTACTTCTGTCTTGTCAGGATTCAACCTCAATCTGTTAGCAGCCATCCATCCTCCAGTCACCTCCAGGCACTCACACAGGACCTTCACCGCCTTAACTGGTTCCAGAGGTAGAGCTGGGTATCATCTCCATACTGATGAACACCCAGCCCAAACTCCCTGACAATCTCTCTCAGTGGGAGGGACTAGGGTGGTCTCCTCAGAACCCTCAGCATCCTTAGCAACTAAACTACCCAGGTTTATTTGGGGGAAGCCATGACTGTCAAGTGGTGCTGTGCTGGTTTAAATGTATAGAGCAGGTTGGGCCTATTTCTCTGTGCATTAGAAATGGGCTTGGTCAACCAGTTCACTGTTAACAATGTTTAGTATTCTGGTCTTTTCTTTTCCCCTGATTGGCTTTGGCAAATCTTACAGTTTCTGGTTGCCTCATATATAAATCCACAGAAAATCCACGAACATCTCAGGGAATTTAACTTCAATTCTACCTGCCCCCTGGTAATGGACTTGAAGTTTAGGTTGGGGTCCCTTGCGTCCCAAGGCCCCAGCAAAGATGACCCCAGCAATCTTCCCAGACTTTGCAATGATAAACAAAAGAGAAAAGGTGTCTGGGCCAACAGCCTTCAGTGTATGAGAATTATAATGCTTGCTTCCTCATTTCTCCAGACACAAATAGCTGAACTACTCTATCAGTTGTCTCCTAAATATTCAAAGTGTAGTTTTGTGTCTCTGAGGAATGCTTGTTCTTCAGCATCATTTTTGGCAAACGAAATGATTTTGTTGGCTTTCATTTTTCCTTACAATGCCAAGCACCACATGCCTGGGGAAGACAATGTTTTTTGAGAAACTGCTAGTCAAATTCAAGAATTTTGCTGTAAAATACCAGCGAATATGGGCACATAAAGCAGATTAGTGAAACAAAACACCTCACTGCTATGCAGATGCTATTAGATAAGGCATATAGATTTCTTAGATTGTCAGAAGAAGGAAATAATGCAGAAATATGGTGGTGGTGCTTTTTAAAAGATCCAGATCTTTTAACAGTGCGCAATGGAAAATGGAAAGTGAATAAATACGAAATTTTCATGATGTATCTCCCTTTACCCTTCAATAAAGAAGGAATCTGGATTTTGTAATGACTAGATTAAGCAATGACAGCATACAAATGAAATTGTATTTCTGTTTCATACTTATTGTTGGTTTTAACCGGAAAGTATATATAATTATAAATTCAACAGAGAGAAAATGCTTTACTAAAATAAGTGGCAGCAAAACCTTGCAAAGAACTAATTATGTCTGACAAATACTTTCAATTAGTGTTAAATTTAATTGGAGTAAAAATACTGGCTTTGTACAGGAAAATACAAGGGGGGGGGAATCCTCCATTCAAAAGTAACTTTACAAAATAACTTGACTAGTTGAAAACAACAGCTAATTGGAAGACCCTTCAATTTTGTTAAAACTGTATAAATGGTGGTCCCCGTGATAGTTATGTTATCTGTCAATAACATGGTTGGATCTTAAGACCTGTAACTATATCTTAACACCCAAATGTTGTTAGACACAGCCAGTGCTTTTTTTCTTCTTAAAAATGTTTAGGGGTACTCTCATTTTCCTACTTGTATTGAAATACTGCCCCTCAATGAGGCCAAACTTAGATTCACAAAATGTTTAGGTGTGTGTGTACCCCTGCGTCCCCCCCCCAGAAAAAGCACTGGACGCAGTCCCCAAGCCCCTGCCTCTGATTGGCTTTGAGGGCACTGCCTGTCCTTATCTGGGAACCCAATGCAACCAGAGGTGAGTGGCACCAGGTGACCATCCTTTTCGCCGGCCACACTGGGAGATGGCAGCCCCCCTGGACACACCAAGGCTGTGCCATGTGGCAAAGGCCACCCACCCAGAGTCCCAGGTGAGTGGGCATTGCCAGCACAGGGACATGTTGGCTGCTGCAGGTGCAGGGAGGGCCAGAAGAATGGATACAGTAGACTGGTACTGGGGTGAATTAGGCCAGAACTTTACTGATTACAGGAAAGGGTAGGTTTGGCCAAGGCATTGAGCATGAGCTGATAGGAGCTAACCTTGTGCTGGGGAATCGCCCCTGACAAAGATTGGGTGTCATGACCCCACATAGGTTGCCATTGGGAGAGGTATATGGGACCATTGGTCCTCCTGTGGGCTCCCAGCTTTGTTTGACAATTTATATCTTAATGGATCTTTGTGACTTTGTTCCAAATAATTTTTTGTTGCTTCAAAGCACTGGTGTGAGTTCTTGGGAGGGAAGTCCAATTTCTATGTCCAATGCCCAGATGGCCTGTCACTGAGATGGCTAGATGACAAGTTTGTTTTTGCCAGCGCTTCATTCGTTTATTCCTTCTACCAAGTAAAAGCAGTGGGAGGTGGCATTCTAGCTAGGAGGGTCTTTAATTACTTAGACACCCTCCTTCCTGACACATCAGAGTTAATTTTATACAATTTAGGATTTACTGTAATCTACATTTACTTTTACAGTTTGCTGCAAACTTTCCAGTTGTAAACAAGACCAACAGAACAAAATATACTAACAGTTCTATTTGAAATTCATCATCTATTATGAATCACACGTACAAAAATGACCATAATATACTGGCCTTATGAAACAATGTTAAAAGCCTGAATAAATAGGCACATTGCCAAAAATGAATAAATATCCAATTATGAAAGCATATTTTCTTCTACTTAATGCACAAAGTCTTGTTTTAATTGACAAAAACGGTTCATCTCAAGATTGTCGTGGATGAACAAAATCTGAGGCTGGCTTATACAATTTTCATGCCTCTTGCAGTTGGAGAGTAGCTACTTCTAGGATCAATGAAAGGAACACAAGAAAATTGCAAACAGAGAGAAGCATAATGACTTTATGACTGAAGTGCATAATGTTTCAATTTCATGTTCTTAGAAAAAGTTCTGGTCCCCAAGGCTCAACAAGGACACCTACGGAGAAGTCCTTTTTCTTCATCTCTGTACACAGGGGATCACACTGCTATGCTTGCATGTGGAAGCTGTGACCTTCCAATTGTTGTTGGACTCTAGCCAACATGGTCCATGGTCAGGCATGATGGGTGTTGTAGTCCAGTAATATCTGGAGGGCCACAGGTTCCCATCCCTGCTCTATGTGTTCAAAAGGATGTGAGTAATGGTTTAACCTGCTCACCCTATTCAGTTAAACTGTGTTTAGGCTTCCTTTCTGGGCAGATGCCCATAAACAGAAGCTTACAGTCAAAAGCCACAACAGATGAAAACAACAGATGAAAACCACAACTTGGTAACACTTCATATCTCATACAGTGGTACCTCTGAAGTCGGATGGAATCTGTTGTGGAAGTCCATTGGACTTCCAAAACGTTCAGAAACCAAGGTGTGTCTTCCAGTTGGCTGCAGGAAGCTCCTGCAGCCAAATTGAAGCTGTGGAAGCCCTGTTAGACGTTCGGGTTCCAAAGAACGTTCGCAAACTGGAACACACTTCCGGGTTTGTGGCGTTCGGGAGCCAAAACGTTTGACTCTCAAGGCATTCATGAAACAAGGTACAACTGTATATATCTCATGCTGTTGTTTTTAATTGCCTTTTAGAGGTTCATGCTGTTGTTTTTAATTGTCCTTTAGAGGTTCTGATCATGTGTTTTATTATTTTATTGTTCTTTGGCTTCTTTATTTTATGTCCTGGACTCCAGTCTGGTTATCTGTATAGATGAAGAAAAGGTTATAAATGTAATACTAATACTAATACTGATACTACTACTACTACTAATAACAATAATAAAGTTTACATGTGTACAAATGTGATGGATAAACTCTGTGACTGTAGATATAGTCAGCAGTCGGCCACTGTGTGGGGAGAAGGAAATGCAGCCATAGGAAATACTGTTCATTACATCTGTGCTGGCCTGGACACCACACATTAACATATATTCAACCCACAAAAAGCATTGTGTTGAAATAGTCTACAGTTCCTTGCCAAACCAAGAGCTACCAGGCACATTATATGACTGGGATAAAAGAGCATCATGTGAAATCAAAATTAAACCCCTGGCATCGTATCTGTACAGTTCTTTAGACAGGAACAAGAGTCCCCAGTGAGATTATTGACTCCCCACATCCCTTTGAAAAGCTGGTCCCCAGGCCACATTGCAAATCTCAATTTGAAATACAGCTTGCCAGGTGGCATGGAGACATTTCTGTCTAAGGAACAAGCCTAAAGCCTACATGGGCATGTAGAACTAGTGATTTGATGCTTTGGAACCCCTTTCTGAGTATTCGTGAAATATTTTGCAAACCCACTTAGAAAATGTAATGCTTACATGTGAGAAGCACATGTGCAAAACCAGTTGCGTAGGAAGGGGCTTTGGTACTTGGGGTGGTAGGGGTATGGCCCATGGCACGTGGAGGTGTCCCGGGTGAGGTGCCCACTCACAGCGATGCCACCCCCCTAGGCTGGCACCCAGGGCAACCCTGCTCCCTTCCTCCGCCACTGTGCAAAACAATATTGTAATATCAGTACCTGTATCCAGAATGGTGAGAATGGCTGCTGTTTCCTGCTACGAATGAGCACTTGCCATCATGGAGAATATGAAGCGGCCCTAAGTTTAATTGCTAACCTAAGTCAAATCAAATTAAGTATCCATGGAAGTGTGAGCCCTTGATTAACGAACAGCGTTATCTTAAGCAATTAGACTTTGTAGCCCATAAACAAGTTTCATAACAGACATTCCATGGAAGAAAAGCATAACGTGTTACCTGAGTTGGTGCCATGTTTCTGAACTTCCCTTTTTGAATCCATAACAGACTTAACTCTTTTCAAATTTGGAAACTTACTTTTATATTATTTTAATAATTGAAACTATGGTGGGAAAGTGGAACCTGTAATTATGATCAAGGAGCTTTCTTTTGCTGAAGCATCATTCATCAGTTTCAAAAGAAAGGAGCTATACTGCACTCCTGCTGTAATTATGCATTATGGGCTTGCATTTGTTTATGTGAATGTGTGCATCATGTTTACTGATGAGAACTCTGATTTGTTTGGACCAGTGTGAGATGGGTGGCTGTCACGGACAGCAGAGTGGCATGATTTCAAGGCAGATGTGGCCCCTGCAGATACAGCAGAGACCTGCTTCATTGCACCCACCTTTGCCCAGGTGAAGGTGCTCAGTGAGACCTCTCCGTGGTCCTGCAGACTATCAGTTATTTTTGCCATTTTGATCTGTCTCCTAGGAATCTGATATATGTTGGCTAATATTTGTTGCTTGGTGCTGGAAGATGTCAGACTCCATGGAGGCCAGAGTTCTGTGGGCTCATAGTCTGATCACTATGGGACAAATGGAGGTCTCAGAGGTGGAGAGATGCTCTGATGTATCTGTAGAAGATCTGGGCTTCAGGTTGTAGGGTGTGTGCATGTGTGCCTGAGAATGACAATAGTGGCAGTGTATTGCCTGCTTCTCCCTTTAATTCTCAAACCAATTCAACTAATGCCTAGTGCAGAAGTGCTACACTTGGCTTCTGGGAGATGCCACCATGAAGTAAACATAAATATGATAACTGAGAGGAGCTTTTCCTAAGAAATGAGGGGTTGATCGCCTCCTGCACCCTCCCCTACAAACTTAGGGGGCCTCTGCTGATGTGTCCACCCTGCCTAAGCAACCTTCAGTTAGCCTCCTAAAAGCGTCCTATCAGCATTCACTAATAGATGTGATTAACATGAGACTAGAAGAAGCAGAGAAACCTACTTTTCCTTATGAGAGCCAGGGGTTGATCCTTTACCAAAACTCAGATATCACTTTCCCCTGAGTTCATTGTTCGTTTCCTACTTACACAAATGCTAGCCACTCAACAATGAATGTTTGCTTCATATATCGGATTCATTTGCTAGCCTGATGATTATAGCTTTTTTGCCTGTGTTGGCAGTGGACCATGTTGAAACAACCAGAATAACAGGATACTCCCCCACGCCCATCAACAAGGTATTCAGTGTCTTTCAATTAAATAACTTCCTATTGTTTCCTCATCCCTGGCATTTCTGCTGTCAAATGAATGCACTTAACCACTGCTACCAATACTATTGTGCCTTGTGCTGCAATTCATATTGAAGTATGGAGCATTAAGGGCAATCTATATTCATTTCACAGAGTTTCATGAATGTCTCACTCAGTGTTCTATTTGCTTTTCGGGGTGGTGTGGTGGGAGAAAGAATGCTGCCCCAGGCATGATTACAGATCTGACATGCTGTAATCAGCCATGTCATTATCAATAAAGCTCAGAAAAAGCAAATGTTTTCTGCAACACTATCAGTGAGAAACAAAAGCTTTTTCTGTCTGTCGGATTTAGACTTTGCTACAGATAGAGCTGATTGGCTAGCAGGAAATGTCACTCAACTGCTTTTTTTGCCCACATTTTATTGTGGATATTAAAAATCTATTGGACAGAGCACCACAGGGAAAGGTGTGTGTGTGTGTGTGTGTGTGTGTGTGTGTGTGTGTGTGTGTGTGAAGGCTGGGCTGTGAGGAACAGTCTGGGGCTGAGCCAGGAATCCAGCACCAAGTGCCAAGACTGAAAAGTAAATCAGAACCACAGTACAAACTAGGAGGCAGGACCAAGAAGAGAGGAGCCAAGCCAGAACTCAAGAAGACAATGTTGCTTAAGCAAGACTCAATTGGAACAGGAAGCCCCCTTATACTCCTTCCCATCCAGGAAGGTCTAGTGGGCAGCCTGGGTGTAAAGTCAATCTAGGGACCGAATGGAGGACTGTGCAAGGTCTACCTGATCAGATTCAAGGCCCAATTCAATTGTCTGGATCTGACCCTGATTTGGTTGAGATCAATATGGACCCAGATTCGGAAATCCAAATATTGTACTTCCATTCACTTGCATGCTAATAAAGCCCCCTCCCTGCAGCAAACAGCCAGGTTTGTTTCAGGCAGGTAGCTCCAGGAGTTTTTGTGCTGGGTACCTTAAAAGTTTGCTTTTAAGTTTTGCAGCACCAAAAGAAAACAAGAAAAGACACAGAAAACAGAACATAGTGTAACAGTGGGGGATAATGAAAATCACAATGCCTAGGACACAGACAATAAACAATTATTATCATTTTTATGGGAATTGGACTGGGATTTATTGGGAAAGGATGGGGAAAGAAAAAAGTTTAAGGCTAGATAGGGTACTGTGAAGGAAACCAAACACAAGGTGAACAAATGCCACCAAACCCTTTCTAAGAGACAGAACTTGGAAAAGTGTGAAGGCAGTATGAGTTTGCTGCATTTTAATACTCCTCAAGCTCTGTGCCTGGAGAGGGTTGGGTGAGATTCCTCACCCTGGCATTCTCCTTATATGGTATTGTAATTAATAGCTGCAACACTTTTTAGACAGACTGTCTGTCTTTAGAAAGACTTTTTAAAAGTTCTGTATTGGCACAAGTTGCTGAAAATCAATTTGGGTCCACCCATCCCACTCTGTTGCAATTTGTAACTGCCTCAAGCTGGTTTAGATTTGGCACAAATAGGTACAAACCGGCCTGATTTGGTTTGGGATTCAGACTTCAGACAAATTGGTTGCACAGCCCTAGTTGCCACCTCCAGCTGAGATTCATTACACAAGTGCACACAGATCCAGCATTATACCAATATTGGCTGGCTCCAAGACTTCAAGGCTGACTCTACCATTAGGCACAGGGAGGCACTTGCCTCTGACAGCATATGCTGGAGTGTTCTGAGCCGTTCCTTCTGAGCCCCCTGGTCATCTCATTCTACTGGAGGACAGAACAGTGTGTACCCCACAACCTACCCTGTGCTCTCTAAGCGAGCCTGCTGCCTTCAGGAAGCTGCCCAGCCATCCATATTAAAGTAAGATTCAACTACCCGTCCAGTTAGCTTCTGTACCTAGACTCCTGTTCTTCGTCTGAAGCAGCAAAATGCCTAATAGCTCCTTTCTAATGTATATTCACCATGATTGTCATGGCTAACTTAACAGGAGCCTCTAGCCTTGTACACAGTGGCGTAGCATGGGGGGTGAAGGGGGGGCCGGCCGCACTGGGCGCAACATCTGGGGGTTAGGGTTAGGGGGCGCAAATCCACGGGTTAGGGGTGCAAATTACTTGCCTTGCCCCGGGTTCTGACAGCCCACGCTACGCCACTGCTTGTACACTTCATCCAACCCAATTGGATGAGAGGGTGTAGTACATAGGAATTCTCTTTCAGAGCTACAAAATGGACTGGGAACATTGCTAGCCCTTTGCTTCTAACTGTTCAGTCATCTGTCCTGTCTTTTCCCTCAACACTCTCTTGAAGGCTGTTGACAGGCTTATTCAGACACCGTCCTGGTAGTTCTAGCCTCTGACTTATGGATGGTCCATGGCTCTTTTTTATCTCAAGCATCACTTATATTCAGGGTTCTCCAGTAGGTCCAACTGATGTAATTCTCAGGTCCTTTTGATCATGGCTGAATCCAAAGGTTTCCAGCTTTATTTCTGTAAACTGAGATGCTAAGAAGTGCCCAAACACAAATGACTAACGATATTCATAAGCTCAGAGATGAGACTATTGAATAATAGCAACATATGAAAAGATATCAAAATCACTAAAAATAAAACAAAAAGTCAATTATAGGAAATCTTTTCCTATTTATCCTTTCTAGTGTTACTCTGGCATGTTCTCTAAGACAGACCTATATTTAACTATCTCGCAAGACACATCATTGATGCAAATAAGATACAGAGGCATTTGAATTGAGCGTTGATGATTGCTAGGTTTGCAACCAGTTAGCTTATCTTGAGAACATTGTCATATATTAAAGGGTTTTTTGCTAGAATAGCTGGATATTTTTGTCCTTTTAGTTCAGGTAGACAATGCTGAATAATACTAATACTGCTATAAATAATAACAAGTAGCTATAGTGCAGTAATTGCAAGTGTTGGAAGTGCTGCATGTGATCTAGTTGTGATCCTTGCAGGAATCCTATAAGGGAAGATATCATCATCATCATCATCATCATCATCACCATCATCACCATCATACTCCAGATTGCTGGTGCTGAGGATGACAAAGGGTCCCTTCAGACTGGTGTTTTATTGTCAGTGTATTCTGAAACATGTTCTTGACACAATAATAGTGCATTTGTGATGGATTTTTTCCGCGATGCTTCCCCAGTGCTGCCACATTGCAGCTGTCTGGAGGGGCTGTGGTGCCACAAAAATAAAACAAAAATAAACCAGAACATTTGTGGTATAAAAAGTTATTTTATACCACAGGATTTCAGCAGGATGTCATGGGATATGCACTGACTGAAGATTAATAAGAGGGGGTGGGGATTTGAAGATAAGAAATCTAAATTCAATATTGATATTCAAGAAGGTAAAAATAAAACGTTATCAAAAACATATGATTTATTATTGGATTGGCATATGAAAGATGAAGAGGTAAAGGAAGCCATGATTAAATGGGCCATTGACTTTGGTCATAATATTGAATTTGAAGCGTGGCAAGAACTTTGGAATGTAAATATGAAATTCACGGCCTGTACGGCATTAAAGGAGAATTTATGGAAGATGATATACAGATGGCATCTTACGCTGGTGAAGCTGGCAAGGATGTACAGAACAAAAAATAAGAAATGTTGGAAATGTGGAGAGGTGGAGGGCAACCTCTACCATATGTGGTGGACCTGTAGTAAAGTGAAGGGCTTTTGGGAATTAATTTATAACGAACTTAAAAAAAAATTTAAATATACCTTTCCAAAAAGACCTGAAGCTTTTCTACTGGGATTGATTGGCAAGGAAATTGAAAAAAAAGGTAAAAATCTTTTTCTATATGCCACGACAGCAGCCAGAAATATGTTAGCCCAGAATTGGAAAACGGATATAATACCCAATATAATGGACTGGCAGGTTAAAATGATGAATTATGCAGAACTGGCTAGACGATCAGGAAAATTAAGAGATCAGGACGAGCAGAAGTTTCAAGAAAATTGGAGTAAATATTTGATGTATATAAGAAACAGTTGTAAATCTTTAAAGACACTGGTAGGGTTGGAATA
Source organism: Podarcis raffonei (assembly GCF_027172205.1). Classification (NCBI taxonomy): domain Eukaryota; kingdom Metazoa; phylum Chordata; class Lepidosauria; order Squamata; family Lacertidae; genus Podarcis; species Podarcis raffonei. The sequence continues at coordinate 37,843,922 of NC_070606.1, forward strand.
ACTCTTACAGCGTGTGGCAGACAAATATAACATATAAAGTACGAGATACTAGAATCTATTCGATACTTACCAAAGAAATGGAGGGAAGTCCGAGGCTCGGTAGAGCCTAAGTTAAATATGTAACCTATATATGTAATATTTGAATGTATGTATGTTTATTGAAAATCAATAAAAATTTAATAAAAAAAAAGAGGGTTGGGAATTAAAAGCATGCTATGGATAACATCAGTTAAGGTCTTTGGCAAGCACCTGAAGCTCAACAGGGAGGCAGCCTGCCTAATCTTAGCTGGGAGGGAGTTCCACAGAATGTGGCCCACAATACTGAATGCATGTCTTGCATTGGAAAGGAATCATGCATGTGAGTCATGAGGAACCACTAACAGAGTCTCCCTGAAGTCCTCAGTGATTGGGCTTGAATGTTAGGGACCAGGTAGTCCTTAAGTTATCATTGTTGTAAAGGGCCTTGTAAATTAGTAATATTTACAAGGCCCTTATTAAAATAATAGGGGCGTGGGGGCTCTGTGGTTTAGACTTGCTGATCAGAAGGTCAGCGGTTCGAATCCCCATGGTGGGGTGAGCTCCCGTTGCTTGGTCCCAGCTCCTGCCAACCTAGCAGTTCAAAAGCACGTCAAAGTGCAAGTAGATAAATAGGTACTGCTCCGGTGGGAAGGTAAACAGTGTTTCCCTGCGCTGCTCTGGTTCACCAAAAGTGGCTTAGTCATGCTGGCCACATGACTCGGAAGCTGTCTGCAGACAAAACACTGGCTCCCTCGGCTTATAGAGTGAGATGAGCACCGCAACCCCAGAGTCGTCCACGACTGGACCTAACGGTCAGGGGTACATTTACCTTTACCTAAATTAATACAGGAACCTAGAAATTGCCCCAATAACATATGAGCAGCCAGTGCAAGTTCGTAAGCAATGGTGTTATGTGCTGGACTAATAGAATAGCCACATCATTCTGACTATCAGCACTATCAGTTTTCCGAATGTTGACCCTTCTGTAGGCAACATGACATCCTCCAGTGGCTGGGACCCTAGACAGCAGCTGGGCAACAACATCTTGTTGCTAGGGCCAGTGTCAGTTCTGTTAATTCCCTTCCAATTCTGGTGTTTTATCAAACAGATAAATAGCCTATTGCCTCCTGCTCTTAGGGTCATATCCATGTACTTGACACTGCCTTCTGAATGTTTCTCTTTGTTTGCATTTGCCATTGCTGTTGGTCTGTTGCTGATGCCCTTTGATATTAAAGATGCTATCTTAAATGGAGTGATTCAAAATGTTGCTCTGGAAGAACTGATGACAGCTCTTTATCTCCAACAAATTTATGACAAGGCACAATATGCATTACTCTTCAAAACAAAACAAACCACCAGGTTGTTATTGCATTGGAAGCTTTCCTACACTTAGGCATGACTTGAACATCTTCATTAAACAAGAAAAAGGAGAAGAATATCAGAGAGGACGGATAAGATGGGTATTAAGACAAAGATATGTTTTTGAGTGGGAATCAGTTCCCATTCCAGCAGTGTTCAGAAGAAGTGACCTCCTTCCTCCGCCATCTGCAGTGCAAAAGCAGAACATCTGTCCCACCCCACCTCCTCAGAGTGATGAATCTCTTTGCTAGGCTTCAGCCACAAAAAGTGGGATAAAAATGAAACCAACAATACAATAATTTCCCAGCGCTGTAAATCCTAACTGATGACAGTGGGGAGATAAGAAATAATTAAATGCTCAGCAGCTCAGCAGTGAGACACACAAGCTGCTATCCAGTTTACTTGTGGGATATTTTACAAGTGACATTTATGAAAGATCCCACCCCAAGAAGGCATCTCTACTTCTGAAATAATCAGAAAGAAAAACCAAACTACAAAGCAGAACATTGGGGTTATCTAGCATCCAGTTCTTCCAGAAGAGTAATTCCATAGCTGTTCTTTAGGGGTTTTATTTAGAAGAAGAAGAAGAAGAAGAAGAAGAAGAAGAAGAAGAAGACCACCTCCCTAGGCAGCTTGTAACATTATTTTGAATCATTTGTAGTGTTTAACTTAAATTCACTTGTCTGCAGTTTTGATGTACTAGATGTCTGCAGTGAAAGACTTGGCCAGTCATTTCAAACCAATGTAGTTCTCCCCTCAAACTATTATTTAGCTGAGATTTGTTTCTCTGCTGGAGGTAAATGACTGTGCGGATGCAGATCTAGGTGGCAATCCTTTATCCATCTACCTAGATTAGGAGTGAATTCCATTGAGTTCAGTGGAACTTCTTTCTTAGGAAACATGTAGGCATGAACTGTGAGAGTTGCTGGATTTCACTAGGGGTTCCTCTTATTTCTTTAAGTAAAAGCGATAATTTTTGGTTGCCATTGCTTCTCCAGATATAAAGTTGTTCTGAGGGATGAAGATGCTGCTGCAAGAAATCTCCCTTCTGTGCATTAATGAAAGGCAAACCAGGTTCCACTACAGCCAGGTAGCACAGAAGAAGGAAGCAATTTCATTTAAAATAATAACTTAAAGGTTAAATAACTTAAAGGTTAAACAACAACATATATACAATAAAAAAACCCCTCTCCATTAATAAGCAAGAATGGCCATGTTATATAGCACATCAAAGAAAAGAGACTCTAGAGAGATTCTGGATTATTTGGAACTATTTTGTTTTTACTTTAAAGCACCTTTGACTGGCTTTTTTTTTTTTTAAGAGTAGACCACCAGAGACAATCCCATAAATGATGCTATCCTCATCCATTCCGACTTTGCTCAGACAAATGTATTGTGGGAAATGAAGTGAAATGGCAAAATGTACTTCCATTAATCTGTGAGCCTGCATTTTGTCTCAAAGCCAGTGACTTACCTATTCTTTTTGAGGATGAACTTAAAGCAAAGCTGGGGAACCTTTGGCCCTCCAGATGTTGCTGAACTATAACTCCCATCATCCCTGACCATTAGCTGCGCTGCCCAGGGCTGATGGGAATTTGAGGCCAACAATATATGCAGAGCCAAATGTCCCCTAGCCCTGACTTAAAGCAGACAGGATTCCCCCCTCCACATTCCTCTGGCAGCTTTGCTCATTGCTTGTGTGACATTTTCTAGAACAAAAATGGCAGGAACGTTCTTTGTCAAAGCCAGCGGTTGTTAACATTTTATTTGAAACAATTACAGTTTAAAAGCCCCAGAGGCTGCCCGCGAAAGGCTGCCTCGAATGAGAACGCTGGCAAAACTCTGCAACTTCAATCTGTGCCTTGAGAACTACAAGCATTGTGACATTTGAAACAGAACTTCTACTTGGAAATTAAAACGTGCCGCTGGCAACCTAGGCACATTCGGCCCATGCTGTTAGTCATAACTATTTCCCATGTCAGCCTAATGGATGTGTATGCACATCTAGCATGCAGCTGGGATGAATAATTTTTGTGGGGATGCTCTGCAAGGCAGCAACACTGGTAAAGGTGTTTTCTACTCTGTCAGATAATGGCGACATGAAAATAGCCTGAGGACAGGAGGGGATGGGGATGATGGTAATCATTGCAAGGATGGAATCACTATAAAAAATGGCAATTTCACTCTTATCTGTTTCCTTTTTGGAACAGGAATAAGGATGGTGTGAACAGATCAAGCAGCAATTTGACTCCACTGCTCTCTTCTGGGGGCATTTCCTAGATTGTACACCTGATTTCTACAGCTTATCTATTGTGCACACAAGCATGCAAACCGTGCGCTTGTTGAATGTTACATGTGAATGGTGGTGCGAGGCTACAGCTCAACTAGCTACATCATAAGTACCCTGGCTGTACAAGTGAATACAATGCTAACACCGCTCAGACAATTGGGAAATCCCTTTTACAGTTCCGGATCATGTTAGTTGGTTGGCATTCTTCTGTTTTGGGAGACAAAGGAGGAGTGTGCTTTTGGGGGCAAAGTCATCATCATCATCATCAAACCTTTATTGGCATCACTTACAAACATTCAGAATAAATAGGCCAATGCAATCTTGTCACCATTTCAACAGTACAGTCATTTGCCAAAGGAAAGAAGAGATGAGCAAGTTATTTCACGTCTGTGGGACTCCAGAAAGGGCAGGGTCCTGCAGCGCACTTTGGCGACAGAAAATCAAACAAAGGAACTTGGCTACTGTCTTGGTGAGCTCCTGGTCTTTCCCCTGTAATAAGAAGCGTATAACCTCTGCCTCTGGTTTCCATGTTGGGATATATAGGTGGTCTAAGAATTGTTGGTGGAGATCATAATATCTTTTACAATTAAGGGCCATGTGAGCTAGAGTTTCCTCCAGGTGGGCACCACATGGGCAGATCCTACCTCCTTCTGCCATACCCGCAAAGCTACCCCAAAGGAGGTTAGAAGGATTACAACTGAACCTAGCCAGCAAAAAAAGCCCTTCTTTCTTGCGGGTTAAACAAAAATTGTAAATAATTAAGGTTAAATTCCTGCGGGGTGAAGTCAAACTGTTGGAAGGTTGCAGTGCTTGCTGTGGCTGTAGAGACTGAGACAGGAGAGACCAGCTTTGTTGCAGCTGGGGCAGATGAAGGCGTCCGGTTGTGCTGCTACAGGTACACCTTGGGGTTTCTTGTCTCTGCACTCTCCCAGCGGTCATTCCTCTTCTGGTCACTGCCATGGATATATGACTCGTCTGCTCCAGCCACTATGGCCATCTGTAAGGGATTCTTACATGGTGGCGTTGATGTTGCCAGCATTCATGTCATGTTTGCAGACAGCTTTCTAATGCAGAGTTGGTCTGCTAACAGGCCTGGTGCCTGAAGCCCACTCCCTGAAGAGCATGTCCCTGGGGATGTTACTATCTTCCATTCTGTGGATACGAGCTTTACGTACGTGTTGTGGTAGATCACCAGGTGGATGTGAATGAGTTTTGGGCTGTGGGAAGGTATTGAGATTTTATTCTTATCTGTTAGTTAGTGGGTGGGAGTATGGTTTTGTTTATTGCCAATGTCCCCCCCCCCATTTCCCAAATGTGTTGTGTGGAATATTACTGTTATATGATCTCCCCCTTTTCTATCATATAATACATTTATGCATATATATTTTTCCAGTGTATGTTGCTTGGAGACCTTTTGGGTGACAAGTGACTAATAAGTTTAATAAAACAACAACAACAACAACAGGCCGTATGCAGACATTCAACCAGCGCTGATGCCAAGGATTGCAGGACTTCAGGCAGGTGGCAGGTGGCCCCTCCATGTCCTCTTCTTCTTAATGCCATCACCATTCTCCTCTTTCCTCCTGCTACCCCTCCCCCCATTCTTCAGTTTTTAAAATAAGTTTAAAACAACCTTTCTAGTTGCACTGACAAAACCCAGCAGCAGCCCAGGCATGCTCCTGGACATCTTACCCAGAAGCCCTCACTCCGGTGTCACCCTTTCTCAGAGCAAGGTGAGGCAAGACAAGGAGGAGGAGAGAGTGGGGTCAACAAAGAGCTTTGCCAGACAGCCCAACTGATAATGAGATGAAAAGCTGGAAGGAGGGTCAATTCAACACACACACACTCATTCTGTTTCATAATTGAGCTGTCCCTGCATTCAGCTGAAGGCTAGGAGGCCAGGACTTGAAGATGGTGCACAAAATCTTTCTCTCTCTTCACCCACTCCTGGTTATGTAACAGTAAATGTGTGATTAAAATACAGAGTTGAGCTGGGCTTCTGTTTTTCACGAGAGGCTTGAGTCTTGGTCAGTTGTGTTCTGATGTGACCGCATAGCTGGGATGTCAGTCCTCAACAAAACACTTTAATATTATTACTTTTTAAATAAATAAATCTTGGACATCAGCCAAGATAGACAAGGAGACCTAGCAGACCTGGGCCATTAGGGACGCGTGAAGATAATGGTTGTGACATTAAACCATAATTACTTCCTTACTAGAAACTGACTTAATTAAGGAAACATTAGCTCTAATGTGCAATTAGGAAATTGGATCCCTTGTGGCTGAACTGGTATGTGGCTGGATGCTGTAGCATGGCTCCTGCTCGATGAATGATCTCCTCCACTAGCTTCAGGATGCATCAGGTAGGGGAACCATTCCAGGGGTGCCTCTATATACCGTAATTAACTCTTATTATTATTATTACAATTTATATACTTCTTTTTGGCCCAAAGGCCCCCTAAGCAGTGAACAACTTATTGAAATAGAATATATAGTGGAGTACAATAAAGTGAAATAAACTAATCAGCAAATAAATTTTTAAAAATGTAAAACAGCAAAATCATGGCATTGCAAAGGTGGGGAGAAATCCTCCCCAAGCCAGAAGTTTGAAGGGTGCTGTTATCAACTCTTATTCATAATACTACTACTACTATCAATTATTATTCCATTTATCTCAAAGCAATAAAAATATGAGTATAGTAACAATGTCAAGGGATTTACATTTTTAAAAAACACAAAAGTCCATAGTAAAAAAGTCAATAAGAAGAAAGTCAAAGGCAGAAAAATGTAAAATGCCCGCCAACATAAAACACACAATTCATACAACTGCTTGCCCAGTTTCACTCTCACCATGCATTCTCACAACCACTGCAATCATTCATTACCTCATATATTATTTCTGTCAACCAACCACTGATACACAAACCAGTCACTCTGAATAATATTACACCCAAGTTTGCATCCAAAGGATTGCTGCCAAGCACACTGTTATGAGTTGGGGGAGAGTCGGCTGCATGCCTGAGCCCCCTTCTAATTCCTGGATCCAGCACAGATTCAATTGCTACAATAGCTAGGCCAGCCTGGCAATGGCCCACTAAGTATGGGTTGTTAAGATAACAGAGAGAGTGGCTCTGTGCCAGAGGGCAAATGGATGGGTCTCTCTTCCTCAGCTGTCTGTTTTTGTTAGAAACTCAAAGGCCAGAGCTGACTGATGCGAGCTAGAAGCTAGAAGTTAGAAAGCAGGCTGGGAAGCCAGAGAAAGAGAGTGCTACTTGATTTCTGTTTTTAACATAGCAGTGCCTATGGGAGAAACAAGACCCTCTTGGGGTGCTAATGCTGCGAACCCCTCTATCATAGGTTCAGGTTGCATATATGTGTAAATAAACCATATATCATAAAGACCCCCACAGTCTCCATTGTCCCTCATTCCAAGGAAACTGAACCCTGGGTAAGCGCCTGGAACCCACGGAATTTCACACCGCTAAGAGATTGGGGTGTCAGGCAACAATACCATTTAAGAGACCCACATTGGGCAAAAGATTCCTGCACTGCAGGGGGTTGGACTAGATGATCCTTGTGGTACCTTCCAACTCTATGATGCTGTGAGAGTACACACAGCTTTCTACACACAGGTAGAACTTCCCAACTCAAAGGAACCCATTTGCCCCCTCCCTCTCTCCTTTGCAGCCAGAAACCTTCTCTGCCAAAATGGGTCATGCAAGGTAAGCGATAATTCATGAGAAAACAAGTTGTATCACAACGGGCTATATGTTAGTCATACTCAGAGTAGACCGGTGGGTGCTACCCAAGTACAAATAGTGAGATATTTTGCCTTGAATATGAGCATAGCAGTTAATGTTTACAGGACATTATCACACATACCACCAGAATATATTAACTAGACATGTTCCTGTCATTGGCCTTTTGGGCGCTCAAGCTGTGCTGTGTTTCCTTGCTGTGTGTAAAAGAGGATCAGGAACTGCAGAAGACAACACATTCCTATTCAAAAATATTATGGTACAGTGGACACAAAAAGATGCAAGCTAAATGAAAACCATTCCTAACACCACTTGCCCTGCATGAGTGGTGGCCAAAATATATCTCACCAACAACACAGTTAAGGGGCACCAAATTATCTGGTATGTTTATCTGTGTGATTGTGCATATTTTTCAAGGAATTATCACTGGCTCCTCAGTTTGCTAGACATTCCCATCATGAGATGTCAAGCATCAACAACCTGAAGTGTTTTGCAGCCTGCAGTCAGATTTCTCCACAGCAGCTGCCGCAGGGGCTTCAGTGTCCAAAAAGATGTCAAAAGAAGCCCTCAGATTACTTTGCACTACACAGATTCTGTTACTACTTCATCAGAAAGCAGACAGCAGGAGACATACAGTGAGAAGGCACTCAGTGGAAAAAGAAACCAGCAATTAATTTTAAGAAGTATTGCACAAAAGGTGCACAACTGCACGACACGACTTCCAATCACTGATGCACAATTCCTGTCCTAGAGCCTTTCAAATGCAACTTTAGCAGGGGAAGGAGAATCATAGAATCATAGAGTTGGAAGGGACCCCAAGGGTCATCTAGTCCAACCCCCTACAATGCAGGAATCTCAGCTAAAGCATCCACGACAGATGGCCATCCAACTTCTGTTTAAAAACTTCCAGGGAAGGAGAGTCCACCAGCTCTCATGGGAGTCTGTTCCACTGCTGAACAGCCCTTACTGTCAGAAGGGCTTACAGAAGGGCCTTACAGTTGAGTCGGAATCTCCTTTCTTGCAACCTGAAGCCATTCATTCAAGCCCTACTCTCCAGAGCAGGAGAAAACAAGTGTGCTCCTTCCTCCATGTGACAGCCCTTAAGACATTTGAAGATGGCTATCTCTCCCCCCCCCATTGATTGTATTGCACATATACATAAATCAAAATGCACAAACTTAAACAAAAAGGAAAAAAGAAAATACAAAAACTAATGTAGAGAGAGCAGAAAAGAATAAAAGCAGAAACTCCAGAAAGGAAGAAAGAAGTAAGAGATATAAATATATACCTTTCGTAAGTACATTTAAAACTTAGAAAGAAAAAGAAAGAAAAAAAGAGAAAAGAAAAAAGGGAACATACATAAAACAACATTAGTTCATTCTCATTCTTCAATAAATAAAGACATTTCAGAAAAAGAAACACACTTATTGTGGACTTCCACCAACTTCACAACAGTTCATTATTTCTAATTAAAGTCTACCTGTCTGTATTTCAATAAATCCCTCATCTTGGTAACAGGGAGCTTTTTCCTTTGCGGAGGTATTCTAAACACAGCCAGATCTTAGCTGATGAACCTTGGTTCATCAAGTAGTTATTTAGGTAACCCCATTTTTTTTATACTTATGGTTAGACTCATATCTTATTATATCTGTCAGCTTCATGAGTTCCAAGTACTCACACAGTTTGCATAACTATTCTTCTTTGGAGGGTATATGATATCCCTTCCAATAATTAGCCACTACAACCCTTGCTGCTGAAGTTGCATAAAGAAATAGTCTTGTTTTCTCTTTAGGGATATTGTTTGTCAAAATTCCCCAAAGAAATTATTCCGGTTTTTTGTTGAATGTAATTTTTAATAACTTCTTCATCTCCTCATAGGTCGTGTCCCAGAACTTTCTAATCTCTGGGCACACCCACCACATATGGTAAAAGGTTCCTACCTACTTGATTTTTGCACCTCCAACACTTGTTATGAGTTTTATTAATTTTTCCCAGCTTTACAGGGGTCCAATACCACCTGTATTGCATTTTCATGAGATTTTCTCTTATTAAGTAACAAGCCATAAATTTTATATTCTTTTCCCATTGTTCTTTCCATTTGTCCAATTCAGTCGTGTGGCCTAGATCTTGTTCCCATTTTATCATAACGTCTTTGATTTCTTCATCTTTCAACTGCCAATTTAGCAGTAACTTATACATTTTGGATAAAGTCTTTTGATTATTATATAGGATGTCTTTCTCCAGGTTCGATATTTTATTATCAAAACCCTTCAATCTTTCATCTTTTTCAAAGACCGCTTTTAACTGATAATACTCCAACCAAGTTAATCCCATCTTTTTTATTTCTTCAAAGTTCTTTAAATTTGGGTAATTACTTATTTCCTCCACCAAATCCCTATAAATTGGCCAGTCATTGCTCATATTCTTCCTATGGACTGTTATCAATTCAATGGGTGAGAGTCACCAAGGTGTTCTTGTAACCATTATAGGTTTATTTCTCTCCCAGACATTATACAGTGCTTTCCTTACAATGTGATTTATGAATTCCCTATGTGATTTTGTTTTATTGTATCCTAAGGACCCGTGCCAGCTGAAAGCATTGTCCCAACCCTCTAAATCCAATATCTCAGGTTTTTTTAGCAATATCCAATCCTTTATCGATGTCCAGCATGCCGCTTCATGGGACTGCAATTCCCCCTCTCTCCTTAACGTCTGTTAACAATTTGAATTTTATGCGTAGTTTTTTTCCCTTGCCAAATAAATTTAGCAAGGTGTTTTTGCCAGTCGTTAAAACATTTTATCTTGCTGATAATGGGTAGCGTTTGGAATAGGAAAAGCATCTTGGGGAGTGACAGTCCTTAAGATATTTGAAGATGGCTATCGTATCTCCTCTCAGTCTCCTCTTTTCCAGGCTAAACATATCCAGCTCCTTCAAGAACTCCTCATAAGGCTTAGTTTCCAGACCCTTGATCATCTTGGTTGTCCTCCTCTGCACATGTTCCAGCTTGTCAACATCCTTCTTAAATTGTGGTGCCCAGAACTGGACACAGTATTCCAAGTGTGGTCTGACTAAGGCAGAATAGAGTAGCACTATTACTTCCCTTAATCTGGACACGGGACTTCTGTTGATGCTGCTTAGAGTAGCTTTTTTGCTGCTGCACTGTTGACTCATATTAAGTTTGTGGTCCACCAAGACCCCGAGATCCTTTTCACATGTACTGCTAGTAAGCCAGGTGTCCCCCATCCTATATTTGTGCACCTGGTTCTTCCTGCCTAAGTGCAGAACTTTACATTTGTCTCTATTGAAATTCATTTTGTTAGCTTGTGCCCAGTTCTCCAGTCTGTTAAGGTCATTTTGAATTCTGATTTTGTCTTCTGCAGCATTAGCTACCTCTCCCAGTTTGGTGTCATCAGCAAATTTGATGAGCATCCCCTCAATTCCAAATCACTTATAAAGACGTTGAACAACAATGGGCCCAGGACAGAACCCTGCGGCACCTCACTTGTCACTTTTTCCAGGATGGCGAGGAACCATTAATGAATACTCTTTGGGTTCAGGCAACCAACCAGCTACAAATCCACCTAACAGTTACCTTGTTCAACCCACATTTGAAATAAAATCAGGCTGTTCTAGTACTAGAATAATTGTCCATGGGCTGAAGTTAGTTTCATTTAATTTACTGCATTTATGAATTACAACAAGAAGTCTCAAAGAGATAAAGAAGAATAATACACAGTAAAACACACATTAAAAACAAAATCAGAGTAAAAAGAAATCCAGTTATTGGTGCTACCTAAATGCCCGGGAAAACAAAAAACCTCTTTGCCTGGTGCCAAAACCATGCCAAAGTTAGTGCCAGGCAGACCTCATTTTGGAGAGCATTCCATGGATGAGGAGCTACTACAGAAAAGGCACATTCTCGCATCACCACCCACTGGACCATCTTCAGAGGTAGCACACAGAGAAAGGGCCTCAGAGGATGCTCTCAGGGTCTTGGTAGGTTCATAAGCAGAAAGGTGGTCCTTTAGGTATAGGGGTCCCCATAAGGCTTTAAAAGGGTATTCTGAATCTGACTTGCATATCAGTTTAATTTGCCACTGTTCTTCAAAATTGCAGTCGAGATGTGATACCCTGATCTCAATTTTATTTTCCTCCCATATGTTGAGGGTCTACCATTTCAAAATGCAGTGAGCATCTGGCGGGGATGGATTTCAACAGGGCAGGCAGGCAGGCTCAGGATTCCCAACAATGTCTAAGAGTGCATTCTTGGTCACATTCAAGATTAAATTGCAAGAAAACCAGCGTATTTTGGAGAATTTGTTGTTGTTACTGTATATACCTCACCATAATAATAAGATATATAGATGCACCATAAGGATAATCTAAAACTACCCAGGGAGTGACTGGATCACCAGGATGGGGTTTTATTGCATGGAGAGTTGTGAACCATCAGGCAAATATGCAACTTCCTTGTTTCTGCTTCTGATGTGTCTGCTTTGTGCAGTTTTCCATATATGCATACACTGATTAAAAAGATCCTCACTCCATGTTTCCACTTAAAATGCCTGAAGACTGAGTGCTGTTTAGAGTTAAAATGATAAGCAACCCCCCTTTTTTTACTAAAGATTAAACTACACAATGCAAAAGTGCATGGCACATTGTGGGACACTCAGAGCAGGCCTGGGTCACCTCCACATTCTGCAGTCTTTGTAGCTCCGTTTGGGTAAATTATACAGAAAGAAACAGCCTCACAAATTATGATTTCTGTTTATATTGCCAGACTAGTTCACAGAGAAATTTGTGTGGAAATGATGATTGATTTACTTGGCCTATGATTTTCTGTAATTCTTCTCAGACTGAATAATATAATTACAACATCATAACATCTTTTGAGCTCTGTCCTTTCCCTTTTTAAAACCCTACTCTTTTCTCAACCTGCTTTTTTCTTCGAATTTATAACCAGAGTATTATTTACTTTGTTCCTTCCCCAGCCCTGTTGATCTTTAATAGCATGTCTAGAATTTGTTATTTTTTTAAAATTTTGGCAGTCTGTCTCTCTTATTAGGGTCAACACCAGATACAATACAGAGTCAGCTTCCCAAGTTACGTTCGTGCAATTTGGCATCTGGCAAGAGTAAGTTGGCGGCTGATGATTCAACACACACACAAACACAAACACTAACCCTGTTCCAGTGCCAGCCAAATATTCAAAGAACAGCTCTTATCCAATTTTAAAAGCTTGAATTGACTCATAGGAAGCTGTCTTTTGTCCTAGCCACTTAATCTTAGCCCTGTGCAATTTGGGCAATAATTGATCTGAGAAATTTGGGGGCCACGCCCACTGGTCCCAAACTACCCCGGTCTCTCCATACATTGTTTGATTGTTTTTTAGTACACCCGCTGTGATTTTCTAGAAAGAATGAAATGTAGGTTTCAAAGTGGCTATAAGTGAGGAATAAATATTATGAAGGTGCCTAATCAAAAGACCAAAAATAAATTACAATCTTCCCAGCAGGCATTTATGGAGGGTTGTGGGGAACATGTAACTTATGAAACTAATAGTCTTTGCTTCAGTTAAGGCACAATCAACAGTGAATTGCTCTTTCCCCACCCAGCTCTGATATTTGTCCTTGCTCTGTGTGTACTAAATCTCAGAAAGCATAAAATTGAACAGAGAGAATAAACAGAGCTGAGCCAACAATAGCACATGTTTAATGGTTGTAAACATGTGATTTAACACACAATTTGGGCTTCTGGTTTCAGAGGGGATGGAGATTTTCCAATGGGACAGATGCATATACCACTAAATCATACATTGCTTTAGATGTGTGACGTAGGGGATGGGCTACAACACAATGCCCTTTGCCACCCTGCAAGATGGGCTTAGGATGGATCATCAATAATAGCCATTTGATAAAACCAGGTGAAATATGTATCCTTATTTTCCTTGAACCCCTTGGATGAGATAGGAAAATATGTGTTTATTAGATATGTATTTCTGGCCCACCTTATTTTACCATGTGTACAGTGATAAGTCCATTTCAGCATGTTTTCTGTGGACAAAAAAATGGTATACATTTCCACTGGAAATATGCATTTTGGTACATATTTTCCCCTAAAACATATGCTTTTTTACACTTTTATTTAAAGCCAAGAACAGCTTAGCAAAATTTGGAGAAGTGTGCCAGCTGAAGGATACCTGTATTTTAATCTGTCCATTAGCCCAGGAAGCACAAATTGGGTTAGTTAATTTAAAAATTGCAAAGTGAGCAAAACTCTCTCAAATGGCAACGAGAGGACCTGAGAGGTGTGACAGTGGCATTCTGTGGACCCGTCCCCAAAGAGAGTAGTGAAGGACTATGATTGGCTTCCACTGCACACACTACCAGAGCTTAGAAAGGAGGGAGAGGGACCGGCTGGGCAGCTGGCTGGAAGCCAAGAGGATGGAGGCTTGGAGAATCTCTGTTTGCTGCTGGTATTAGAAAACCTTCTCTCTAGCTCACCTGGAACACATCACTTCATGACAGCCAGTCCATCCAGGCTCAGCTAGCCGTGGAGACGATTACTTCTCTGAAACACGAAACAATTATATTTCCTAGAAATAATTCCGTCCAAGCTCAGAACAAGAGTATTGAATATTTATAAGAGGAAAAAGAATGGATATGTAAATTGGAAACAGGAGAGAAAAGAGCACCATTTTCGCCCCTGATCTGCTGACAGTGAGAAACAAAACTCAGTACTGTACAGTACTCCGCAGATGAACTCAGAATCAAAGCCCACAACTCACTTGATGGCCCACAACTCTCATTCTCACTAAGCCATAGTTTTTCTGATGAGAGCAGCTTTTGCATCTCATTTGGAAACCAAGGACCCAGAGTCTGGAGGAAGAATGGGGAGGCACACAATGCCAGATCCTTGAAGTCAAGTGTGACGTTTCCACAGTCTGTGTTGATTTGGGGAGCCATGTCATCAGCTGGTGTTGGTCCACTGTGCTTCATTAAGTCCAGGGTCAACGCAGCCATCTACCAGGAGTTTTTGGAGCACTTCATGCTTCCTTCCGCAGACGAGCTTTATGGGGATGCTGACTTCATTTTCCAGCAGGACTTTGGCACCTGCCCACGCATTGAGGCAGTAATTGATGCAAAAGGGGCCCAAACCAAGTACTGAGTACATATGCATGCTTCTACTTCTCAGTGGTCCAATGTTGCTCTGTTTGCAGTCCTTGTTTTGCTGGTTTCATTTAATATTCTAATTTTCTGAGATTGTTAATTTGGGGTTTTCATCAGCTGTACGCCATGATCATCACAATTATAACAAATAAAGGCTTGACATATCTCGCTTTGCATGCCATGTGTCTATCTCATATATTAGTTTCACCTTTTAAGCTGAATTACTGAAATAAATGAACTTTTCCACGATATTCTAATTTTCCGGGTTTCACCTGTAGGTAGGGTTGTAAAAAGGCATTGTTTTCTGTTCCACTTTGGATTCATCAACTGCAGCTTTTTTTCTGCTCTGTTGCAGTTTGTCTTCTACCAAAAGCGACATTATTTGTCTTGCTGCACACTCTGGCAAAAATTACATAATGCACATAACAATTAGTTATGCAAATGACAGAAGTTACATTGTCATAACTTTATTGCGCCCCATTTATTTCAATGTAAAGGAAACAGTGTAAATGAGGGAGGGCATGGGAAACCAAAGCAACAGCAAATATTGATCATAATTTCTGGATTGATTTTTGTTAGCAACAAGGGATAAATAAGCAAATATCTGCAATTCCCACTCCCGTTTCTGTTTTGTCAGAATTCCCTGGCAGCCCTAGCACAGGCAAGGAGGTCGATAATGTCAGGCAAATTCTACCTCAGGACACTAAATAAAACTGTCACAAGCAGCATTCAACAACTAAGATAAAATATCAGTTTCAATTCCTAGAATCATTTAACTTTGGGGATTTTTTTGTTTTGTCTTAAAACAAAAGCAGCATTAGAGTTTTAATTAAACGTTTTCCTTTGCTGGCCTAGAAGCAGGTGGCAAATTTCAGATAAGAACCCGAAGGCATGCACTAATGTGCTCACTTTGGAACTGTGTTCGCTAGAAGTCATAAAACGTGTCAGAAGAATAATTAACTTTCTTTCATGCATTACACAAAGGCTCCCATTGGAGCTTCAAAATCACTTTTGTAAGATGAGATAGCTTGTAAGGGAAACTTAACTATCATTATGAGATAGGCAAATATTTTGACAAGCTTTACAACTGAGCTAATAATAAAAGTAAGTTAATTCCTTTGTCAAAAGTAATTTTTCTGTTCCAAAATAATCAGCAATTTGAACTTTTATCTTCTTTTGGCTGATTGTTGTAAAATAATAAATAATAATATTAGTGCCTTTAGGATGATGCTTTCAGAGAGGAAGGGATTTCTGCAATTTAAAAGCTGTTAGGAACTCTGTTAGGGACGCGGGTGGCGCTGTGGGTAAAACCTCAGTGCCTAGGGCTTGCCGATCGTATGGTCGGCGGTTCGAATCCCCGTGGCGGGGTGAGCTCCCGTCTTTCGGTCCCAGCTCCTGCCCACCTAGCAGTTCGAAAGCACCCCTAAGTGCAAGTAGATAAATAGGTACCGCTTTATAGCGGGAAGGTAAACGGCGTTTCCGTGTGCTGCGCTGGTGCTGGCTCGCCAGAGCAGCTTCATCACGCTGGCCATGTGACCCGGAAGTGTCTCCAGACAGCACTGGCCCCCGGCCTCTTAAGTGAGATGGGCGCACAACCCTAGAGTCGGACACGACTGGCCCGTACGGGCAGGGGTACCTTTACCTTTAGGAACTCTGTTAACACATTTGCTTCAGTTTTTTATCTGCAAAACCATAATGAATATTTGTTTCGGGTAAGAAATGCTGTGTGTTCCAGTCGATGTTTTATTCCAGACTGCAATAGTAAAGGCACCTTTCTCTATAATGTTAATGCAATATAGATCCTATATTCACCCTAGTTTTGTTGCAATGGTTCAGCTTTCTTTTTCTTTCTTTCTTTCTTTCTTTCTTTCTTTCTTTCTTTCTTTCTTTCTGTCTTTCTGTCTTTCTCCCCTTTCATTCTTTCACCCCTTGCTTGCAGAGCTGGCAGCCTCTCATCCTTTTTCAAACAACCTCCTTTGTGGAGTGTTCCCTCGGCCTCCTCTCTCCTCTCTTTGGGAGTCCTCTGGGCAGCCCACTGCTGCCACCCCTGGTCTCTGAGCTGCCTCCCCACCCAAAAGAAAGGTGCCTCCTCACACTGCCCCACAGGTGCCTAGGACTTGTCTGTCCATTCCAAACAGCAAGAGCTGGTGGACTGCCTGGCAGGGCTCCCTGGCCTGCTTGCTTGCTTGCTTATTCCAAGGCCATCTCAGCTCCTGGCAGCCAGCACCCTCCAGTCAGCCCCAGAGTCACCATTCATCTTGGGAGCTTGTAGCCATGGCTATTGCAACAAATAGCTGTACAAGCCTTTGGGAGGCAGAGACATGAGAAGGCATCAGAGGAGAGAGGGCAGGAAAGAGGGACAGAGGGCAGTGTTGCCCACAGCACCCCTGACCAACATTCAAGGCACATTCAAGTGGTTTTAAACCACTGGCTTAATGCCAGTGTGTGGCTTTCCAGAGAGCAGATGATGACTCTTGCCCGCCTCTCCTGGCTCTCCTGCTGCTGTGAGCTAAGCCACAGTTTGACTTAATGTGTTGTCCAAACCTGGGAGCATGGCTTGTATTCTATCTTATTATTACTCTTATATTTGTTTACTGCCCTTCATCTGAAGATCACAGGGTGGTTCATGACGTAAAATAGATATATTTTCACCTGATAAACCAATGTGCAGTAAACCCTAGAACAAACAGGAGTAAGACAAACCACAGGTCTGAGATCAGATGATGTCCTGTGTCAAACCATAGTTCAGCTCATGACAGCAGCAGGACTATAGGAGGAGCAACAACACCACAAATTCCTTTCCAGGAACACTCATTGTTAGGAGTGCATGCAGGAGACGGGCCCTGTGACCAGTAGAGCTTTGCAGGACTGGGGCCTTCCTAAGTTTGTTCTGGAGATGCAAGGTGAGGCTGCTTGGTAACTCACTGCGCCTGGTGGCTAGAGCTGGGAAGGGATATAAGGTCAGCATTTCCCTTTGGCTCTTTGCCACAGCAACGCGTTTCCTGCCTTGCTGTGTTTGGCTCCTAGCTTCCTGATCCTTGGACCCTTGACTTTGTGACTTCTTGCTTCCTGACCCTCGGACCCCTGGCTTCTGGACTCTTGTTCCTGCTCCCACCCCGCCATCTTGCCCCCGGTCCCGACGTCCTCAGCCGGGACTTTGATCGCACGTAGACCGGACCATGACACTCATATTTGTGTGTTTTAATGTTGTGTGTGACCTAGGCCACCTCTCTACTGTCTGTCTCTTATATACCACTTCAGAATCTCCAGGAAGTAAAGCGGGAAAGTGCTTGTAAAGAGCATTGAATTATAGTACAGAAAATGTAAAAGTCATGGCGGGGGTGGGGTGGGGGGTTGCAGTTGGATTTCCTTGTAAGTATTCCTGCTCATTTAATCATAGTCTTACCATTCATTTCCAATTCTTTCAATAATTAAAGAAGAGTGTTGTGATTTTGTTGCCTGCAGCAAAATAATTTTTAGACTTCCATTTTTAAAAGTCATTTGTATTAATTAATGTGGATCAAATTTATTACTTCTCTCCTTTAACTATATCCATTTTTTAAAATGTATGAGCAGATTCTGAAGTGGCTTGCACTTCTGACTCCAAATGAACTACATACTGATGCATGGGTTCATTATTAAACTGATATGAGGCTATAGTCATGGGGGGGGGGGGGCGGACCCGTACAGCAATACTGCAGTCTGAGGCAGGGACTGTTCTGTCCCATTTGGAACACTTTTGCTTGCTTTATAACTGTGATGCTTTCATCTCTTTGTGTGTACTCTTAGGTTATATTGTTGTAAGCCACCCTGGATCCTTATGGTGAAATCATACTGCTCGATAAAATAAATTTGATACCAAAACTGTTCAGCAGTCCGATATAAATATCCCACCCACTTTTTATTTACAAATTAGCCATTAACTTGAAAGTTAGTTACTCTTTTATAATTTCTTATCAGGATGACAATGCTTATCACTTCCCTCCCTAACGCAATTGGACACACATACTCAGCCAATGGGAGCATTTCTTCTGAGCTTCAAGATGGGCAAGGGATTACAGTGGAACAGCCCTGTTTATGAACTATTCAGTTTACGAACTCCGCAAAACAAGTGGTGTCCCGGTTTGCGAACTTTACCTCAGTCTAAGAACGGAAGCTGTTATGTACTGAGTTGAATAGGATCCAAACTGCAGCAGTCTGATTGGTCCTAGAACAATAGGCTCCAAAATGCAGCAGCCTGATTGGTCCTAGAACAATAGGATTCAGAATGCAGCAGTATGATTGGTCCTAGAACAATGCAGCAGTATGATTGGTCGGCAGGAGCCACCCAATCCAGCTCCAGATAGAAGTGAATCCACAACCTGATTGGCCTACAGGAGAATTCCGTAATTAGCCACGTGCAGCCCATTGTGTAAATAATGTATATAAAGCAGATACTTTGAGGGGACTTCCATTCCCTCCTCACCACTATGAGCTGAATAAAGAACATGAAATCCACTCTCGACTGAGTATATTTCAGAAGCCAAATGGTGGAAGGGCACCGGAGGCGGGAGGCCTCGTTAGGGAAAGCGTGCCTTGGTTTAAGAATGGTTTCGGTTTAAGAACAGACTTCTGAAATGGATTACCATAAGTTTGTAAACCGAGGTACCACTGTATTAGGTTTGTTCAATCGTGTTTGGGAGGAAAGAGATTCTCTCTCCCCTGCTCCAAGTGGTGTTTTCCCAGTTAGGATCATCCGCTTATGCCTGTTATTAAGTAGGAACAACAACCACCCTTTATCTAGTGGATACCAAGTTTAGCCCTTATTTTAGTGCCCAGTCTTTTGGCCTGCGGATGGCATTTTAAAACAGTTTTGTATATGTTGGAGCATGGGATGAGTGCTGCTCTTCTTGACTGCTGTCATTTGGCTTGTTTTAGTTTATGGGATTTTATTGCCAAGGGTTTTAATTTATTGCCTTCTGCCTTGATTATCTGTTATGATAAAAAGGCAGGGCATAAATGTTTTAACATCAATCCATCACTCAATTATATTTAAATCAATGGTATGTGCTTCTGAGTGAATGTGTGTCTGATTAGTTTGATAGTATGCCCCCTTCATTATGCTTGTCAGATAAAAATAAATAATCTCAATCTTTCATAATTGTCATGTAGAATGTGGCTGGGTGGGTGTGGGCAGTACTCCTGACATAATTTTAGCTCTGAAATAAATACTCGGTTATTGGGCATTTTGCACCAGTTCCAACATACACGCACAGACACACACACACACACACACACACATTCTTGCCATTAAAGATCTAGTTCTGGTACATACAACCTGTAGCTCAACAAGCCAAAAATAACCAACTAGTGATGTATGGCAGTTCACCAGAGGAACAATATTATTATTATTATTATTATTATTATTATTATTATTATTATTATTATTGAAATTTGTATATTGCCCTATACTTGCAAATCTCTGGGTGGTTCACAACATAAAAACAGCATGAAAAACACAAAATACAAAATACAAAACAAAAAATCTCCCCTCCAACAGCACATTTTAAAAGGGCATAGGATGTCAATGAGCCAAAGGCCTGTTATACACCTAAAGGTGTATAACAAAGGCACCAGCCAAACCTAATTTCTGGTTGACTTTCACCATGTTGGAGGATGGATTCAGTCGCATACCAGAAATGCAGATTTATGTGATTAAAGTGGGTTAAAGTGCTCTGGTGTAAAAAAAAAAGATTTTGCGCAGAAAGGAAGGTGGCTATAAAGTGTGGGATAATGATCAATTGACAGCAAGCAGTATATATTCCATGCAAACAAATAAGGATGAATTTTCAGTACAGAGCAGTCATATAACCTCCACAAAAGTTTAATGAACAAGTAGTCTAGGAGGCTTTTGTGTATAGCAACAAATTTAGAAATAATTTCTATAAATCCATCCCACCATAGCAGGGCATGCTCAATCTGCTGTCCTTTTGCTGTTGAGGGCCTACTGCAAAGCCCCCTTCCCTCTCCTCTGGCTCTTTGTCTTTAAGCCAGACTTGGACCAAACTGCTACTCAATAGAGGACTGTTATGTGTAAAACAGGACACACTGCCACCCTCTGAGGACTGCAAAATTGGGTGGGTTGTCACAAACTGGGCAGGCTGCAAAACATGGCTCATGCGATGGATTCAGCTTTGTGCTCACGTAAATTCTGCAGGCTTGTGTTGTGTTAAACATTGACCAAAACGTACTTGGGGCTGCTTTGCTAAAATGGTGTGTGTGTGTGTGTGTGTGTGTGTGTGTGTGTGTGTGTGTGTTTTATAAAATAGAGAAACAGAACTCTGGTACATCAGGCCTAAGAATGGACACTCTGTTATCCAGTGTGTGGACAAATTTACTGAGAAAAAAGCCATCTTCTGGTACAGTGGTACCTCTGGTTACAAACTTAATTCGTTCCGGAGGTCCATTCTTAACCTGAAACCGTTCTTAACCCGAGGTACCACTTTAGCTAATGGAGCCTCCCACTGCTGCCATGCAATTTCTGTTCTCATCCTGGAGCAAAGTTCTTAACCCGAGGTACTATTTCTGGGTTAGCGGAGTCTGTAACTCAAAGTGTTTGTAACCCAAGGTGTTTGAAACCCTGGTACCACTGTACTGTGGGTCAGAAGAAACCACAACAACCGTTATTCATCACCCAGGAATTGTCGGCAGCAGCATAAATTCATAGGCATCATAGCAGCATGTTGTTTAGTCGTTTAGTTGTGTCCAACTCTTTGTGACCCCCATGGACCAGAGCACGCCAGGCACTCCTGTCTTTCACTGCCTCCCACAGTTTGGTCAAACTCATGTAGGTAGCTTCGGGAACACTGTCCAACCATCTCGTCCTCTGTCATACCCTTCTCCTTGTGCCCTCAATCTTTCCCAATATCAGGGTCTTTTCCAGGGAGTCTTCTCTTCTCATGAGGTGGCCAAAGTACTGGAGCCACAGCTTCAGGATCTGTCCTTCCAGTGAGCACTCAGTGATTTCCTTAAGAATGGATAGGTTTGATCTTCTTGCAGTCCATGGGACTCCCAAGAGTCTCCTCCAGCACCATAATTCAAAAGCATTTTTAATTCTTCAGCGATCAGCCTTCTTTATGGTTCAGCTCTCACTTCCATACATCACTACTGGGAAAACCATAGCTTTAATTACACAGACCTTTGTCAGCAAGATGATATCTCTGCTTTTTAAGATGCTGTCTAGGTTTGTCATTGCTTTTCTCCCAAGAAGCAGGCGTCTTTTAATTTTGTGACTGCTGTAGATGCAAACAAAGTATTTTGTAAGTTGGATATATAGAAAGCCTTGTTTAATGTTCCATTAAATTAAAAATGTAAGGGATGTAATTTGAGAGGGGTCCTGAAGGCCAAACATGAAATTGATTTCATGAAGATTATGTTAATAAAAATTAACCACCTTTATAAAGATAGCCACATACTGAAAGGAAAGCAAACTATTGGAACTTGTGAATTTGATAAACATCACATCCAAAGCAATGCATGGTAGTTTCATGCATCATATTAGCAGTGGTACCTGGCCTTTCACTGCAGACCACATCATCCTTACCTCCACCTTATTTGTACAGCATTTTTGCACACACAAAAATTATGCTCATCGCTTACAGCAGTCAGAACACCAACATATTGCACCATCACCAGTTCACAAGAACAATTTTATAGTAACAGCAATAATAAAACAGCAACACCTTACAACAAACATATGACATTTCGATGCTATTAATGTAACAACATTACATTAGCAAAATGTAACAAAGAATATTTAGGAAGCTTGAGTTCTAGCAACCACTGCTACAAACTAGCTCAATGCCAATTGAGTACAGTGGTACCTTGGTTCTCAAACTCCGGAAGTCTGTTCCAAAACTGAAGCGTTCTTAAACCAAGGTGCGCTTTCCCATAGAAAGTAATGCAAAACGGATTAATTCATTCCAGACTTTAAAAAACAACCCCAAAACAGCAACTTATCATGAATTTTAACTATCTAACAAGACCATTGATCCATAAAATGAAAGCAATAATCAATGTACTGTACTATAAAATAAATAAGACAGTACAGTGGTACCTCGGGTTAAGTACTTAATTTGTTCCGGAGGTCCGTTCTTAACCTGAAACTGTTCTTAACCTGAAGCACCACTTTAGCTAATGGAGCCTCCTGCTGCCACCATGCCGCCGGAGCACGATTTCTGTTCTCATCCTGAAGCAAAGTTCTTAACTCGAGGTACTATTTCTGGGTTAGCGGAGTCTGTAACCTGAAGCGTCTGTAACCCGAGGTACCACTGTATTGTAGATCATAAAAATTAAAATTATTATTTTTTCTTACCTGCACTGACGATAGTCATTGTTTGGATGGGGGGGGGGCTTTTATCCATTTCCACAGTCTCACAATCAGTCAATCAATCAATCAGTAGCTGAACTGGGTTCCACACAGTCACAAAGACAAATTAACCAAAAAAGCCTCAGAAACAAAAACGCAAAATAAATAACAAACACAAAAGTGCCAAACTTAATCCATTCTGGAAGTCCGTTTGACTTCTGAAAAGTTCAAAAATCAAGGCACAGCTTCTGATTGGTGCAGGCACCCCAGAAACAATAGCTGACAACTGCATCAGACATTCGGCTTCTGAAAAACGTTCGAAAACTGGAACACTTCTGGGTTTTCGGCGTTTAGGAACCAAGGCGTTTGAGTACCAAGGCATTTGAGAACCAAGGTACGACTGTAATATTAAATGTTTGGGTCTCAGCCTTCCCACAAGGGTTGTTGCCCCTTTTGACCCACAATTCAGGCATCAGCTTCCAAAGGCAGGATAGCATCTGAGAACATTCATCCCTTGAGGCTACAGTACCTGCCCTGGAGCTCAGTGGCTTTGTTTCTCCACCACTGCCAACAACTAGCCTAGCAACAAGTAAGAACAACTTTTTCATTAACGGTGCATATTCTCCACCAGGCATGGAGAATCATATTCTGACCATCTTCACTGGATTATTTTCCATTCTGGACATGGAACGAATAAAGAGAGTGCAAGCAATTTCTGTTCCTGTTTCCATTTTCAGCAGAATTCTCTGGTGTCTTTAGTTATTGGCGGTGAATTGAGGAGTAAGTGTTGTTTTCTTGGAAAAAGAGCTTTTGGAAAAATGAGATTCTGGGCAGTCCTGCTATTTTGCAAGCAGGCACAGGAAATAAGTAGCTAAAGCAGCCTGTTTCTGTAACGTGAGTTGAACAACTAATATGCTGAGTAACCAGTCATTGTGCACATTCGCCACGTTTCGTGTGACCTTGAAGAGGGAATTATGCACATTTTCTAGTCAAACAGGTCTTGGGGGATGTCAGTATCTCACCAGAGTTTTCAGCTTGTTATGCCTATTACACTGAGAATGTACAAAATACAGTTGAGATAGGCATATTCCCCAAGACCCATTGGAGAGTATGCATGCTGCCTAGGGAATGTTCAGACTTGAGGCGTGGTGGATGCAGATAATGGCTGTTTGTTCTGCATGGTAGCCATTCAACTCACATTACCCCTAATGTTACCTCATGACATCCATGCAAAATACCACACGTGAGGCATAAAGTAACAGGGGGATAATTGCTACTCTTTTTAGACGGCAGGGAATTCATTAGGAATGTTGTGTTATGAGAAGAATCTTTTGATGTTATTATTCAGAAAGTGTTTGCACAGCATATTTTGCTTTGTTTAAGAATATAAAACATTTCAGTAACTAAGAAACACAGTTCTATCTTCCCTGAGGCCAATTTCTCTGTCAGAGTTTGATACCTTGTCAGTTTTCCTGATGAAACATTTACTATGGGAATCCTAAGTGAATTTGTTGTGATATATTATACAAAGAAACAGTAGTTGAATAAAAAGGCGTGAGCGGCAATCCTTGCCTGCAGCAAGACTGCCATATAACTTCTTTCAAAAGCCCAACACTGTTCATGAAACCAGTCCTTAGGGCCCAACATTGACATGTAATATTCCCCTGTCTTTTCCCCATCTCTTTTACAGAGTGTGGTTACAGAGGCCACAATTTGCCACAAATGACCAATAAAAGGGGGCTTCTTAATTCCTTTCCCTTTGGTATTCATCACCACTAAAGCTCACAATCGCCAGCTACCGTAATTTGTGAGAAAAGGTACCAGAACCCATGTGACCAATTCATTCACACACCTTCCCAGGTGCCCGGCGGAATGGCTCCCATGCCTGTGTGAACAGAGTGTACATATGAACACATGGCACAATAGTCTTGATAAAACAAACCACACCGCAGCTGTTGAAAAACTCAGGAGAGAAGCTCCCATGGGGTGAGGGACAATTTCCTTTGGCAGGGAAAGGAAGGGCAGGGCTGCCAGGTGAGATGGTTTAACTCTTCCTTTCCCTGCCAAGAGAGGCTGTGAAAAACTCCCATGTGAGAGCTGGGATGGTCCGCCACTTTCTGTTTGAGACAAGAGTTAAGAGCTCCCTTTGAGAGAGGACTCTGAGTTTTCTTTCTAGTTTTGTTCAGATTAATTTGTTTTTCAATGTATTATGTATTATGAAAAAAACCCTTAATAACATTTTAGGCGGGGGGAGGAACTTAGAGGAAAGTGGGGAAAAAATAATGAACCCCTCTTGGGTTATTGTCCCCTTTCCCCACACACTGTGATCCCAATGATGACCAGCCCCCAACCTAACCTGCTGTGGCAACTGACATGCTTAGTATTATTAGCTGTGATTCCGGCATTGCAGGAGATGACCAGTTGGATTCCTTCCAGCTCTACAGTTCTATGAGTCTATGTCTAGGTTGGCCTTGTGTACTTTGATGGTCAGCTAGGATAAAGTGTTAGGAATGCAGCTGCTTTTCCCAAATACCAGCTTAGAGCACAGCCTGAGCTTGCATACTAATGCTTTGCCCCCCACCCCTCAGCCTACTCCCCACCCTGGGAGATAAAAGCCTTGCGCATAACTTTCCCTCCCCATTTTTTATCCTGACAACAACCTGTTGAGGTAAGTTAGGCTGAGATGGTGACTGGTGCCAGTGAACTTTATAGCTGTGTAGCGGTCTCTCCACCCCACACCCACTCTGACATTGTCACTAGTGCACCATGCTGGCTCTTGAAACACACGGGTGCATTTGATGAAGAAGAGAAAACAAGTTTAAAGCTTTGCAGAGGAGTAGCCATGTTAGTCACCTGCAGCAGCAGAAACATGGGTTGTATATGTGAACACTGGCAATGTCCCATTTCTGCTATTGTCAGAATTCTCTGACATCAGTACTAGAGAGATATGGATTAGCATACTGTTTCTCGACTAACTAAATGCCAACTTAGCAACCAACATGAAATTTATTATTTTATTTATTGCCCACTCTTCACTGTAAGGTCCCAGGGCAGGTTACAGCATTAAAAACAATATAAAGTTATTTATAGCAGCAATAAATGGTTATTTGAGATCCTCTTACGATGCTTAAATATGACACAACTCTCCCCACCCATCCCAAATGTCACAGTTATCTTTTCATTCAGCTGCATTTTGTGTTGTGGGTATAAACTGAAGCTAGGTTCTGAAAACAGATTCAATATGTGGACAATGCATGCGATGGAATAGCCCAGAGAATACAGGTCAACCGCCTTTATTTTGTTTTGCTGGCACAAACAATTTTTGAAAAGTGATTGTCCAAGCACAGCAGATTCTATTTATTCAAAAAGGAACTCTGGGTAGTAATTCATCAGAAAAGTAGATCACTTGTCATAATTCTGCAAACCGACAATAAACTCTATAATTGGGCTCTGAAGAATCTTCACTCGACAGAGTTGCTTACAGCCAAACTGACTAATCCTCAAGGCCTTCTTCATCCCCAATTGAAATGTTTGGCTGCCAGTAAACTGTCATAAAATAACAGCAGCTAGTAGTTGGGGAAACCACAAGCGAGCAATATTTCAGTCAGAGGAAAGGTGCCTTACAGTCGGTTTGCTCAATTAATGTGGAAAACATTTTCTTCATTTGATTCAGGAAGGACCATAGCTCAGTGGGAGAGAACTTCCATTGCATGCAGATGTCTGTGGTTCAAATCTTGGCATCTTCAAGCAGGGCTTTTCCCCTCCTGGCCAAGAAACTGCAAGAAGCGCGAGGGGAAAACCTTTCAGAATCCCAGCACAGCCTTTGTTGTGCTTTGCTTTGTGTTTTCCACTTTCCTGCGGCCCAGGACTTTTTTAGATCCATCGCTAGCTGTGTGGCTCCGGGACGATGGGGGCAGGATGCTGACGTCGCTGGTGCAGTAAGAGTTCTTCAGCAAGGAGAACTCACCCAAGTAACGGGGGCTGCTTGTGCCAACCTTGAAGTAGGTGAGGAAGGGGCGCTGGGTGTGTGTGTGGGGGAGGGATCCTGAAAGGCTGGTTGGGGGGGGAGGGAGAAGCCGACTGGCTCCTCAGGGAGAGAACTTTTGCCTTCCTTCCCTGCCCCCTTTATACTGGGTAGTAGATTTCAGCCTGGTCTATTGCTTTCATTTTATGAATCAATGGTCTCGCTAGATAGTAAAATTCATGTTAAATTGCTGTTTTAGGGGTTGTTTTTCATCGTTTGGAACAGATGAATCCATTTTGCATTACTTTCTAAGGAAAAGCACGCCTTGGTTTAAGAATGCTTTGGTTTAAGAACGGACTTCCAGAACGGATTAAGTTCGTAAACCAAGGTACCACTGTATTGGAGTCTCCAGGTCCAGTATAAAGACAATAAGAAGGGAGAGCAGGGACCTTGAAGTTCCCAACAACTGTTAATCATGCAAGTGGGCACACAGGTCACCTTTGTCACATTGTGTCACGCCTATGTCCTGGCCAGGCCTGAGCCCAATCTTGTCTTTGTACAATCTTGTTTGTTCTCAGTAATCAAAATCATATTATCAACATATACGAGCAGAAAAGTTGTTTTCCTTCATTTGCAAGGAATCGTACAAAACAAAGTGGCACTAATAAAGAAAAGTTCCAGGGTGGCAACAGAAAGAACTAAAAATGCTTTTGCAATTCATCAGAACTATCTAGCAATATCAAGTTATAGGAAAACTGGTGCTATTAACAGTAACCCTTCTAGTTGGTTAATTGAGTTGGCAACTTCCATGCACATAACGTGTGATGCTAATTCCCCCCCCCCCCAAAGAGTTAAATGATAAGAAGAGGAGGAGGAGTTTGGATTTGATAACCCATTTTATCACTACCCTAAGGAGTCTCAAAGCGGCTCACAATCTCCTTTCCCTTCCTCCTCCACAACAGACACCCTGTGAGGTGGGTGGGGCTGAGAGACTTCAGAGTAGTTTGACTAGCCCAAGGTCACCCAGCAGCTGCATGTGGAGGAGTGGGGGTGCGAACCCGGTTCACCAGATTATGAGTCTACCGCTCCTAACCACTACACCACACTAGCTCTCAACTAATCAGAGGCAGCCACAGTTGCAAACAGCAACAAAAAATCTGTGAAAGGAAGAGGAGCAGGTTTGCTCAAGTGTGTTGCAGGTAGAAATACTGTTTGTAATGAAGTGAGAGCAATAGTTTACTTGTTCAAATTAACAAATAAGGAAGTTATGAGAATTTACATGCTAGATTAAAATTGATTAATTCATTGAGAAGGGGATGGTAAGAAAAACGCTGGGGCCTAATTTGAATAGTAGACTGCCTGGTATCTGGTGGGCAATCTCAGCCTTTATTTCCACATAGTGGCTGCAGACCAAATCACTCGTCAGGAGAGCTATGAGATTTAGGTGAGGGTCAGATGCCTTGTCAATCCCAGCAGGTATGCCCTGGCCTCCAATCGGAAGCCGCGTTGGACATTCAGGTTCCAAAGAATGTTCGAAAAAACTCACTTCTGGGTTTACAGTGTTTGGGAGCCAAAGCGTTCAACTCAGAAGGCGTTCACGAATCAAGGTTTGACTGTCTATGCATTTTGGGGCACATTGTTTGGCTGGGGAACTGCAAATTTTGAAGGACAACTGTTTTGGCTTGTGCATCGGTTCAAGAAGTATCAATTACATATTTGCTCATTAAAAATACAAATAGAATGGATTTTCTCCCCCATCCCTAGTTTTTGGTCAACAAATCAGATCTGACTGATTCCAACACCAAAGACACACCCACATATGGCAATGGTGTGCAGATACAATTATTCAGCCACTGAAAACATTTCTGCTTGCTAGATGGAACCATCTCCCCTCCCCTCTCTGGAGCTTCTCTGAAACCCCCTTGAGCCAATTTGGGGGATACATTAGGAAGGAGAGAGGGAAGCCCCACTGCACTAGCTGGACTCATTGTGGTGCCTCTCACTAGCAAAGCTATTAAGCTATCTGACTCTCTTCCTTTGCCTGTCTGTCTCAAGCATTCCTTTCCCCCCTGCTATCAAAGAGAATAGGCCAATATCTTTGGGACAGACCAATGTTTTCTGCATTCACCAGAAGTCAAGAACGAAGTCCATCTTGCATACAAAATATCACACTTTGCAAGCGACTGGAGGAGAGCAGAGCAAACTTGCCTTATTTGGAGGGAAGAGAAACCACCCTGGCTTGGATCATTATACACATTTCTGATTTATATCAAAAGCTTTTCACTTGTTAAACAAAATGGAGGACTTTAAAAACAGACGTTGAACACTTAAGTAAGGCTAGATGTTATTTCACAAGGCTTCAGGCTAAAATGTTTTCAATGCCTTTGTTTAAACAGTGCCATTTTGGGGTGTGTTTCAATGAATTTTAGTTCTGTAGGAAGAGTTACCACAGCAACACAATAAAGGCAGGCAGGGGCTGTGGAGAGTGGTGAAGGTAATGAGAGATATTCTAATACCTTTTTGTCAGTCCTCCTCAGTTCTGGAACAAAAAACCAGTTCTGTCCTGTCCTTTAAGATAAGTGCTTTTGTGCGCGCGCATGTGTTGAAAATGGAAACTTTCATTGTTTTCTTACTTCCATTTATTTAATGAATTTCTAGCTGGCCTTTCAGGATACCTTGATTTTACAACATGGTCTAAAAATAATATATATATATAAAGCATTAAAAACACACACCCAGAAATATAGTAAATTGCATATTAATCACACACAACTTGGAATGTTCTCTTAAATACCAGCATTAATCAAGCCACCACTTAAAAGTTCTTGACCTGCCAGCCTAATAACATTTTGGGGGAAAGGGTTGAGTAGCAGGTGGCAGAGGTAGCTTGTTGAAGACAGTTCTTCACCATTCACTTCCTTTTTCTTTTTGGCAAAACACAAGTTTAGGCAACTTACTAGTGTTTTTATTTTTTTTAGTTAAAGCTATGGTGAGCTCCCGTTGCTCGGTCCCTGCTCCTGCCAACCTTGCAGTTTGAAAGCACGTCAAAGTGCAAGTAGATAAATAGGTACCACTCCGGCGGGAAGGTAAATGGCGTTTCCATGCGCTGCTCTGGTTCGCCAGAAGTGGCTTAGTCATGCTGGCCACATGACCCGGAAGCTGTACGCTGGCTCCCTCGGCCAATAAAGCAAGATGAGCGCCGCAACCCCAGAGTCGGCCACGACTGGACCTAATGGTCAGGGGTCCCTTTGCCTTTACCTCTATCCATAGCTTAGTATACATGAGCTAAGAAAGCAGACAGATGAGTTCAGTGACATCAAGGATTATAATTCAGCCTCTACAATCCCCACATACCCTCCAACATGTTGAAGGGAAAAACTGGGATGCCATCTTCCAGAATGCCATTTTCCCATTTTTCCCCCTTATGGGAGCACAGTGGCCATTTGGGGTGCCATGATCTCACACTATTTCATGCTGAGATTCCCCCCTGAAAAAAGCACTTTTGGGGCATTGTGCCCCCAAACATGCAGTCTGAGGTGCTGCACAGTATCACAGCCCCCCCAAACTTTTGAGGGAGATTGCAGCATGGAATAGCATGAGATCATAGCACCCAAAATGGTCACTGTGCTCCCCATAAGAAAAAATGGGATGCCACAGTTTTACCAGGACAATTTAACGGTATATCCCCAGCAGGAAAATATGCTGACATTGTCACTATGCTGGCAGTGTGTTCAATTCATGAACTTTCAGGGAAAAGAGGAAAGACCAAACAACAGGTGGGCCTCTCCTGTTTTCAAGGAAGGTGCCACAAGCTATTCAGTTGTGGCCATAAGATTACGTTTTTCTACTTGAGGATGGGATATTGGGCAGTGGAGGAAATCAGGCCATTCTGATAATTATTTCCAATGGACCCCTGATCCCCCTTTCCTCGAGGAAAAGCTTTGGGAAATCTGCCTTGCAAGCCAGTGTGTAACTGTGCAAGACTGCTATTTCTCTGCCAAGGAGATTAGGCACCCGCTTGGCTTTACTGAGTGTATTTGTGGGAGATACAGTTATAGTGCTTATGTAAGAGAGACTGTAAATCAGAATGACAAGTGCTCTTTTGGTTTAACTAGATGAATAGATCACATCTGCGGAAGATTTACAGCCTATGACACACACAAAAAACCTCCCAAAACCACTGCCTGTAAATTATTTTCATTCAATGACCTGATTTTAGATAAGAAGATCAATGATTTGTGTACTTGATTATGGCTAGCCTAGATTTTCTGGGGAAGGCTATGAAAGTGTGGTGCAAAAAATCCCTGAAAGCACATGCCTCTTCTGAGGTCTTCTAATTAGAAAAGATGGACTTCATGAAATGTATAAATAGCATTATGTTTTCCTAGATGACTGTGATAAAAACAGGCCTTTTGATAAGTATTGGGTCTTGTAAAAGACTGGGTGTGACAACAACCTTGAAGCCACCCTGGGTCGTTTGCTGCCTGGGGAAGGGAGATTCAGTCACAACAGACTGCAGTCCTCTGTCTGCCCACACTTTCTGCACTCAATAATTTACTGCAAAGGACTTCAAGGGTCCTCTCATCTAACCCCCTGCAATGCAGGAACCCGAGCCAAAGAATATAACCTCAATTTAAAAACCTTCAGTGAAGAGAGTCCACCACCTTCTTTCTATCCATTCCACTGTCAAACAACCTTTTCCAACAGAAAGCTCTTCCTAATGTCTTGGTTGTATAAAGCAAGGAGCAAGCAGTCACGGGCACATAAGAATAATAGTATATCTGGGTTCTCATTGTAGCCTACTTTGACACCAGTGCAGATGTGAAAATGCTAGCAAGAGAAACTGATTTATCAAGGTCTGGCTGCTAGTCCTTATTTCATTTAATATACCAGTTCCTCAAAGATGTGTTGTGAGAAATTTCAACTCTATTCAGCACTCATGTTCTTGGTCTTCCCCCAGCTTTGAGCATTATCCTAAAGGGGTACAGTTTATAACAATTAAAGTGAATGCAAAGCTCACCTGACAGGCAGCAGGAAGCATTGGGCGGTATTCAACTAAGGAGTTATGCAAGTGCAATGACTTTTAGCAATGTAACTTGGATGCCCTTTCCTCTCCCCTATGCCCCCTACGCATTCCCTGAATCTTCTCCAGAAGGTTGGGTGGGTATCTATCTTTAAAAAAACAACAACAAGCAGACTAGAACCAGTGGTCTTGCAAGAAATACCAAAGTCTATCAACCTGTGAGAGTACCCATAAATGGGTTTATTATTAAAAGGCTTTGCTTGGGAACTCTGTGTGTGCATGCATAGCAGTCCTGGTGGACATTCTAGACATATGGGGCAGCAAGGGAAATTGATTCATTTACAGAAGCAGGGGGGCATTTGGTTAGCTGAGGATGGTAGAGCTTGAGGACTGAAGGTCCTAACCTGGGGGATAACAGGAAATAAAGGTAGAAAGGTAGGGTAGAACATACCCATGAGAATCTTTGAAGGCAAGGCTATGGAGTTTGGCTGTTTGCTAAAGGACATGGAAACACAGTGTTGGAATCTAAGAGGGTTGTCATGTGGTATCTGCAAATGTAGCACTTTGACAGAGACTTTTATTCCAGGTCTTCTGATTTCTTGTGCCACCAAAGTTCTCTCTCTTCAGAATATCAATTTGAAGAAGAGGAGGAGGAGGAGTTTGGATTTGATATCCGGCTTTATCCCACTACCTGAAGGAGTCTCAAAGCGGCTAACATTCTCCTTTCCCTTCCTCCCCCACAACAAACACTCTGTGAGATGAGTGGGGCTGAGAGACTTCAAAGAAGTGTGACTAGCCCAAGGTCACCCAGCAGCTGCATGTGGAGGAGCGGAGACGCGAACCCGGTTCATCTCAAGAGAGTCAACTGACTCCCGTCCATTCAGCTAGCTTCACAAGCCGATCAGGACACAGCAGGCCCTTCATTCTGAAAAACTTGTTCCATTAGTGACACATACAGCAGACTCACACCCCACAGAAACCTGTCATAAAGGTAGACCCAAATCTTGACAGGTAAGGCTGATGGCCTGAGGTGTGATGAGGGGAGGCCAAAGAGAAGACTGCAGTAGTTCAGTTAGGGAATGATCAGGATCCAAACCAAAGTTCTGGCTGAAGGGACAGAAAGAAAGGGTGGATTCTCACAATGTTGTGAAGGGAAAATGCTCAGTGGAGGAGTAAATATAAGGCGCAAAGGAGAGGGAGAAATCAAATAGAAAGTTTTGTGCTTGGTCAGCTGGTGGGGGTTGGAATACGTGATCAACACACACTGTGTAAAGAACATTCGAATTGTGCAGCATTCCCCCCCCATGTATTTCAGTAAACTAAACTGTTCCCAAAAGTATCTCTCTCTTTTTAGAAAAAACAATGAAGGCAGTAGAGATGTACAGTTATATCAAGCACAGGTGCATTTCTATTTTATTGCCAAGGTAATAACTCTGGTAATCGTTGAAAGGATGGTCTCATATCTCATAAACCAGATGCTGCATAATTGCACTGCCACAGCAGCAGCTAGGACTTGATCGGTCACCATGCACTTGCTACCCACTCAGAAATCAACTCCTTAATTGTCCTCCTTTTACTTTAAAGAGCAAAAAAACCAACCAAGCCGGAGAAACATGGTGAAAAACAGTGAATGTAAAATGTACAAAGTCATCCTGCCCCCAACACAACAGTGTGATACTATACATGTTTACTCAGAAGTAGGTTCAGTAGCACTTACCTTTGTTTAGAATTGTAGCCAAAGACACAATTTTAGGGGTCTACCTACCCTTCACATTCCTTTTCTTCCTCCCCGCCCCTATACATTGCCACCTCCTCCTCTGAGGCTCCCTGCCTTTCAGGTCTTTTCCCACTTGGCCTGAGAGGGTAGGACCTTGACTGACTCCAGCTACAAAAGCCAAGGCTGCTGAACAGACTCTTGGGCTGGGGTATTCTCCGAGGGGAGGTTACTGCTGTTGATTATTTATTTATTTATTGTCTCTTTATTTTATATTTTGTTGTGACTTATGTGGAAATGGTTCAGTTTGGTTTTGCATTTTTTAATCAGATCAGATCCCAGCCTTGCAAAGAGCTGCAGGGCTGACCCAGGGAGTTTGACGTGAGCAGTGTCCCGCCCCCCTACCCCAAACAAACATGCTCCTGGGGAGATTGCCCTGGCAGTCCCCTCTCCCACGCCACGCACCTGTAAAAGGAAAATGAAACAGCAACCTCAAACAGTTAATTTTTTGTATCTGTTTATAAAAAGGACAGGATCATGGTGAATTCTTCTCCATACTAGCACTGCAAATTCTAGGAATGAAGTATCCAATTTGTGATGAATAATTCAATATGTTAAAGAGGAAATGCATTAAAAGGGAGAAATAATGGAGAGAATGGGTGATAAGGCATACTTGTTTATGGTGATGTGCTTCAAATGCTGCCAGTCCTGTCATGTGTTTTTGTCCCCCCCCCTTCAGTCCAACACAAAGAGAGAGAAATTAGCACATCAAGTTGCCCTTTTTGTTTCCTTTTAAAATTATATTTAGAACATGATGCTCTAACGAGTCAGATGTTAATTAAGAAATAATCCTTAAGGGCACAGGCATTTTGACTGATAGCTATGTATATCTACATATATCTACACACACTTAGACCTCGTACACTCAATGGGATTTAAGGTATTTCTCAGTAGACATAAAGATGAAATTTGACGCAGAATGTAATCTGGGGTGCCATGATTACCCAAAAGCTAATTGTTCTTGTGAGAACCCAAACTCTATATTCTTGTAAGAATAACTAGAAAACTGAGATATATATCCAGTAGAGAACATAGGGGTGTGGAAAATCCACCTAAAACATGTCAGTAGCCCTTGGCTTCGACGGAAGGGTTTTGGGGACACAGTATGCTTCCTTATACTGAGTCAGATGATTGGTCCATCTAGCTCAACATTGCCTATGCTAAATGGTGGCAGCTGTCCAAGGTTTCAAGAACTGCAAATTGTTTGTTCTGGGTTGTATCCAACACTACCCTTCTGCTTGCACAAGAGATTTCAGTCTGCACCACAGAATTTCTCCATCCTCTCTCTGCAGCCTTCCACACACCCTCAAAATCTGCTCTAGGGGGTTGGGGGTCCCTCTGGAGCAGATTTTGGGGGTGCATGGGGAGAAGAGAGAAAGGGGAAATCCTGCTGTGTGGTGCAACCTTGGGTCACAACCCCCTGCCTATGCTAGAGAAGTTTTCCTGCTGCTCTTATTGATTTTCATTGTTTCAATTATTGTATTTTGAATACAATGCAATATTCAGTGTACATTATTCAGAGTTTTCTTTTTGTATTGTCAGCTGTCTAAAGAGTGCTATTGATGGCATATCATATAAATTTAATTAATAACACCAACACTGGAAGTAATAGTAATAAAAATAACTCCAGGCAGAGTCTTTCACGGCCCTACCAGGAAATGTCAACAACTGGATGCAGGATCTTACAAATGAGCTATGGACCTTTTGTTTCTGCAGTGCCAGTCAGGAATATATCTATGCTTCTGAAATACAAACAGCATTACATATATGTATATGTAACAGTGTTGTTCTGCTTTAGCTGAGAAGGTAAATGGCGTTTCTGTGTGCTCTGGTTTCTGTCACGGTGTTCTGTTGTGCCAGAAGCGGTATAGTCATGCTGGCCACATGACCCAGAAAGCTGTCTGTGGACAAGCGCCAGTTCCCTCGGCCTGAAAGTGATATGAGTGCTGCAACCCCATAATCACCATTGAAAGGGGTTGCTGTCCTGCACTGTACTCGGTGGGATCAAAGTTACCTCTCTAGGATTGTAGTCCAGTTCCCATAACAACTTTATTGGTGCAAAATCCAAGCTCCAAATAATCATTTGTCGTGCTACTGTATGAAAATGACAGTGCATCAGCTTTTGGCAGGGAGCCCACTGCAGGTCAATCTGCCTCTCATAGATTTCACATATCCCAGTTTAACTGCACCTTTTAAGCAGGATGGAAAGACACTCTTTCCACTGTTGTTTCCCCTTTTTCTCTACCTGATGTTATTGCCTCCACTGCCTTGTTTGGTGAAGGACAGCAGCAATTTCTCTTACATTTTAACCACAAACCTGGGAGGTGATGGCCATGTTCATACATCTCAGCAGTGATCAAAGTGTCCTGAAAGGAACAATCAATTGACACTGACTTCATGTGGTAGCACAATAGCGTCTTGAAAGAAGTCGCAGTTGGATGGCTCATCCTCGACTTGAAATGAAGCAGAATACTTCATCTCAGGAGTGGTGCCATAATTGCGATGGATGAATGCAAGAAAGAAAGTTGTTTTTCTGTCCTTGGAAGAAACATGCAAGAGAGATCTCCAACTGTGGATATGCTGAAATGTTCCTTTGGGGCAAGAAGTGGATCCATTAGGCTGGCAGAGAAAACAACAACCCCTGAAGAGCCTTTTCTAAAGAAATAACAATAAAAGACATGCTTTTTCCCATACTTTCCATACTTCTCCCAAAAATTCAAGGAGAATTTGTTGATATTGTGGATGCTCCCATTCTGTTCTTAAAATCTAAGATGCACTGCAATTCTACTCCTCCTAGAGATCTTTATTGTTGGTTTTTGCGTTCCTTATTACCACACCCCAACAATAAGAGCATTTCAGTTAGTAGAAGAAGAAGAAGAAGAGGAGGAGTTTGGATTTGATATCCCGCCTTTCACTCCCTTTTAGGGGTGGTGCCAGTCTCCCACTGGCTGTGTGATACCCATTGACCCCTTCTTGCAATTCACATGCAAAGGGAGCTCTGGCTTCAGTGTGCTATGGATGCATCAGTTGTCCCTAAAGAGATGTGATTTGTTGCAAAGTGTGAAATAAACACACTCTTCCTCCTCCTATGTAGGAGGGAATAAATATTAATTGTTCATTTGATTCGGGCACCAAAATTTCCCTGGGGCTATGTGTGCGCTTGCTTGTATTGATTAAACCAATTTAGTCAATGCTTTTAAATGTTAATAGTCCATCTCCAATGCATGCCAGATGAACCTAATGCCAAACTGAATAAGAAAAACTGTAAACTAATGTCTGTTATCTCTGGGCCATCTTCCATTAATGAGAGAGGA
Source organism: Podarcis raffonei (assembly GCF_027172205.1). Lineage (NCBI taxonomy): Eukaryota > Metazoa > Chordata > Lepidosauria > Squamata > Lacertidae > Podarcis > Podarcis raffonei. The sequence goes on from NC_070606.1 coordinate 37,880,939, forward strand.
GATTCTGGGAAATTCAACAAACTGCTTAAAACCATTTCACATCCAGACACAATATTACCAGGAATGAAAATAGCACAGCTTTCAGTATGAGTGCCCCTGTTCAACTGTGGTCACAATCAAAGGAAAGCTATTGTGGATTATACCCTTGGTCTGTTTTTATTTTTAACCTGATCTTCTTCCACTGCTGAGTAATTCACCAGCTTCATCCTTGGAAATTCTCATGGGTGAAAAACATGTCTAAAGATTCCTTTTAAACACTCAAAAATCTCCTTTTCATTTGAAACAGGCAATTATTGCCATGGAAAATTACAAGTATACCATGGTTTTGGAGATGAGAAATGGAAATGATAAAGGGAATGGGGAAATTATTACATAAAGTGATTATAGAAAGCAATGGTTTTCATGGGGAGGGGGGAGATTAATTTACAGAGGAGATGAAAAACACATAATTAAGTAATAGATTGGGAGATAACGCTTTCCCACTCACATAACCAAATAAGAAAGCTTTTTAATGAAACAGGAGTGATAAATATGAATCTGACTTAAAACAAGAGTGTAGGATGCTTGCTTGCTGCTTGATTTATTTATTTATTCTTTTAATAAACTTATTTATTGACTATATTGGTATCCTACCTTTCTGTTCGAAGAGACACCACGATGGCTAAATATAACATTATTTAACAACTGCACATTAAAAGAAAAACATTAGCAAGCTGAATGTTGGAAGACTGCTATGCAAGCACCATGTCAGTATAACACAGTCATGCCTTTCCAAGAGTGAGGTGGGAAGCATTTTATCTGCAGCAGAAACAAGCAGCAATGACTGTGGAAGAACTTTGCCACCACCAACCAGCACCTAGATGGCCTCCATCCATATGCAATAATGATAGGAATACCATGTCAGGTGAGTTAAGATGGATGATGATGATACATACTATTGTCATGGGGCAATGTAGACTAGTAATACCCCTCTTGTTTCAGCCACTGGACAAATTCACCATCATCTGGCATGCACACGCAGGGGAAATTGGTGGGTGTGTATTTGACCTTCCCCTGTCTATCAGTTCTCCTCTGCCAATCCTGCCAATGCCTGTTTTGAGTTTCCTGTTTTGAATTAATTCCCCTCTCTTCTCAGTTGACTTCCAAAATCAGGAGTAAACCCAGTAGAAGGGGAATTGGCCCTGGGGAAAATCTGCAGAGAAGAATCTGCGGGTTTGGGAGGGGTTAGGTATTTGCAACCTCACGTCAATCCTTTCTTTTAAGTGCCCACCCCGTACCCACAGCTACACTCCCACTTCCATGGCAAACGTGCATTTTTCAAAGAGAACGTCCAGTTTAGCCCTCAGAAACAACAATTATGGCTTTCACAGAGCACTCCTTGGCACCTTTTGTGAGAAACTCTGTTGTCTCTTTGGATGGTCATATACTTTCATTGCTTTGTTCCTGGGACCATCTGCCACCACACTGAAGCAGTGAATCAGGAGGGACCTGATGAATATTGATAGCATCTGGAATGACAACTGGAAGGGAAGTTTTTAGTAATTATCATTCTAAAACGGTAACAAAAATAAGCTTGGCCACACGCAGCATCCCAATGTACAAAATGATGAACGCATCTTTCCCCCTTTTCACATGTAAAATAGAGGTGGAGAAATGCAAGGCAAAATTCAGACAATTGCACATTTCAAAGGACTGACCATGTTTAAGTTCCTGCATAGTTTTGGAAAGTGTAGATTAGGTAGGTTCACCTTCAAACAGAAACTGACAAAAACAAGCCCCAAAACCCCACATCACTGAGATTGCAGAAGGATTCTAGTATTTAAATGGCCCTAAATAGTTTACAGAGTCATAAACTTCAGTATACTTCAGACCCAGTATACCTGAAGGAGCGCCTCCACCCCCATCGTTCAGCCTAGACACTGAGGTCCAGCTCCAAGGGCCTTCTGGTGCGTCCCTCACCCTGAGAAATGAAGCTACAGGGAACCAGGCAGAGGGCCTTGTCAGTAGTGGTGCCCGCCCAGTGGAATGCCCTCCCATCAGATATCAACAAAATAAACAACTTTCTTTTAGAAGACAACTGAAGGCAGCCCTGTTTAGGGTAGTTTTTGATATTTGATTTTTTGTCGCATTATGATGATGATGATGATGATGATGATGATGATGATGATGTTGGGAGCTGCCCAGAGTGGCTGGGGAAACCCAGCCAAATGGGTGGGGTATAAATAATAAATGATGATGATGATGATGATGATAAAAGCCTAGAACATCTTGTCAGAAACACACGAGCCAGATTATATATGTTGCTATATAGATCTTGTGAGAAGGTCATGTGAGAAGGTCAGGTAGGGTTGCACAAGCAGGGTGGGGCCACTCACCTGCCTTTACAACCCTACACATTGCTGCCAGTTACTGAGAAGAGGAGGGAGAGGGTCAAGGCAGTGGGGAGTGGGCACAGCTTTGGAGCCAATTGAATGCTCCTATCATTGCATCCATACCACACTGAGAAACTGCTGCCTTGCTTTTCCCTCTCAGTAACTAGCAGTGATGTAAAGTGTTGGGAAGGCAGGTGAGCAACACCATTCCTCCGGCGCCTACTACCTTAGCTCTCCTTTGCTGACGTGTACAGCATGTTTTCTTTAAATCCTTGAGGCTCCAACTGGGTGCTTTAGCTTGCTATGCTGTCTCTTGGCTCCCTTCCGGTATGGAGGATGGATGCTGGGAAGGCCGTGGCTAAGGAAGCAGAGGAACTTGGACTTCTCCTCGCCCAGAGGTTATCTGAAGGGTCAAAGCGACCCAGCTTGTCAGTCCAGGTTTCCCTTGTTATTCCTGCTAATAGGACCACAAATGTGAAGTGGCTGGATAGAAATAAACTGAATTGTGCTAGTGCTAACCACCTACACAAGAAATAAGATAAATGTCATAATATGCAGTGAACGATGACTCAAACCTATGAAGACATAAAAACTCAGCAGAAAGATTGCAGAGGCTGCCTTGCCTTTTCTGCTATGTGACTTGGTTTGGGAGAAATCGGCCCAGCCCTCAGGCATCACTCCATTTCGGCAACAGCTGGCAAAGTGTATGAGCTGTTTGATTTCCCAATTATCTTGACATCTATTACTCCAGCTAAATTATGCTCTAAGTATTTCAAGCACAATTGGATGAAACAGGACATGATGAGTATCTCCTTAAAATGAGATTGCCAAAGATTAAATGTAGAGTTTCTTATGGGGATGAAAAAACATCCAAAACATAATCTCAGGAGAGGAAATGCAAACCCCAGCCTCTTATTTACAATGGGTTATGATCACAGAGCGCATAGTTTGGCTGGCTTTCATTTGTCAAGGCAACTGTATTTTTAAAAAAATAAAAATTCCCATTTATATATTTTTAATGCTACAGTGTTGTCCTATAAATCTTGGTTTAATTTTCTCAGATCTCATCACATTAAGGTGAAAGTTTGCTCAGGCTTTATATCTTCAAATAGTGTATGGTTTGAAAGACTATGAGGTTATGTTGCTGCTGGAAGAAAATGACAGCACAGGGCAACTAGGTTGTGTGCAGGGCAGACACAGTTTTGAATGGGCTGGACAGTTTGATAGCAACATGGTTCTCCTCAGGACAAATATATCTCCTTTCCTTCAGTTCTCCTTCTCTTTAAAACAGGTGGATTTTCTATCACCATGGGAGGCTATTCTTACATTTTCAGTCACTGCACTAATAGTTCTTTCAATTCAAAGCACAGAGACGGCCAAAACCAGGAATGGAGAACCTATTTCCTTGCAGATGTTGTTCAACTCCATCTCCCATCAATCCCTGTGAACTTGACCAATGGTCAGGGATGATGGAAGCTGCAGTCCAGAAACATCTAGAAGGCCACAAGTACCCCATGCCTGAGCTAAATTCTGTCTCTGGGAGCACAGTTTGCTCAGTGCACTGAGGACAGTGTAAGGCTGATCTGATCAACTTTTGGAAACATACAACTTCTTGCAATACTATTTTCTCAGGTTTGTCAACCTGCAGTGGCTAAACAGATTCAAGAACAGTTTTAGCCTGCAACCCTATTATGCACACTTACTTCGAAATAAGTCCCAGGGAACTCAGTTTCACCAAGCCTGCCAGTTTTCTGAAAACCTACTTTTTTTGCTAGTTATAAACTGAACTGGAGGCAAAGAGCCCAGTACTCAGCAATCAGGTGAGAGTCTCTGAAAACAGTCTGTCTGAAAGTTGAGCGTAGTTAGCTAAACTGCAGCATTGGAAGAGGGTCACAAATGGACATCTTTGTGGTGGTTATGCACTTAAACCACCCTCATTGCAATCATGTTGGATTCATTTGGATGTGAGTGGATTCAGGTAGCATCGTTTGATTTTCCAGCCCATTCTCACAGGAGCAAAGACCATACTTCACACCCCTGGACATCCTGTGCATTTTTGGTATATTTCATCATTTTACTTACTGTTTGTAACAGTTGGATACTGTTCCTGATTGGCTGGCTACCCTGTAATTCCTTTTTCCTACTCCCCACCCCAAATGTTTTGTTTATGGGGGAGACATGGCCCTTTTGATGTGCACTGCTAGTGCCATGGTGATAGTATTGTGCAAAAAAGAACATTCTAATAATTCCCCCCTCCCCCCAAAAAAACTTTCTCCACCCATTAATGAGAAAAGAAATTGCATCAGAAAATTATCATTTTTTTTTAGTGAAATTCTTATGAAGGATTTTTGTTGCACTTTTGTTGCATGGGGTTGGGGCAAGGCAGAATGGGGTGTTTGCAGGCTTTTACAATGGGTTTCAATTATACACGATTTCACTGATGTGTGCGGTGCTTCGGAACAAAACTCCTACATAAATAGGGGGCTGCCTATACCTGCTGATCACACTCAGGGCCCAAGCATAGGGTAGAGTAGCAGTTGTTGTTGTTTAGTCGTTTAGTCGTGTCCAACTCTTTGTGACCCCATGGACCAGAGCACGCCAGGCACTCCTGTCTTCCACTGCCTCCCGCAGTTTGGTCAAACTCATGTTGGTAGCTTCGAGAACACTGTCCAACCATCTTGTCCTCTTCTCCTTGTGCCCTCAATCTTCCCCAACATCAGGGTCTTTTCCAGGCAGTCTTCTCTTCTCATGTGGTAGCCAAAGTATTGGAGCCTCAGCTTCAGGATCTGTCCTTCCAGTGAGCACTCAAGGATAGCAGTACAAACTTGTATATCAGCCCCCCTTCCAAACACATATATTAGTTATGTTCCAAATATACAATCTCATGAGTCATAAAAGGAAAGTTTCTATTTTAATTCGGAAATTACATTTATGTACTGTATATATCGGAAAGTTGTTTATCTATAAGATATGTATTTTGGACACCTCTTAAGATGTTATACCCAAATTTTGCATCCTTTTTTTAAAAAAAAATAATATTTTACTTTTCCAACAATTTAAACACTACAAAACAAAATAAACCATACAATTAAACTAACAAAACAAGATAAAGACAGTTTAAAACACCTCAAACAATTTCAATATCTTATCTTTCATTCACTTATTTCAGCGACCTCCTCACACCTCCCTTTTTGTATTCCACTTCTGTTAATTGTTTCAGCAATTCCTTTCCATCTTCCTGTTTTCTATCCTATAATTATCTTAACATATTCTAACCTTTTTTTCCCTTTAATACTCTAATTATTTATACTTAATTCCTTATAGCATTTCTACTAAAGCCATATAACTTCATTTCCACATTTTTCTAACATTCATTAATTTTACTGTAAATAGTCTTTAAACTTTTTCCAATCTTCTTCCACCGACTCTTCTCCCTGGTCTCGGATTCTGCCAGTCATTTCCGCCAGTTCCATATAGTCCATCAACTTCATCTGCCATTCTTCCCGGGTGGGTAGATCTTGTGTCTTCCAATACTTCGCGATAAGTATTCTTGCTGCTGTTGTTGCATACATAAAAAAAGTTCGATCCTTCTTTGGCACCAATTGGCCAACCATGCCCAGGAGAAAGGGCCAAATTCTGCATCCTGGTTCCTGAGCTCAAGGAGCAGTTACATTTGTCAGCTACATTTGGATACAATTGGATGCCATTTTGAATTAAGATGGCAGAGGGAATGTTTTGAAACTGCACCGATTTTAACCACTGATTTCAAAGTAGATTCTCAAGCAGCGTCAGGTGCAAAGCTGCTAGTTGTCTGTATTTCAGAAATTACATCATAGCCAACACACTGGGGCCCACCCCACCTTTTTTGATTATCAAAACACTGAGCATCAATGAAAGTCCTACAAAGCCGTCTGACTCTTTCACACATTGATGGAATTGGCCCATCAAACACTTGGTAACATTTGATTCAACCTTTCAGAATATCAGATCCTAACTTAATCCTATTCCATCTGCTAGCACTTTATTTAAAAGAAAGAAGGAAGGAAGGAAGGAAAACAAGAAAACAAGAAAACCAAAACCACAGGCTGAGGCAGACTTGACTTTCAGGGGGCAAAATATTCCAGAACAATGGAGCCTTTGCACTGTTACAGTGGTACCTCGAGTTAAGTACTTAATTCGTTCCGGAGGTCCGTTCTTAACCTGAAACTGTTCTTAACCTGAAGCACTACTTTAGCTAATGGGGCCTCCTGCTGCTGCCGCCGCACCACCAAAGCACAATTTCTGTTCTCATCCTGAAGCAAAGTTCTTAACTTGAAGCACTATTTCTGGGTTAGTGGAGTGTGTAACCTGAAGCGTATGTAACCTGAAGTGTATGTAACCTGAGGTACCACTGTATTGGATTTGAGCTGGATCTAAAGGTGCCCTTTTATATGTGGAAACCATGAAAAGTCAAACTCAGTCCCAAGATGTGCTCCTGTTTGCTCAAAATTGTGCCTGAGCTTGCACAACTGGAATTATCAGAAGTGCAATAGACAGGGGTGGCCTTGGATGTTTTGCTAAAGCAGGCAAAATGCTTTGACTCCACCCCCTTCCAACACTGCCCCCCAAGACCCAGGCACCCTCCCTGCACCCAACATCGCCCCACCACCGCAATTCCACTCGTGCCCACCACTAAACCAACACTGCCACCACGATGTAGTGACAAGGGTGCAGTGTTAGCAGTGAGGGCAAAGGTGCTGTGATGGCAGTGGTGTGGGCAAAGTCTTGGTGGAGTTGACAGCGGCACGACTGGGCGGCGCAGTGGCAGGGAAGGGGGCTAGATTTGCTGCCTGAGGCAAATGGCTTCACCTTGCCTCATGGAACCAACCGCCATGATTATATGTCCTCTGCCTAGTATAGCACTGAAGGATCACGTGCTCAAGTGAAGCATTTGCAGATCATGTGACTATTTTCCTTCCATTCACAGTTCCAACCCAGTTTGCCTACATAATTTTTAATGGCATTTTTAAATGTCAGCCTTTTCCTAGATGGTAATTTCATTTCTTGGTCATTAGCTTAAAAGCAAAATAATTCTTCCCTTAGTTCCTTCAGAGGCCTGTTTTTAAAAAGAAAAGGGGGGGGGGCTTTAGAGAACAAGAGAATTGAAATAAAAGCAACATTCACACCCTGACAACACAGGCTGACATAGTACTGACTGTTGCCATCCACCCACCTTCCTAACCCAAAGCCTTATACATTACTGACAAATAATGGCATATATTAATCCAGGAGGAAACTGAATGAACAGACTCTTTGGATGAGCTCCCAGAGAACCAGATGCAAAGACAACAATGAAAGGGGGGGATGCAATTCTTTGAGTCCTCTCTGTCTGAAAAATATATAATATGATATGCTTTTTCCCATTCAGCTGTACCAGCAATTACCCTCCATTGTGTTGTGCAAATCCAAAGCTTTTGTATTTAATACAGATTCAGTTAGGTGCATCTTTATATTTTATCCTATATTGAATACCAAGCGTTTCCCCCATGGTTTTAACAATTTCTTCCTATTGCTGATAAATTTCATAAGCAATTTTCCATTGATATCTTTTTAAAAAAACCACAACCCCCCCCCTGCAATTATGCTGATAGGAACCGGTAACGATTCTGTAACAAAGCTTTGGAAACTTGAACTGAAGATGTCAGGCATTTTGTTAAGAGTAAAAGAACAGGACTGGTTAGAACTTGAGTCTTTAAGGAAACAACACTCTGAGCAGTAAAACCCTGAGATTGTTTAAACTGGGGATGGGGAAATCTGCTACGGCCCTCCAGATGGGGTATGACTACAACTCCCATCATCCTTGACCATTGTCTATGCTGGCTGGGGCTAATGGGAACTGAAGTCCAACAATATATGCAGCACCACTGGTTCCACACCCCTGTTGCAACAGATGTCCAATTCTTTTCAGTGCGTCCAAAGCATGACCTCTCGTAGAAAGTGTACCTGTCATGGAAAACAATAGGTCATCTGAGTTCCATGTATGCATCTGAGCCCCATGGAATTGTGGGCATTATGCTGGGTGAAAATCCCAGAAGGCCCCTGGCTCAAATTATATCGCTAGCAGCACTATTCCAGTTTTGGAATGACAAAATAGACTTTTTGAAGGGGTGACTATTTGGAAAGATTCAACAGTTCATTCTTAGATAAATTTGAGGTACAATAACAAATGAAGCAGTGCAGTTTAAGAGTGCCTGGTGGCCAATGAATTTTGCTACCTTTGAGGTAAAGAACAAGTTGTTTCCTCCCTTCCATGTACTAACAGGACTGACAGTATTACTTCAACATCAGTAAATGGGGCAGAACACAAACAAGAAGCAGGTTAGCTTAGGAGACATGAGGCAGGTTGTGTGGCACATATGTTCTTGGGGTGCATTTCCCGCCCCCCCCAATTTTCCATATCACTCATTAATCTTGATGAGAAGTGAGTTTTCCCCCGTCATGGTTTCCACTAAAAATACAAACAAATCTCTTGCATTATATCCATGCAATATTATATGCATATACACCCCAAGCTTCCTAAAGTTTCCAGCACATAAACAGATACACGCAAAGATCCATAGAACTGCATGAAAATATTTATCAATACAAGGTCACCAACTATTTTGGACCAACGGGCACATTCTAAATTTGGGGAAGGTGTTGTGAAGGCCAGTTACAAAATGGCTGCTAAGCTGGGCATGGCATAACACAACATGGCTGCTGTATCTGTATTGAGAGTACAATCGTTGCTGCTTCCTCACCACCACCAAAGACAAAAACTTCATGCCTACCATGGGAAGTCAAGGATATCCTGCTGGTCTCTCCTTTTCTCACACATATGGTTGTCCACAGGATTCCCCTCCCCCAGGGGAAAGTAAAACGCTGAAAAAGTGGGGTGGATTAATTCATCACAAAAATTGGGAAGAACAGTGTCTGTTCTACCACTTATCTCGGGTTCTAAAAATGATTATGAACCTTTTTGGGAAATGAAAGTTGTGAATCCAGGGGTTATGATTCATCCTGGAATCACCCAAGAAGGTTACCACATGTACCATGGCACCCTTGGGTGCCAAGCTGGGAATCCCTGTTATTAAGATATACAAAATTATGCAGCAGAAAGTTAGTACCTGTCAGGGAACTGCCATCGGAACTAGAGGAGGAGGAGGCGAGGCTCCACAGCGATGCTGGAGAAGGTCCAAGCAGGGAGAGAGGCAGGTCTCCTGTTGGGGAAGAAAATCAGCGCAACACCAGGGATAGAGGGGGGCCAATGGGGGAAGCAGGCTCCGGGACTCTTCACTGGACACCAGCGGGGAGAGCACAGGTCCTCCGCTACCCACGCCCTCCCTGCGCAGAAGACTTCCGCGCAGGGAGAGTAGGAGGAGACTGGGCGTCAAACAACTTTTATGTTGGAAAAGGTTTAAGAAACGCCCACTGACGGATTCTGCCAGCGACTGAACAGCCACGGAGTGGATGGCTGTCCAACGAGAAATGGTTTAACCAGCCAACCTAGCCCAGAGCGGCGGCAACTTACGCACAAGCAACCCCTAAAGCCATCACAGCACCATATGAGCTTGAGTTTGTTTTATGCATATGATATATATAATATGCATTTTTGTATCATTCTGCATATAATTAGCTGGGCTTTCAACAAAAATATATATGCATAAATGGCTCAGACCATAGAAACTCTGAGCTGGTCAGAGATATTTAAAATTATTCTGATATAATAACTCATGGCAACTGAAGATGAGGGATAGATTAGATTCAGTTCATATTTGAAGGTGAATTTCCCTAATCTGCACTCCTTGAAACAGCACAATAATTGAAACATGGCCATTCTTCAAAACCCACACTTTTCTGAATATTGCAATGCAGTTCTCCTACCCAGTAATGTATACAAAACCGCACATACTAGGATAAAGTGTGCAAATAAAAGCACACATTTTTTAAAATAACATAGAAATTATATTATAATTTCCATATAATAACATTATATTGGGGAAAATTGCTTTGGGGGGAAATGTGCATATTAGGCACACAAACCTGCATATTGTGGGACATTTGCACTACAATGCTGGTGAATCTTCACGAGGCCTTCTTCTTCGTCTTCTTCTTCTTTTTAATGCAAACTAAATGTGGAGAACTGAACTTGAGATTTTGAAGGAAACTGAGGTTGACAGATTCACCCGTCCCTAGTGGCAACCCATAGATCTGCCACGGTAACATCTAGCTTTAGCCTCAATTTCTCTCTCTCCCAGGACAACACCAGATCTCTTCAGACAGATAGGAATTTTACACACACAAACACACCAGCCTTTCTTTCCCTGTCTCCTGGTGAAGAGCTAGAGTAAACAGTCTGGTGACATTATGTTGTTTTTATTGGATGCTTTACAACATAATCTGAGTGCAGGAGGGGAAACGAGTTTCGCTTTAATATATTGCTGTTGTAAAGCCACACTGTCATGGCAACCTTTATTGATCCATTTCTGGGTAGCAAAAAAGTTTTTGAACCTTGCAGAGCTCTTCTTCTGACAAAAAATATCTGAATAAAAGAGACCAGAGTACACTAATGTAAAATTAGATTGGGTTAATTGGTGATGTGAAGGCTAAGCTACTATATCTATTAGGAACAATGTTCCGTTTGTATTTGTTCAGGAAACATATTGCCCTTCTTATGCATCCATTTCCTCTCAGCCAAGAAAGAAGAGAACTCCCTGACTTTACTGTTATGTTTCCTGAGCAAATGCATGCAAGCGAACATCATTTTGCAAAGAATTCAGTATTGTCCTCCATCTCTTACATTATGAGGTGAGAGAACTTGGAGTGAAGAAGAATTGATTGTTTTCTTCTAGGGGTTTTGTTTCTGCTGTGCAAATGAACCTACATACAGGTGCATAAGAAGGACCTGTAGCTCAGGAACAGAACGCATACTTTGCATGCAAAATGTCCCAGGCCAGGTTTGATAGGCAGCGTCTCCTGATAGGGCTGGAAAAGATTCCTATCTAAGACACTGGACAGACACTGGACTGCAACTGAGAAAAGGGGGAGAAATTCAGTTGAGTTTGCATTTAAAATCAAATCTATCAAATTCACATTTTCCAAAACAATACGAGAACCGAAACATAGATATTCTTTGAAATTTGCACTCGGCTGAATTTTGCAATGCAGTTCTCCAGTCAAACGGTGTTTACAATTATGTCAGGGGGAGGTGTGAGCTAAAATGAAAATTTTAGTGAAAATGCATTATATTAGGGGAAATTGCTTGCAAAAATGTGTGAATTAGTCAAAACTGCATACAAAAACATGCTCAGTAGGCAAAATGTGCACCAAAATGTTGAAGAATTTATCACAAGGATATTATTATTATTATTATTAGTAGTAGTAGTAGTAGTAGTAGTAGTAGTATTAAAAATGCATATTACTGCAGAACTTACTTTAAGACTGGGGGGGGGGATAAGAAACTGAGAGAACTGAAACCGACATCCTTAGTTTCATCCTTAGTTACAGAACACCCAAAGGAATATATTTAGAAATAATTGGCTAAATTGAGAACATGAAAAAATTCAGTTGAATAGAATGGAAAACTTCCACACAGTGAAAGCAACTATCCATAAATATTTAGTAAAGGAAAGGAACAGAAACTTTAATGCTTTTCTCATAATAGTTACTCATGAACTTGGGAAAAGCCATTGCCGGTCCACAATGTAAAGCAATACATTTCAACAGGTACTCTGCTAAAATAAGAACACTGAAAATATCCGCTATTGGGTCCGAAAGACCAGTAATCATAACGAAAGCCTTTATTTTTATTTAAAAAAAACACTGATTGGTGGTGCAGATGAATTATTATAATCCATAAAGAAACTTTCTACCACCTAACCCATTGGCTTGTTTCAGACATTTCAGTTAAGCTGCAATACTATTACCATGTACATGTCATAACAGCAAATGAAATAATACTGAGGAATGCCAAAACAAAATTACTGCTAGATGAAGGAAATGCTTTCTTTGTGCTATTCAGAACATTTGAACAGAATTGCATGGCTCTGCTTGCTGAATTATGTGTCATACCTGGGCTTAGTTTTCTAGCTGTGTGTGTGAGAGAGAATTGGCTGTCCCATTCCCACCTGCCATTACTATGTTCCACAATACACATTTTGTATGAATGCTAAAGATTTTTTTAAAAAAATTAAAATAAAACATTGTTAAGGTGGCATCTCACTCTGCTTAGATTGATTAAATTTATCCAGGGAGCTATGAAGTATTTTGAAGAGATGTGGTTCAGAAGAGGCAAATTTGAACCAGTTTAACTGGACATATTTCAAGATTGTAAAATATAAGAAGTTGATTGTCAGTCAAAGAGAAGAAACAACAGGATACAACATGCCATTAGGTCGCTGAGTAACATTGTTTGGTACTGTATGGTCTATCTCAGCCTTCACAATCCTGGTGCCATCCCATCCAGATGTTTTGGACCTCAGCTCCGCTTTGCCCCAGCCAAACAGCTGTGCTAGCTGAAGCTGAAGGCAGTAGCATTCCAAAACATCTGGTGGGCACTAGGTTGGTGAAGGCTTGTTTGTTGTGTTACTGCGGGGAAGGGAAATGATTATACTTTTTTTTGATGGCTTTAAGATTAGATTAGGTAGGGTTGCCATATTTCAGGAAGTGTAAATCCAGGCACAAAAATTGTTGAGCTTTTTTTAGTTTTGCCCAGAGTTCTTGAGCTTTTTTGGTCAACCTCCAAAAATGACCCTGCCAGTATGGATCCGGATTTTCATGGACATTCCGGTTATGTCGGGACATACGGCAACTCTAGATTAGGTTTCACTGGGGTGGAGGGAACCAGATCCTCAATTAGTAATCAGTTGGTTATTAAGACAAGGGAATATAGTCAACACAGAAGTTAGTCCTACTACGCAGGGGCAGACCTTGGTCTTTCAAATTCACCTCTCTCTCACCTTCCTGCCTCTCACCTTCCATTCTGCTCAATTCACTACATCATAGTTGCAACGCCCTGCAACACTCCCTAGGCTCAGCACCCAGTGCAACAGAACCAGCCATGCTGCCCTAATTCCACCTCTACACTGCGATCAATAGGGCTTACTCCCAGGGAAATGTGCACAGGACTACAGTGTCCATTAGATAGATTTCTTCAGGAATGAGGCACACATTGTTTTCCAACCACGTCAAACTCAGACTAAGCCCACTGACATCAATGGATTTCACTTGGCTATCTGCAGTCCATTTATTTAAATGTGCCTACTACAAGTGTGACTCAATTGAATACAGGTTTTTGTATGTCAAACCTCAGCCCTTACTTTTTTATTCTTGTAAGAATAAATTAAAAAGAGGAAAGAAAGCTAAGCTTCACAGCAAGTTAAGCTTCCTGCTGCATTCCACACATCAGCACTACATGCATCTTTCAGTTCCCTCAATTTCATATTCCTCTCTGTTATTTTTGGAAATGATCGCAGGAAGAGAGTTCATGTCCTGAAGGGACTAAACATTCCCCAAAGTTCTCTTGGAGTCTTCATACTGTCAATCCAGTCACATCTAATATACTTTGGGATGATGGACAACTGTATTAAAACTACATAAAAGAAGACAACAGAATTGCATTAAATCCGATTTTCTCCACTGGAAGACTCTTTGCCACTTCATTACTTAAATATTAAAGCAGCTCTGGAGGACTTTGAGTTCCTGGAGATATCCAGTATGACACCCGGGGAGGGGAGCTTCATTTCTCTTGGTCCCAACTCACCCTGCCTGAAGTCATCTGGAGAGTGAGTTTCAAGATTAGTTGAAGCTTGATCCAGTGTAACTTTTAGAAGTGGTAATAAAAATAAAACCTTAGGTTGTAACATTTCAATTTGCTCTTCTTCCTTGCTGCTAACCTGAGCTGAAATGGCAGGATGTTCCCTCTTCCATTCTCCTGGCTATAATTGCCCTTTGCACAACGCTCACCTTCTGCATCTCCATCACCTGATATTTTATTGAGACAGCTGCTCACTGGTTTGTCTATAACTAATTGGATCCTGGAGCTCGAGTAACTTTCCTGAAAGGTATTGTTCCTTCGGCCGATGTTGCTCCCCAAACCACTGCTAGGATGTTTGCTTGGTGCATATGAGGTTACACACCAAGCTGTGGTCTCTAGGCTCTGCCTTTTATGCTGCTTTAGATAACTTGTTAAAAATTCACTGATCGAGCCCTGCTGCCATGTAGCATGGGGAGAGAGCTGCTTCATGCTGCTGGAGAACTCTGCAGTGATAATTATCAGAGCCACCTGGTGGGATGGTACCTTCAATGTGACCCCTGGTTGAGTTGAATTGCCAAACTCTTCTTTTCTTTTGTTTAAACGGAATTCTGTCCAACTTTCCTTGCACCTTTTACTATCATATACCTGATTCTGTTGGCTCAAGGTTCTCATTACTACTCACTACTTCAGGGACTGATCCCATTCAAACTTCCTTCTCCAAGCAGGTGGCATTGCCAAGTTCTGTAGCACTTCACTGTTTGGGCAGAAATGTAGCAGGTTCTGCTCATGGTGTAATTCTGTACCTCCTCCTACACATCTAAGGGAGCTTCCAGAGTGGTATTTATTGTGGCTTGGTGCTGCTCATGCATGCAAGTTTTCTGCAGCACCCATGTGATGTCACTAGTATCAAAATGTCAGCTCATAATTTCCCCCCACTTAAGACAGATTAGGATGGGGAGAAATTAGATCCAGTTCTCATTTGAAGGTGACATTACCTAATTTGCACTTCCTGAAACAATGTAAATACAAACTCTGGTAATTTAAAAATTCACACCAAGCACACCATCGTGGGAGGGGGGGGGAGCTCCAAAATTATCAAGGAAGGCGCCAGGCCACCTCAGAATTCCCTGGCAGCTGTGGAATTGCCACACCCTGACCTGACCAACTATGCCCTACTTCCACTGCCACCACACCTCAGTTTCCGCTGAACTCAGCAGAAGCCAGGGTGCCTTTCAAAGTGCTGCCACTCACTTGCCTTCTCCACCTGGGATAGGGGAAAGCAAGCGACAGTCCCACATGATGGAATGCCTCCCTCTCAGTGGCAGAAGTGGTGAGGTAGGCAAGCAGAACACCGTCTCTTTCACTTCTCCCTTATCTAAACATTGGTTTAGATAAACTATAGTTTTAAGATGCCAGATAACACAAGGACCAAGCCAGGTAACCTCGCACCACAAATAAAGGACCAACCACACATTCATTCAAACATACACACTTATCTTTAATAGACAGGTGTCAAGAGGCATTATTGGATCTTGGCTGTGAAAGAATTCAAAATCCTTCAGTGTTCCACAACCCCACTATCCCCTTTTGTGGGGTACCTGTTGCCCACCTGTTGTGGGGTAACCTGGAGTCTTCTTTCTCCAAGGGGAGAAATTTGACCAAAAATACCCTAATGTGACAGAACAGGGTAGGGGTTATGATGGCTATCTCACGTCGCATTGAATATTCAAATATCCTTTCAGAATGTTGTAAAGGAAAGGAAAGTTAGGCACTCTAGGATGTGACGAGGCAATCTTATAAATTGTGGGCACACTGTTTAAAGTAATTCTCTGCTACCTCAGTTTTCTGAGTGGTGTCCCAGAACTCAACACAAATAGCTTATGTTAAGTATGCTGGATCTATGAACCTGTCACTCTGTGCCTGTCTTTTGTCATGGGGAAATTTGTGCCTCATTAGCCCTCTTCAGGGTGAACTTCTCCTTCCATTGGGAGTCTTCTCCATGCATTTTGGAGCCCTCATTATGCAGCAGGTAGAGAAGGGTCCCTGCTGCTCCCACTTGTGATGGGCTTCAAATGAAGGGGAGGTGATATATAGGAGAGGCAGAGCTTGCAAGCATGCCCTCACTCTCCCTCATTCTATGAAGAAAGAGAACGCCCCAAAATGGCTAAAAATGATGTCCTAACCAGGGGTGGGGAAAGAATTTGATTCAGCTCACATGTGCAGGTAAGTGTACCAAATTCTAACTTTTCTGAAATGATACAAAACGGAAACAGACATCTTTCACAAATTCGCATTTGTCTGAAATTTGCAGTGAAGTTCTTTAGCCATGCAATGTGTACAAAAAATGCATACGCTAGAGTAAAGTGTACACAAGAACATACATATTAGTGAAAATAAAATATAAAATGTAACCTATTTGGAGAAATCCCCACTACGATGCTGGTGAATTTTCATGGGGATTTCATTAAAAAAAATATGCAGACTGATATGGAAATATGGAGAACTGAACTTAAGCTTGGAAAAATGAGAACCTGAGGAAAACCACAGTTGACATGCCTACCGATTACACAATGCCCCTCATCTCAAGGAATGCTGGCTGTCTCTTTCAAGCAGTACTCAATATACCCACGAGGAGGGGCTACAATGTCCCATTTCAAGTGGCATGTAGCTTCCTTCAAGTAAATTTGCTCAAGGGACAAAACAAATTGATCATACCATTTGAAATAAGGTTGTTGCTGCTGTGCCTCCTGGAGGAAGGTGATAACTCCCCGCTACAGACCTTGTATTAGTTATGCTTTGAATGACTTCCCCTTCCCTGCTGCAGAGCAAAGCCAATGTTCACACTTGTTAATTTTTCCTCTTGTTTAGTATGAATGTTAAAGTGGCAAAGATTTCAGTGCTTCCTCGTTTATTAAAGTTCTTTCTTTATGATCAGGTCGGCTTCCCCATTTCCTTTTTTAACCTGTTAAGTCTTTATGTAAACGTTAATTCATTCTTTGCTCTCATTCTCTGACTAACTTATTTGGTTTCCACCCCTCTGACTAGTTTTTTTTTGCTCCTATACCTGCATATTATTTATATCCCTCATGTCCTTCAGCAATATGACTGAGGTCCATTAATTTCAGTGGGTCTACTCTGAGTAAAACTTCATTGCATACCACCCATAGTCTCTGAACTCATGTTTTACACTGGGTTAGCCTGTGCAAGTGACAAGGTTTGTGTGAGGAAAATATAGGCATCATTTCAAACTACCAGATAGAATCATAGGAAGCTGCCCTATACTGCACCAGACCATTGGCCCATTTTGGGCAGTGTTGTCTACACCAGGGATTCCCAAACTGTGGTCCATAAGTTTCGTTCAGGTGGCCTTCAGTGCCGCCTGTGGATTTGTGGTTGAAGATGGGAGAAAGCACATACACCATACTAAATATTCATTTTGATTTTTAAATGTATTTTTATTGCTTCTTTTATTTCTCATGTTGCATTTTGTTACATTGCAGTTTGAATTCTATGGAATCCACGTTGTAATATAATAAAACGCAATGTATAATAATTAAAAAGAAGCAATTAAAAAAACAATTAAAAGTCATCCAGTGTAGTGCATTACAACTGCTACAAAGGGACAGAAAAATAATTAAGTGGCCAACCAAGGCCCTAGCAATGTTCAAGTGGGCCATGGAGGAAAGGGTTTGGGAACCACTGGTCTACCCTGATTGGCAATGGCTCTCCAGAAAGGGATCTCTCCCTAGCCGTACCTGGAGATGCCAGGGATTGAAACTGAGACCTTCTGCATTCAAAGCAGATGCTCTGCTGCTGGGATACAGCCCTTTCCAAGCAGATGAACAGCACATGGAGCTTTGAACTGAATTAACATCCATAAAGTCAAGCCTAATGTAACTGATGAGATATGGGGGACAATTCTATATGAATGTTTCTTCAAAAAGGGGAACAAACTTGTCCTTGGCTCAGCAGTAATTGTGGTCCCAAGCAGAAAGTGTACCCACACTAGCATCAACAAATGCACTCAACAGCGGACTCAGACAAGCAATGGGTTGCAAATGTATTTGTTTCCAGATATCTCCCCACCTGTGTCTACAGCAGCTGTATGTGTGGTGGTGACAAGTGCCCTTTGCTGTACGCTGCTTCTTTAAGGTGTGGCCTGTTCAGACAGTATTCTCTTCATGTGATTAATTTGAATATGTATTAGAGCTGCTACTTAGAGCTGCGTCTAGGTCTCCTCTATATTTAAGCATCCCTTTGTGCCAGTCACTCCTAGGGTGGGTGTCTTGCTTTTATTTGCTTGTTTACTCCACAACAAGACAGAATGAAATGTTTGGCATTCCTCCATTTTTTCCATATCAGATCCGTGGCTCCTTGGGTACAGGGCAGGCTCTCAAATCATAAATATTGTAGCATTTTAAAGAGAAACGGGTAACATTCACTTCTGGGAAAATGCAGAATCTTTAGTGATTTGTTCTTTTTGTTTATTACTGCTTAAGATGTTGTTTGCATCCGTTCTGAAACACAGAGCCAAATCAATGCCTACTTCAAAACAAAGAAGACTGAAATCAGGATAATGAGCAGTGCAGCCCTCAATCTGCTGAAACACTTTCGCAGTTCCCTAGATAGATAGATATTCCTGTCTGTTGAGAAATATACTAGATGAGTCGGAGGTGGAGGAAAAGGCTCGTTCCGGTATGTCAAAAGGAAGTGCAAAATCATAAGAAACCTGCAAAGAAACAACCTGTGCTGGCTCAATGGATATTGCTGCCCAAGGCAACCTATGCTGGGTCATCATCAGAGTCAGCTCAATGCATTTTGCTGCCTGAGGCAAAGGACAAGATGCCGTGCACCCCCCAAGGCATACACAGAAGCCAATAGGATTGACAGTTTAATCTTATTCCAATACTGGTGAAAGGAAAGTATTCTCCACTGCCCTTGAGGGCAGCCAGCTAGCTTAGGGAGTACAGGGCAGGCCACATGGCACTCACAGCTCTGTCATCTCCCCTCCCCACCGCTCAATATTTGCCATCTGAGGCAGCTACTTCACTCTGTTTCATCAGAGGGCCAGCCTCGAACATCACTATAGGCCAAGACTTCAGCTCCCAGTAGTCCAGGGCTGTGCATGTGGAGCTTGCAAATGCACCCAGCTCTTCATATTCATGATATTTTATGGGAAGAGATTCATAAAACAGAATTAGATAAATGAATGCAGAAATGCCCTTGTCTTTATAATTTTATCTGGATGGTGGCAATCATTTATAGTTTAACAGAGCCATAATATTGTAGTATATCTAGTAACAGTACCTCACTGGATATTCTGTGTGGTTGGTCATATAAATTTAGATATAATCTTCTGCCAGCTATCTTGCAATCTATAATTAAGTTCAAGTGGGAGTTTAGATCAATAAAAATAATATCTTGAGTAGCACATTCATAGTGTGGCTATTCTACCAAGCCATGATAACTGGTGTGCAGCCCATTTTTAACAAATCCCTTTCTGCAGCTGTCATCATTTTTTAAAAAAATGATTACATGGCTTTGTGCTGACCATTTGGTTTTAAGCAAATAAATGACTGACTGATTAATAAAATGGCAAGAATGAAAGACTTATTAATCTTGAGCCTTGCATCACAGGTACCTTTGAGATGCATTAGAAAATATTTGAAATTCAAAGGCTTAATTTAAGAAGAGCTCCTTAGTGCCAAGATGTCTCATTCTGGGCTTCCGTTGCTGCTACTTTAAGTTCCCATTGCTTCTGTTGTGCAGTAAATTGTACAAAATGAAAAGTAATATATCAAACACAGTTTATTGTTTACAAATTAAAGATATTGCTACATGAGATGAAAATATTCCTAAACCGCAAAAATAAACAACACCCCCAAACAAACAACAAACCCCAAATTCAAAACCATTATTAAAATATTCCCTCAAGGTGGATTTCATTGTAGATGAAAGGGCACTGCTGCAGAACTCTCTGGGAAGCGTTGTAATATCAAGCAAAAATATTAACGTGGGATCTCAGAGTATTTTCCTCAACATAACAACATTAGATGAATTTATTGGATCAGGCCATCTTGTCCAGCATCCTGATCTGACAGTTACTAACAATATGCTTATGGGAAGCCTGAACACAGGACCTGAGCACAACAGCTCCCTCCCCTCGTGCAGTATTGCTGAGCTACTTAATAACGAAAGTTGAAAAATGGATTTGCAAATAGTTTTAATATCCTAATCGGTGCCTTACTTTGTTTGGGACAACTGGAAATCACCAGAAACACAAACACCAGTAACAGAATGGTTAAAAAGGAACTCTAGAAATGGGAGAGTTGGACACTGGGTTTTTGGAGAATACTGCCCAAATTCATTTCACATTGAACCCAAACTGTTGGCTTTTGTATTTGGTAAAATAGAAAAAATAGAGTTGGTGAAATAAAAGGCATTCTCTGGATGCCTAGGATCCAGGTTTGGGGCAAGTACTCTTTGCCGAGAGCGCCCCAGCAGACATTTAAAATGACAAAACATGCAGCAAAGTAAAGCATGGAAATATAGGCTATTAGACCTTTAAAATATCCCCTTCCAAAGCTCCCTGCTTCCCTTAGCATAGAAAGAGACTACACATTTGGTAAGTTAAAAATGGTATACTTACAAACTCTTCAAAGATCCAGTTCATGTGCTTTCCCACACAGCAGCAAGAAAAGACAGGCAACAAAACTTAGGTTAAAGTAGTAAATGCTTCTAAAAAGATTTATATAAAATGTATAAAAACACAAAGATGGCTTGCTAAAGCCACATGGTCTAAGCTTGGACATCCAGCTTAGACATCCTTACTTGCTGCATTCGCATGGTGGGGGAGAAAGAGTTTGGTAGCCCTTCCTCCCAAGGTGAGGGGGTGTGACTTAGCTAAGCATGGCAGGACAGCTTACTCTATGGTCTTAACTCCTTCATGCATTAATTAGAATTCAGCATGTTGGTTATATGAGGCTGGATATATCTTACACAAACACCTCTGATTCCTGGGATCTCTTCCCTCCCCCACCACAGTCTTTTTGACCACATTTAAGTGAAGAAGCAGAGTGTGGGGAGGA
This sequence comes from Podarcis raffonei, assembly GCF_027172205.1. NCBI lineage: Eukaryota > Metazoa > Chordata > Lepidosauria > Squamata > Lacertidae > Podarcis > Podarcis raffonei. Next base: position 37,902,172 of record NC_070606.1, read on the forward strand.
GGGGAGGCTCTCAGAAAGCACCATGGTGGGAATCCCACACTCTGAACTCGAGTGACACACATACTTGCAGTAGAAATTTCAGTGCAACCCTCCTATTTCAAATCTGTTATGTGGTTCCCCCACTTATAATTAAATAGGCAGAGCTTTCTTGTTATGAAACGATATTAAAGCAGAAAGAGCTGCCTTTTCACAAGGATCACAGCTAAAGTTACAAAACTACCAGAGGACTATGGAAAATTATATTCAATTCTTCTTCTTTTTTCAGCCACTGGAAAAACTCAGTTCCAGCACCTCTCAGGTGGGCGCCATTGCCATTGTAAGAGAACAAGGGAGGCGTTCACGGTGAGTTCCAGCACCTCTTTTTCTATAAAAACAGCACTGATTATATTTTATATCCATTGTGACTTCATAATTAATAAAGAAACAAGTTTCAGACTGAAAGCATTTGTAGAAAGTGATGGTTACTAAAGGCACATTGCTTCAACAACTTGCTAGACATCTTTGGCCATTCTGTCTGTTTCTGGATACTACCGCAGAACCTTTCTCATTTATCCTGAAGACACAAGAGTGAGCTAGGAATCCTTTCTGCATTTCTCACAACATCAGAGCATCGGAAACTCTTGAAATTCTACAGTGCCATTTTCAGGGCACTCCACTGCACAATCATTTAAATATATTGTTCAAATTTTAGTTAATGAATGTCAAAATCTCACCCTACAGGCCAGCTGTGCCCAGCTGATGAACAAATACTCCTCTCACAGGGCTCCTCTCACAGTACAATATGTTAGCAGCTGCTACACATTGAGACAGCTATTCCATCCATGCTTTGCATATAAACAAGCTGAAAAAGGAAGTAGCATTTTTCGTCAAAGTCCTTATGAAAATCACAAAATCTATGCCCATGTCTTAGACTGCTGCACATCTCACCAGATGTGACATTATTGCACAGCAAAGAGGCCATAGCCAATTATTAACACTGAAGGGCTGCTATTGCATTACACATGTTTGAGAAGCTACACTTTGGGGAGAGGCATTTCTCCACTGTTTAGACCTATTATCACCACACGTTGACGCTGCTTTGTTTGCTTTTGTTCCAATCTCTTTTCCTTTAAAGAGGTTTCTCTCCAGGTTTCTTTGATTTCTTTGTCTGCTGCTACATGATATCCTGCCTTTCATCGTGCGGGGATCCCAGGCTGGTTTGCAACAAAACCAAAATGCACAACAACAACAATTCAATAGCAAAATAAATTTACAACCAGCTCTTGCATCCCACCTGCAACATTATTAAAACACAAATATGAAAAAGAAATTCTAGGGGTGATATCTGATGTTAGTGGTTTTCAGGGTAGACCCACTGAAAGCAATGGACCACTAAATTGGATATCACCTAATAGATACAAATGTTTCAAAAACAAAAACCCGAAAGCCCCAGAATGAAATTCAACATTGCGCTAACTTAAAGTTGCTTTGTGGTGCACTAGCTGTGCTAGCAAATTGTTTTGTGTTAGCCGAAGGCTGAGGGTGTGAGTAACAGCTCCCAGCTGGTTGTGCAACCGATTGCTTTGAAACAAATTATGCCCAATCACGTGTTGTGGTGCTTCCAATACTTCCTTGTTGTACAAGGGGGTTGCACAGCAAGATTCCACTGGCAAAACTATTATGCTGACTTTTTTCACTTTGTGCAGCCATGTTTTTCATTTTTATGCCAGCACAACAGCCTCTCTGCTGGCGGTTCAAGAACCACAGTCTCCTCCTTCACCCACCACACACCAACAAATACCCCCATTTTACACCTTTCCACATGAGCACACTCATCCCATCTCCTGCAAGGCTGTACACCAGCTCCTCATTGTTCCTTTGCAAGCAAGGCCCACTGAGCAAATCCGCTGATTGGTGCTAACAGTGAGTCCCATCAGAAACTTCCTAGTGCAACTGAATGTGTGTACACACACATTTATTTGCATATTATTTTTTTGTGGTGGGAGGAATGCAAGTTTCTAGCATCACCTGCACACACATACTCATGAACATACACACACCTCCCCACCTATATGGGTACAGTGGTACCTTGGGTTAAGTACTTAACTCATTCCGGAGGTCCATTCTTAACCTGAAACTGTTCTTAACCTGAAGCACCACTTTAGGTAATGGGGCCTCCTGCTGCCGCCGTGCCGCCGGAGCACGATTTCTGTTCTCATCCTGAAGCAAAGTTCTTAACCTGAAGCACTATTTCTGGGTTGGCGGAGTCTGTAACCTGAAGCGTATGTAACCTGAAGCGTATGTAACCTGAGGTACCACTGCATAGAGATAAATAATGAGATGAACTGTAAAATAAGCACAGTGGCCATTTACAAAGCAGTGCTGATGATAACAGAAACATCCTGGCAGATGTGCAGAACAGACAGTGGTAGTGGAATTTTAAAAATCTTGATTTAGTCATGTAATCACCCTGTATGCAACTCAGCATGGTATCATCCTGCCAAGCAGTAAGGGGGATTTTTCTATGGCATGGATTCCTCCTTGCGTTCTACTTTTTGTCCATTTTTGTCTGTCTTCACCACCACCACCACCAATATTGTCCCAGAAGCACCCCTGGAATTGTAACAGCCCTGACACAGATTTCTCTATATACGCCCTACAAATTATTATTATAATAGAGCCATCCAATTTTTTAAAGCCAACAAAGCCAACAAGAGTTCCTTTCTGACTTTTCTTTTGCAGACCTTGTAAATGAAGATGCTTCCCCCAGCAATGAGAAACCATTCTTTCACACAGAAATAATGGCATGTCATTAGAAAAGAGCATCTTCCTGCCAGCCTGTTAATGCTAAGACATTACTTCAGAATAATAAGATGGTTATCGCTCATATTGCTGTATGCGTAGCCAAGCAGAGCATAATGACAGTTACAAAATCTGAAACCACAGCGTTGCAAATGATCCTACTGAATTCAAGTAGAGTCTCTTGTGAGTAACTGGGTTTTCAGTACTCAAATCCAGATTACGATTTGGAGCAGCATGCCTACCTTGTGATATTTTTTGGGTGTCTCACATTCTTACTGATTTTTACCCATTTGTTGTTTTCCGTTCTTGAAAGACTTAATGAGATTTTTTATTTATTTTTATTTTTTAGGACTGAAAGACAGCAAATGGGAGATACCACCACTGGGAAAATGCAAGGGTGGATTTTTGTTTTTGTTTTTGCAATTATGAAAAAGGAAATTCCATTCTAGCAGTGCAATCCTGGGCATGTGCACCCAGAGGTAAGTTCCCCTATGTCTAATGGGCTTTACTTCTGAATAGATGTGTTCAGAATTACAGGAGAGTTGACTAACTCATGGCCCTCCCAATATTGTTTTGATTCCGGTTCCCATCAGCCCCAGCCAGCATGGTCCATGATCAGGGATGGTGGAAGCTGTAGGCTTGACAGTATCTGGAGTGAGCTGTCCATTAGTTACAGTTTTTTATTTCTAAGCTGTGACACATTGAGGTTTGTTTTCCAAATTTAAGCAATTCAGGGTGCAGCTTAAAAAAAAAAAAAGCTAAATGTATGTTTTGCTCATTAAATGCAAAGTCTGCTTGATTTGAGGGCACAAGCCTATGTCTAGATTTATATTTGACCATTTTGAATTCATAAAGAAGTTTTCCAAGTAGGCATCATTCTAAACCATCCACCTGAGATCTACACCACTGAAGATCTGAGGCTAGTCTTCCCCAACCTAGTGCCTTCCAGATGTTTTGGACTACAACTCTCATCAGCTCCAGCCAAAATGGCCAGTGCTCAGGGATTATGGGAGCTGCAGTTCACAACATCTGAAAAGCCAAGTTTGGGAAGCATTTTTGAAGGGACCTTTGCACAAAATTTGGTTTGAATATATATTCCAGGCTAGGACTTCATGTCTCATTAGATAGGGCAATAGGTATAATTCCCACGGTAGTTGAGCTTTAGCAGTTTACATGATATAACTCTGGATGAAATTGACTAGCTGTAGTGGCATCTACAGAATACACACAGTAAATTATTTCCCCAAAAGATAATAATTGACCTGGGCATGTCAGTTACTATTCAAGGCCGTTTCACAAATATGTCACTTAAAATGAGCCTTCCATGTGTTGGAAATAAAAATGGCATGTTGGAATTGAGAAGTTTTTTAATGTGAGAAAATTTAAGCTACTTTCCCCTCCTCCCTTCTCGTTTCCTTCCTCCTCACACAAAAAACTAAATACAGGATTAATCATGCCATTGTTCCGCTGTCAATCAATTATCCTGAGCTTGCTCTCATTCTATTTTTTAAAAAAATAATATTTATTACTTTTAAACCTTACAAAAAAGAAAAAAAGGAAAGAAAAAAGAAAGGATAAAAGAAAGAAAAAACAATACAATACAATATATAAACAATACACAGCACAACATTAACACAATAAACTAAACAAAACAGAACAAAAACAATTTAAAACACACATCATACCATTTCAATACCCTATCTTTCATTCCCTTGTTTCAACGACCTCCTCTCACCTCCCTTTTTGTATTTCACTTCTATTAATTGTTTCAGCAATTCCTTTCCATCTTTCTCTATTTTCTGTCATATAATTATCTTAACATATTTTAACCTTATTTTCCGTTAATACTATAATACTTATTTGTGCTTAATTCCTTATAAAATTTCTACTAAAGCAATATAACTTCATTCCAACATTTTTCTATTGCTCATTAATTTTACAATATTTCTATAAATGGAAATGTCTGGCAGAATCCGAGACCAGGGAGAAGAGACGGTGGAAGAAGATTGGAAAAAGTTTAAAGACTAACTTTTTCCAATCTTCTTCCACCGTCTCTTCTCCCTGGTCTCGGATTCTGCCAGACATTTCCACCAATTCCATGTAGTCCATCAACCTGGTAATCTTCTGTCCGAGGCTCTTAACTCTTTTCCAAGTCCCTTCTGCCAGTCTTCTTCATATTTATACATGCACTTTACTTTGTCTTCTACTGATCTTGTTCTTATTTTCCTTCCTTTGATACTGAAGAGTAGATCTCGGGGAAACTCCCACCTAGCAATGTTTTTATTCCTTCTCAACAGGGCAACCAAATCTCCGTAGTTAAAACTAAGATCCAAAAGATATTTCAGGATGTGTTTCAAAATTCCTCCAACTCTGAAAGCCCCCACAACTCCAATCTCCTCCTGACCCAAGTCCAGGTCCCAAAAGTCAGCAAATCCCTGCGTGAGGGGATCTATCAAACTTTCCTTCTCCAATCCAAGCAGGGCTCCAATCCTCAAAATTTGACTTTCTCTGAATTCAATCATGAAAGGCATCAACTTATGGTCATCAAATTGCATCTGTAAGGCTGGGGCTCTCTCCCTCTCCACTTGTGTTACTTTAGGTTCAACGACAACAACTTTCTCCCTAGCCTTCTCCACAATTTGCCATGTCAAAGTAGATTCCTGTATCGATTCCTGAATAGTTTCTGTATTGATGTTCACTTTTTGTCCCAAATTGGTCACTTTTTGTCCCAAATCATCGATTTTGGTAGTTATCACATCCATCTTCTTGTGGAGCTGTTCCAGTGAATCATTTATCTTACATAATGCAACCACTAAGGCTTCTTCTGTCGACATTCTTAACCGATTCAAGGTCAGTCCCAGATTCTCACAGCTTTTTATCTTGCAGCTGGAAATTCCCCCAGCTCAGCTCTTGTAACAGTTTCAAAGGCTTCCTCTAGAGGGAAACAGTTTCTATTTGTATTAATCCTTTTAAACACAGTTCCAACAATAAAGTTAGTTTCAATTTTCAGTTACTTTTGCTCCTTTTTAAACGCAGAAGGAGACAGTGGAAACAATGTATTTCTCTTATTTAACTAGCTGTCAACGAACGTTCTATTCACAGTCAATGAACATTCCAAAAACGTCAGTCTTACTAGCAGCCCGTTTCCAGGTTCAGAGCAGTGGTAATTTGACTTTCTTCACTCTCTCCTGCAGGCTTACGCAATCCAAAATTTCCCCCCTCTTCTCCTGCTTCCAAGGGGGGTTTAATGATTTTAGCCGATGGAAGTTTAATCCTTTACAGAAGGCTTTCCAAGACTTTAGCTTGCAGCCTCTTTGCTTCAGTCTATTTACAAAAGGGGAAGACGGACTTCCTGTTTTAAACCTCCCCGTTTCGGTGCCAAATTAAGTCGTTTAAAAATCCAATTTTCCGCTCTACTCACGGGTAGTTGTTTTAAGATCAAATTGTCCACAGGAAAAAGTCAGCGCTCTCCGGCAACAGCAATGCGGCTTCACTCCGTGAAAGAAGCAGTCAATTCGAAGCACCGCGCCACTCACCCCACGTCGGTCCGGATCCCCGAAACCGGGTTTCCCCGCGAGTAGGGGAGGTGCAAAAGGTGCCAGCCGAATCCCACGTTCACAGGCTTCTCCCGCCTGTGATTTTTAGTGGGTCTCTGCCTTCGCCGTGGCGGCCAGGCCCTGATTTCCACGAAGCAAATTCCTTCCGATCAGAGGAATTCTGCCATTGTCAGAGGCGCCAACCCGGAAGCGAGCTTGCTCTCATTCTATCCCTTCAAGCATTTATTGGAGCAAGAAAACCAAATAAGTGCTGTACTTGGGAGTAGTGAACAACAGAGATTATCATTAGAAGAGAAAAACACAAACTGCTGCCATTGTCTGTACTGTAAGCGAAAGGTAATATTTAGCAGTATCTATGGACAGCAGCGAAATTGGCCTGAAAATATCTGCCCTAGAGATGAAATGGTTACTGGTTATGAGAGGTGGACTCCAGAACACTTTGCAGAGGTGATTATGCCGCCATTCACATTAGCTGCCTTCTCTGCCTCTGATACAAGGGCAGTTTTCTGTTTTGCATGCAGGAACCAACAGAAACATTTATTTTTCTCATTTTAGAAGCCTGGATTATTGTCAGTCGCATACCTGGTATTTAATGTATCCTTTTGCTGGTTTGTGGTAGAAAGGAGCAATTCTGTATAACCAGCCCAGTGGAGAATTTTTGCTGAATATAGAGTGCAGGACACACCTTTGCATAGGAGTTGTTCAAAAATCAGGGGGATAAATGAATGGATATACACCTTTCCCCCATGCTAGTGTCCCAGTCTGGATCAGGCTACTCGTGCTAGACAATCAATATAAATAAACCTTTCAGTTAAAAGGCACAGCTAAGTAGCCAATGAAATGTGTAGTTTGACCCTATCTTGGATGTTCCTAGCCAGGCTGATTATTCAAACCAGGACTCAGGTGACAGGGCCATGTTTTGTACCCATTTAAAATCTTCAAGTCAATTTCAGCAATTAACAGCCTGCACGCCAGATACCTTATACAGCAGCTGCCTTTCTGAATGCCAAGTCTGAGAAATGCAGAATGCGAAGGTGCAAAATTGGCGCATGAGCTTGTCATCTCCTTTATTTAAATTACAAGCTGAAGAGGATATTCAGGTGTAAGGGCCATCCTCAAAATGCATTTGCATATTGTTATCTAGGTAAATTTGTCAAATTGGAAGCCTGAGCAATTAAAACTTCAGCAGCAGCATTATAGACAACAAATCTGGCTGGGTTTAAGGCGATTGGTTCCATAGTTCTCAGTGTTGTTATTATTCAGCATTCTTGTTATTTATTTAAGTGTGCGTGGGCGCGCCCACGCGTGTGCCTGTGTCTATGTATGACTTTCCTTCATGTCTTAAAAGCAGCTAACAACACCAGAAACAACTGCAAATAGGGTTTAAAACAACACGAAATACAGTCGTACCTTGGAATTTATTCTGAAAGTCTGTTCGACTTCCAAAACGTTTGAAAACCAAAGTGCGGCTTCGATATTTATTGAGAGCTTTCGTGGACACTGGTGGGCACAGTGGCACTTGTAGTGCCATGTTGGCAATCTCCTGGGGGCATGAACTGGCCCTCAGCAAAATAAAAGTAGGAACACTGGGGAAACAGCTGCTAGTAAGCCAGCTATTATTCTGGTACTCCCATTGACAGAATAGAAAACAACGTAATTTCATTTTTACAGCAGACAGAAGCAGGGAACCTCAGAATTCAGGAATAAGGGTAAACTAGGTTTGGATGGAAAAGGCAACAAGTAATGCCAGCTGCTATTTTCCCTTCATGAATTCATCCAGCACAAATAATGCCCAACTTTGAAAGGATTTAGTTTCCATCACATTGCCATTGTAATTACGCAGAAGCCAGTGAGTCTCCAAAGCTTCCATTTGATGCATTGTTTCTTGGAATAGGTTGCGGTTAAGTTTATCAGATGCAACTCAGCTGAGATGTAAATTCAGGCAGCCTGCTGACTAAAAGCCAAAACGCTGTAACTTAATTGAAAAGGATTATAATTATGAAACAATAAAGAGGGCGAGATGATAATGATTACAGAGTATCAGGTTATTGGTAATGATACCCCCAAATTTTCAAGGTGTACCAATCTACCTTATCTTCCGCCTACTGCTGTCACTTCTCCTAATAGGCAACCCAACTCACTAATTAGGACATGTCTGTATGTGTGTCTAGAATGTGTAATTGCTAGCCAGAAGTGATAATTATGTAATAGGAAAATGGAATTGAGACCAAGCAGGGAAGGCTTAGGGCCAAGCAAGAAGCGCTGTTATAAAGTTCTCTAGCCCTGGCATTCATGATTCCCACCTAGTCCCACCAGCATGTGAAAGGGGTGGGAAAGATCAGGACCATGTCTTTCATCCTTTGCTCCTGCCATCATCCTGATTCAGATTTGCTGGCTACTGATGCCGTTGGGAGCTTTCCTTCCTTTGCAAATAGGTAGTGCATGGCCCCTGGATTGAGGTCAGGACCACAGTTGGGGAAAGAGGTTAAAGCGCCCTTCCCCCATGCCATAGTCCTAATCCAGTTCAGCACTCCTCCCCACCCCTCTTGCACCAGCTACTTATGGGGAAATAATCATGCACATCTAACTTGTTTTAATAGACCATAGGTTGACCATAGTGGAGAATTTAAGCATCCGAGAGCATAAAAAATGACACCAATTGTCTAAAAGACAACATCAGACATAATATAATAAGCTCCATTGGAAGCCATTTCGAATTGCTAGGTCTTCAAAGCCTTTCTGAAGTTTGGAAGTGACAGAGGCAACTGCACATCCCTGGGAGCAAGTTCTGTGAATTAATTTCTACAGATTTAGGACTACAAATGCCATTATGTGGTGCAAGAGCTAGGAAAACATGCATGTACAACCCCCTCTCACTCCCAAAGGTCTGTAATATAAAATATATTCTATATATACTTTATGACTTAGTGCAAACCAAAATTCAAAATGGGGAAATCCATGCCACAGAAATCCATTCCTCAAATCCACAGATTTGCACCATCGGGGAAAATTGTGCCAAAGATTTTTTCATATGCTATGGAACACTAATTAAATATAATGGCTTTCCATTTGGTAAAAGCTTAAACATTTTAAATCTTTCCAATGGTACAAATTTAATAGCCTAAATTTTACCATTTAAGTTTGCAAGCTCGAAACACACAATATTTGCAGGATTTGGAACATACGATTCTGTTGAAAATCATGTGGAGAGTGGCCCACGTACCTTGAGGGGGTTTTGTTTGTTTGTTTATCACCATAAAGGTTCAGGATTGATGAGAAATCCTGACACCATTAGATAGCAAACTTGGTGGTCAGAACGTGCACTTTGAATTCCATTCTTAAGCAGACAATCAATTTTCTCTTTCCTCTGGCTCATAAAAATAGAATTGTTTTACCACTACACTGCCCGATGGCACAATTCCATTTTGTTTTGTACTACACAAACAGAATTTATCCATGTCCCAAAGATATCACAATCCAATTATAAACAGTGTTGACAGGATAGTTATTACCAGCCTCATACCCATAAATTGCTGCTGTAAGTCAGAGCAAGAGAATTGATTCTAAACATTCTAAATCTGTGCAGCAAATGTTCAAACAAAGCTTAAGACTGCTTCCCATACTGCTGCTGCTACTATTACTACTACTACTACTACTAATGAATACTCCTGTGGGGGCATAAAATTGGGGCATGAAAGAAAGTGGGAAGGGTGTTAAACCACCCCTTTTTCTTTCTTTCAGTGATCCTCCCTTCTCACAGGCCCTCCAGGTGGCCCTATTTTCCAGGGATGTCCATGATTTAGAGAAGCCGTCCGGGTTTCTGATCTGATCCTGGAATGTCCCACTTTTCCATAGGATATCCCTATTTTCATTGATGTTGGAGGGTATGGAGTTACCTGACCCCCGAGCCGTCTAAAGGCAATTCTGTATAGGGAAGCTTTTTAATGTTTAATGTTTTATTATGTTTTTCTATATGTTGGAAGCTGCCCAGAGTGGCTGGGGCAACCCAGTAACATGTGTAAGTAACATGGCTGTGGCAACCAAGTAACATGAATACATCGGACGCTCAGGTTGCGAATGTGATCCATGTGGGAAGCACGTTCGCAACCTGCAGCACCGCGCAGGTCATGATTCGATGCTTCTGCACATGCGCAAAGTGCGATTTAGCACGTCTGCGCATGCGCCGAAACCCGGAAGTAACCAGTTCTGGTGCTTCCGGGTTCAGCGCAGTGCACAACCCAAAATCACGCCACCCGAAGCATCTGTAACCCAAGGTATGACTGTAGTAAAATTATCATTATGGAATGGGACGTCCCTCTTTTCATTGGAGAAATGTTGGAGGGTATGTTCTCACTATACTCAGACTTCTCCCCAGGCTGATCTACACTCATGGCTTTTAACCCAATGAGTCCCACCAGTGCAAGACCTCTGCAAGGACTTCCAGTTGCTCAGTGTGTTCCCCAAAAATTAGCACACGGGGGAAGGAACGTGGATCATTCCATAAAACAAGCTGCAATGGTTGAGCAGATGGAACTTTTATCACAGTGCAGCCTTGAATGCCACCATAAGTTTTGCCTATCCCAAAGATACATTAATTATCCAGAATACCAAAGATGAGTTCAGCTCTGCGTTGAAAGACAGGGATAAATTTGTGACTAATTATATGGCCGTCTTTGCAATGCAAGTGCAGAAAATAAAACTTCAGGTTGTCACTCTAAAGGCTCTTTAAAATCTCTGACAGCGCCATTATAATAACCGCAAAGCTTTGATAGAATGAAGATGATCACCAATTAAGTGCATAAAAGCACGTTGCTTTTTAAGGGATCTGACGCAATGTCTAGAACATTTTTATTCCTGCTGAAACCAACCCTGATTGAAACCAAAATGGCTTGCATCTTGTGTAAAAATTGCCATCCTTGGGGTTTAATTGCTAGGCACGCTTGATTGCATTAATACACAGCTCATTTATTGAAACACAAGTAGAATATTATGAGTGTTTAATCAGGAAGCATTGTGATGAGTCAATATGTAAACACCAACATGAATCCTCCAAACATCTAGCTAATACTAATCAAAAAGCACACTCTTTGGGTAGCTGCATCTGATCTTTGAAACTAAGGCCCCAACTGCACTATGCATTTAAATCCTGGGAATTGTAGTTTGTTAAGGGTGCTGGTAGGACACCTCCTCACAGAGCTACAATTCTCAGAATTGTTAAATATTCAACCCCCTCTTTCATGGAATGCTGGGAACTGTAGCTTTATCAGGGACATGGGGACTCATGACAACTCAAGGTCCCTCTTAACAAACTACAGTTCCCAGGATTATTTGGAGTAAGCCACAGCTGTTTAAGGTGGTAATATACAGCTTTAAAGGTATGGTGCAGATATGGGCTTGGAGTCCAGATGAGGTAGCCATTAAGTCTGTATAGCATTGATAGCATGCTAAGCAACAGTACCACATCAGCCATCAATACAGATTTAGCCCTGACTTCAGTAGATAAAGGATTTTCACTCAGCATTTAATTACAGATTTTTTATTTTTTATTCTGAAATCATTTGCCTGCAAATGTTTCTGCTACAAGTCAACAGAAATTCCATTCTGGCAACTGAGCACATATTTGTAGCCTGTGGATCTTATTATTCTTAGACTAATGCACAATACCAAGCATGAATTGTCTACATTTGGAAGCCTGAGCTTAACAAGAAAAGGTCTCTTACTGGTTCTTGGGAAAGACTGAAAATAAAAGCACTTTATCTTTTCAAAGCAAATCATACTTCTTTTCTTTTTTTACATTGTCATCCTTTTTTTATCTGCCTACTCAAGCTATTAACAATATTGTAACACTAGGTATGCTTGTACATATATATGTATTTCAGTGAAAACCCAAAGTCTCATATGTACACACAGTGCTATTCAATATATAGTTAAAATATTTTAGCCCATTTATCAAGTCAAATGCCTGCCTAAAGCAGCTTAGAATAAAAAACAAACTTACTTTCTTACAGACTTTCTTTTCTTAAGGAAAAAAAGATCTCATGAGAATTCATTCTTTGAACAAGCAATTTCAACTAATGTGTGCATTTTCCCCAATACAATGCATTTGGGGTACGTTATTTTCACTAATATCTTAATTGTTATGCACACTTTCTCTTAATATATGCATTTTTGTAACCATAGTTTGGTTGGCAAACTGCGAAGCAAAATTCGGATAAGGGCGAATTTTAAAAGACAGGTGTGTTTCAGTCTGCATCTTGTTTCAGAAAGTGCATTTGATTATTCTGCTTCCAATAAGACCTGAATCGAATGTCTTCCCCCATCACTAGCCAGTACCACAAGGCTCCACTCTCTTAAACTGTACCAAAGGGCTATGCTTTTCATTTGGAGATGCACATTCCCTTCCTATAATGCATTGTCGCAAGAATAACGGGAGTCATCACAATATTTCAGTGTGTTCCGAGTGTGGGAGAGAGGATCAGTGGCCTGGTTCAGATGTTTTAAAAAAGAAAAGTTACTTCATGAGATTCATAAGCAACAACCAGGAGGGGGCTGCTTTAACCTGATGTTCCATGGCAGCTGCATGCTGTTACTCTGGAGTGACTCACACAACACAGAGAAGTATCATGTCACTACAAATCAGTGAGCATAACATGGTGGGGGGGAAAGAGTAGCACATTATTCCAGACTATTGAGTCTGTGTTTGGAGGCATCTGGCCTAAGGAACACATTGAAAACTGGACTCCTCATGACAGTCTGACGGTTACATGTCTCAGAAATTCTGAGGTGGTCATTCAAAGCGGGACACGACATTTAATTATTATGTATGAGTGGGCCCAGTGACAAAAAGTTGCTGTGTTTTGCCAACCCTGTTCAGAGCTGCAGTCCCTTTCAGGCGTTGTGGAGGAGGAAGGGAGGGAAGACCCACTGTTTTTCTCCCCCCTTTGCCCAGTAAAATGACAGGTGAGATACAGGATGTGGATTGTAGCTAATGTTGTGCGTATAAAGGTAAAGGGTAAAGGGACCACCGACCATTAGGTCCAGTCGTGGCCGACTCGGGGGTTGCGGCGCTCATCTCGCTTTATTGGCCGAGGGAGCCAGCGTACAGCTTCCGGGTCATGTGGCCAGCATGATGAAGCCGCTTCTGGCGAACCAGAGCAGCACACAGAAACGCCGTTTACCTTCCTGATGGAGCGGTACCTATTTATCTACTTGCGCTTTCGAACTGCTAGGTTGGCAGGAGCAGGGACCGAGCAACGGGAGCTCACCCCGTCGCGGGGATTCGAACCGCTGACCTTCTGATCAGCAAGTCCTAGGCTCTGTGGTTTTGTAGCACCCTGCTTGTGGTTAACGCTTAGCTGGAATGAAATATTCAACGCAGCAATAGAGAAATCAAAATAATAATTTATTTGTCAGACAAATAAATGAGAGACACAGTGGTATATGGTTACCAACGCTCTGCCCCCTCCAGCCCTGATGGTCAGCACTTATATTTCCTCAGCCCAGCCCCCTTGCTCCTCCTTTGGCTGCCTCTGTCCAATCAGCCTGGTTGAAATTCCTATTGGCTGTTTGCTAGAACCAATCATAAAAGATACACCCATTTCCTATTACCTTTTATGGGAGACAAAGAGCTATATTTCCTTCTATCTATAAATGGCAAACAAGTAGCCATATATCTTACATTTGCCTCAACAAGGCACCTTAATTACCAGATCACCTTTTGCCAGATGGTTAATGGTTTTAAATTTTTATCTTAAACAGAGATCAGAGATCTTGGGTTCACATTCTCACACACCATCAATGAAATAAGAATCTAACATAAGAATCTAACATTTCTTACTTTCTAAATCCTTTGCATAATTACATTTAAGCCAATATATTTCATACATAACATATATAGATTTTTAGAAGCAAAGGCCTTTTCACAGTAAAACTTCTTCAGTTTACACCCCCCCTTTCCTGGCCAGCTGCTTTTCCCATTAGCTCTTGCCCTTTAACCTGTGGCTCAAGTCTCTAATGGGAAACACATGGTATTATATTTTGTTAAACAATGAATCCTACTATTTACCAACTCTTAATTAGTGCTTTTGCAGCTTGATTGTATTCTGTAGGGTCAGTAACCTAGTAACCTTTGCTCTCAGCCTGTAATTCCCTTTTTACAACTTTGAGAATTTTGGCTCCTGCTATAAATAAATCAGGGGGGCCTTTGTCCAGGAGGATAAATATCTGCCAAAGCCAGCTGGTCTTCTGCCTGGCATAAAAACATCTTTAAGCTCATTTTTAAAATACAGGCCTTGATCAGATGCCTCAGTTTAACCCACAGCACCACCCACGTCCCGCAAGCGGTGGAAGCACGTTGAATGCAGAGGAAACAGGAGTGTGTACACAGCCTACGATTCAACTGCTAGTCCTGTTGGTCTCTGTATGTGGAAAGGGGTCATCCTGCCCTTTGTATCAGAGAGCAACTATGTTAGGCTGGGCCTGCTCACTAGAGGGTGAACAACCTGCTGGGGCTTACTTTGATATTATCTGTGCCTCCTCCTTTCCTCTCAAGGAATCGCAGAATGCCAGCCATCTAACTTGATGCCTAGAGCTTTTATCTCTCTATCTGATATGCCACCCCAAGTTTCTGAACACTGTAGCTCATTTGTCCACTAAAGGGAGTGATTCTCCTTTTGGCTTTACAGAAAGATCATGTTAGGCATTCATGTCAGACCACACCTGGAATACTGTGTCCAATTCTAGGAACCACAATTCAAGAAGGATATTGACAAGCTGGAACGTGATGCAGAGGAGGGCAACCAAGATGATCAAGGGTCTGGAGCTGGGTAGGTTTAGCCTGGAAAAGAGGAGACTGAGAGGAGATATGATAGCCATATTCAAATATCTCAAGAGCTGTCACGTGGAAGATGGAGCAAGCTTGTTTTCTTCTCATCTGGAGGGTGGGACTTGAACCAATGGCTTCAAGTTACAAGAAAGGAGATTCTGACTAAAAATCAGGAAGAACTTTCTGACAGCAAGAGCTGTTTGACAGTGGAACAGTCTCCCTCCTCTCCTTCCTTGGAGGTTTTTAAACAGAGGTTGGATGGCCACCTGTCATGGATGCTTTAGCTGAGATTCCTGCATTGCAGGGGGTTGGACTAGATGACCCTTGGGGTGTTTTTCCAACTCTATGGTTCTATGATTCTGTTATATCAGATAGAAGTTCCCCCAACGTGTGTGTGTGCACACACACCGCTTTTCATCCTTGCTGAAATCAAATGAGCACAATCTGTACACAGGAGCAGGAAGAAAACCATGACATGTCAGTCCGTTTGAGACCTTTAGCTTCCAGCTACTACTTGATAACAAAGAGTGACGTTGACATTTTCTGACTGATGAGGGAGGGTAACCTTCCCAGTCGCAGAACCCAGGAGGTACCTTGATGTGTTCAGAGACTAGAGCACAACTTCAGCCGACTTCTATTTCTCCTCAAATAAACTGCCAGAGCCCATCAGCCACAGCCTATCTCAAAGGTGCTTTTTTATTTAGAATAATAATTTGGTGCCAGGGCTGGCCCAGGATGGTTTGGCAACTTGAGGCAAAAGAGAAAAACGCTTCCTTTGTCCACCGACCCACCTCCTCTGCCACCACCTGAGGAGACTGGATGTGGTCTGGAGAAGTCCTGATATGCTGAGGTAGGCAGGAGAGAGAAAAGGAGGGCAGAGAAGAGCAAACAACTGGGGCATGGGGGTTGCAGAGGAGTTGGGAGACAAGCACACTCCTTGGGGGCCCAGCTCTGCCACACCTCCAAGCTGTCCCCAGTCAAGCCCCATGGGTTGGCCAGCCCTGCTTGGCACTTTAAAATTGATGAGTCTTTCTTAAGGGATTCATTTGCCAAACCACCAAAGCTGAGTAAGCCATTTCCTCCTCTTCCATAGGCATTTAAATGACTTTCTAAAATACTCTGGCTTCCTTCTAATGTTAGTTAAGAACAGTGGCAGTATCCTGGGAGGATAGAAGGCAGGGAGGCCAACAGTAGGTGGCGCCATAGCCAATGGCAGGCAGGGCCAACTGATTCCTGTTTTGCTGCCATCCTCTTTTCTGAGTCCTGCAAGGAGGAAGCTGATAGCTCTGCACTGGATGTAAGAAGGCAGGCAGGTGGGAACTGACTGAGGGCAGACTGAGGTTCCTCAGTCAGTGCCTCATTTGCCCTGATAGATCAGCCTCCACCGGTAAGAGTAGAAGCCCCCATTTCAAATGTTCAGGTATCCAAAGCCCCATTCATTCAAATTAACTGAGGATGGTAGAGCACAAGACTCTTAATCTCAGGGTTATGGGTTTGAGCCCCGCTTCGAGCAAACTAGACTAGACAACCCTCACAGCCTCTTCCAATTCTACAATTGTATGATCTTACAACAGATCTGGTTTTATATAAGTTTAAGTATCCATGATTCCTGAAAGAGTTCTGAGAACAGTGGTGTGGTGAGGGTGCTAAGAATTCTCTGTCAGGTTGAGCATCCTTTGACCGACTATTGCCAAGGTTCCTTGAGGATCCCTGGAAGTCTTAAAGCAACCTGTGCTCAATGAACTGCTAAACTACCATTTGGGTCTGTAGGATAAACAGACATGCAGTGCCCTCTGTGTGCTCTTAGTGATTCTAATCCTGTGTAAATAACACTCTTGTTTAACCAAGCTTCTAATAATCCAAACATTTCAGTGTTCTCCTTACAAGTGGGGGCAAAAATACACGGCCACTTTGTCCAGGAAAGTCCAGATGAAAGAGGCTGCATTGTAGCACATGCAAAGAATTTATATCTGCACAGTTGTAGCTATGATGCAAAGATGAAAGGGGCTCGAGATAAGCAAAATCCAATACGTCAGGGCTATTTAACACTGTTTTTCTCTTGTCCAAACAAAAAAGTCCACTTTTGCAAATCTCAAATATTTACCTTTAGCGCTAAGCATATTTTTCTATGTTAAGCCAAATAATCAAAACTATGAGCAAGAACGAAGGACGAACCCATATTAGCACTTGAGAGCTAATTATGCTTCCCTGTTCAGCCCCTGTGTGGTGTCTCAACCGATAAATACACAAGCAGTCAGTAGCAAACTAAGCTGGAGAGAAAGAGAAGCAAATTCCAGTATGAAAGGTGTAGATCAGGGATATACAGATCCAGGATCTGGATGTAACCCTCCAGGCTGCTCTATTGGGCTTCAGGATTTGGCCCAAGCCAAGCCCATCTCCAAACCATTACCTCTCACTGACCCTCCTTCACATCCACTTTTGGGTGCTTTTTGCCTAGTGGCTGGAATGTGTCCTTAAACTACTGCAATGCTTGCCTGAACGGAGATGTGTTGGATGTGTGTTTCTGTGAAGAACCCTCTGACTTTTGTGGGGCTACAATGCAACTTACTGTACAGAGGTAAGAGTCACATTGCTCCATCAACTTCTGCCTCTGGCCTCAACCACTGGTGGCATTTAGTTTCCAGAAAGTTCCAACAGGGGGAAGTTCCCTACCTCTGGTATAGATTTTGTGGGATTGTGTGTTAGCTGAATTGCTCAGAAGTAGACCCAAAGCTTAGTGCTGCACTTAGGTAACTTTACACCCTGCTAAAGTTAAGCGGTAATGCGCATTACTTCACTTTCTTAAAAATGTGGTCAGCCAGCCCGGCTGCGTTTGGGGGCCTTCCTACTTCTGCTCCAAAGTCCTGCTCTGGCACCACAGCAGAAGCTCCCTTGAATCCTGCCTGTTCTGGTCTAGTACTGGTTTGGTCAAGTGGTATGGGCCATGCCATGCTGACATGCAGTGGCTTAGCGTGGGTTACCAGTGCCCGGGGCTGCATGGAGGGAAACAGACAGAGTATGCATGCACATTGAAGTGACTAAAGGTGTCCACGTCACCCATGAGATTGCAGCCACAGATATAAGAAAAGAAGAGTCATTCTGTTGTCTGGAGAGGTCACTTCCTGGTTCCCATGGCAAAGCCGTTTTCAACGGAGCCCAGCGACAGAAGCACACAGCTGTATTGAGGCAGCACCAGGTGTTGAAATTTTGTGGTCCTAATAATTTTGTGCCCAGGGCAACCAACCCGGTGCCCCTGCAGACATGACAGGAGGATGTAATGCCTCATTAATGATAGGATTACGCAGATGCACTGTATACATTACCAAAGGCCCCACAAATTCTACTGAATGGGAAAAGGGATCATCCTATAAACATCCTTGGCTACGCAGGTCAAAATCCCAGCCACTTAGACAGCAAAGGTTTGTACCTACTCATGCCAGATTAAAGTGGGTTAGATAGGCAGTCTCAGCTTTAGGTGATATTTCTGAATGAATGTTCAAGATAACCTTGCAGTAGACTGCTTGTACCCAAGGAACAGTGAGAGATTTTAGTGAGATGGAAATGCACACGCAAAACCCATCAGTCAATTTTGCACCTGAAGCAAAAGAACACGAAAATGACACATCTCTCAGCTACTGGCTGAATCTCATTTTGTTAATGATGCAGAGAGGCTGGAGGCAGGCAATGGGCACCCTCTGAGATCTGCCATCCAAAATGTAACGGTTCATATCACGTCTTCATTGTAAGTTCAGGCTTGCAGGCAATAGTTTCTGCGAGATCCTGGCACAGATAAAACTGATAGCAGGCAGGTCACAGCAAAGAGAAGCAGAAAGTTCTTGCAGAGCCTGTCACCTATCTTCTTCATCATCATCACTACTACTATTATATTTATGTCCCATCCTTTTTCCAAGGAGCTCAAAGTGCCAGATAGATACATAGATGATAACAGAAATCCCTACAGACAACCAACCACAGTGCCTGGAGACAGACAGTCAGGCCATGTATCCACAGCAGTGACCAGAGGAGAAATGACCACTGGAAGGAGCGCAGAGAGAATAAATGCCATGGTGCACCTGTAACAGCGAAACTGGACACCTTCATCTGCCCCAGCTGCAACAGAGCATGTCTCTATCATATCAGTCTCTGCAGCCACAACAGGCACCGTAACTCTCCAGCAGTTTGACTTTACCCCTGATGGTGGACTCTTCCATAGTCTCTCGAGGCAGGCAGATGTCAACAACACAGAGGTCATATTTTCTGATACCAAGAGAAGCAAGTGATGGGATTCCGGATGTGTGATCAGGATTTGCTCCGTAAGAGTGACATAAACAGAGAACTTCCTTTTTGTCAAAGTGGAGAATGAACAGCAGGGCTGAAACGAAATTCTGCCATTTTTTGAAATTCAGTGCATTTTCTAAATATAAATCTGGTGCTGTGATGAAGTTGTTGTTTGAAATCCAGAATCAGTTTCTGCCTTTAAAATCTGGCATTCATCTATTCTGATTGGTAGGGCCCAGGAAGTGGTCTTCTGCCATGGACTCACCCCTCCTGACCTCTACAGAATTCCCCTGTTCCTCCATTTTATTTTGCATGCAAAGGTAGGAGGTTTGCTACAAATAAAATGCAGAATACCAAATGTCTGCCAAATATTTGTATAACAAGCAGAGACCATCTGAACATACCGGCAATCAACAGTTGCAGAGGAGATTTTTTGTGGATGAATTCATTTCACTGCTATTGTATATGGATAGACAATTCTAGCAAGTAGGGCTCTGAGTAACATAGCAATCAGGTTGTTGGGGTTTTTTAGGGTTTTTTAAAGTCTTCCTTCAGAAAGGCATATAATGCTCCAACTGTGTGATCTGAGCACTTTCCAATTTCTGCTTATCTGTTTCAGTGGCAAAAACACAGGATGCTTTATTTCCTTTTTCCAGATGTAGAAAATGAGATGATATATAAGTGGGGAATGCTGGCACGCTGGACTTCAATAAAGCCTGCTCTCATTTCCCCCCCCCCCCCCCCACCTCTGGTCTGGAAAGGTAGATAGTGTTCCAGGCATGCCATTCACACACACCAGTTCCTGTTTATCCATAAGAATGACACAAATATGCAATAAATTGCTTTCTTTTCCTCAGTGTGACAAATGAGAAGAACTAAAGCAAACAGTGGTGACAAGAGATTAAGTTCTAGGCCCTACTGACAAATAATCAACAGATCCAAATTAACATCCACCTGAGTTTCATAAAAATACAGTGGTACCTCGGGTTAAGTACTTAATTTGTTCTGGAGGTCCGTTCTTAACCTGAAACTGTTCTTAACCTGAAGCACCACTTTAGCTAATGGGGCCTCCCGCTGCTGCCACCCTGCCGCTGCACAATTTCTGTTCTCATCCTGAAGCAAAGTTCTTAACCCAAGGTACTATTTCTGGGTTAGCGGAGTCTGTAACCTGAAGCGTATGTAACATGAAGCATATGTAACCCGAGGTACCACTGTAATAGAATTGCAGAGTTGGAACAGACCCCGCAGCTAATCTAGTCCAACCCCCTGCGATGCAGGAATCCTGCCCTGGGTGGGCTCGAACCACCAACCTTCTGGTTTATAGCCAGACGCACTGACCCACTGCACCATGTGGCTTTTTAAGGAACTCAAGTGTGACCTCGTCTCAGATCAGGTTGAGCATTGCCCACTTGGTTGGACAAACTACCTACCAACAACACACACACACACACAACCTTGTATGTGTCTGGTTTCCTTTTATTACCACCCATTCAGTCCAGTTGCTATGCCCAGACACCGATTTAGGACACAGCTTCATTTAAACCTGATGGAAATGAGGGATAAAATCAACACCAAATCTCTAGATAAACTTCATGTAGAGGCTTAACCTGCATTGGCAGGGGGTGAAATTGCTTGCTTATTTATATCATTTATATCATTACTTTGAATGTATTATCCCTCCCTTCACCTTAAGGTCCCAGGGTGGATTACAACAATTTTAAAAGCAATCTGAAAGACTTGCAATTAAAAAAAAGGGGGCAATCTGAAGTGTCAAAGGCGTAAAGAGGTGTGTCTTCAGCATTAACTGAAAATGAAGGTGCCTGATATACTTCTGTGGGGAGGGAGTTTCATAACTCAGGGTCTGCCACTGAAAATGTCCTCTGCTGGGGGCCCCTGCCTCACCCTTCTGCCCACAGCAGCTAAGGGTGGCAGCTGCCCAGGGAAAGCTGTTGGCAACCACCAATTATAGTTGCCTAACAATATCACATGGCTTCTGCTATTCATTATTTTGCTGACATTCCTTCAGCTTGTCAATGACTGAGCAGCCTCTTATTAATGAAAAATGAACGTTGTGGATTCACTAAGCCCTGAAGAGCAACAATCAGCTTCACATATGACAAGGACACTGTTTTGTGGGTATTAATAAAGAGATATTTATGGTACATGTCTACTCCCAGGTTGCTAGTTCATGTGTCAAACAAGCGTACATTAGTCGGAAGTCATTTATACTAGGGGAGATGTTCTGAATCTTAATTAGAACATCTGTGGTACTGAGCCATCTTTTGAAAAGTTTCCATGATAATTTAAGGACATAAAGTCTTGGCTAGGCAGCAGCATTTCCAGTTGCAGATAGCATGGTATGACTGCATCACTCAACTGATCTCTCCACTGTGTACTAGGATAAGAAGTGGGGAAGGTGGTGGTGAGGTCAGCATGGCGCGAATGCGGCAGCAGTGACTTCATCAGTGCATTTGCGCTGTGCCCAACACACCTCACTCTCTTCATCCTAATATACAGCAGCAACTCAGCGGGAGGGAGGTTTGGCCACAGGTGATTGACAGATGGGGTCCCACCCACTTGTTAAAGTTGGTCCATACAGCAGGGGAAGATAAAGATCTGGCCTGCTGGGCCAAAAGGGTTCTCAACACCGGTTGTTGCGAGACATTATTTTGCATGGTGGTGTCGGTATGTTTCTGGGCAAAGCTATAGCTTAGAAGCCCGATGACTGCTTGGGATTAGTTCCTTACATACATGAGTGTATGGTGTGAGAATCATAGAATTGTAGAGTCGGAAGGGACCCTGGGAGCCATCTAGTCCAACCCCCTGCAATTAAGGAATATTTTGCCCCACATGGGACTTGAACCCACAACCTTGAGGTTAAGAGTCTCATGCTCTGCCGACTAAACTATCCTGAGTTCTCAGCCAATGAAACAGAAAGTTGGCAGGGGAAAGATATGTTTGCCATGTGGCTGCCCACCCCAAGGCACAACTGGCCTCCGCTAGTGATGGGTGACTCTGTCCATTTTAGTTTATTTCCATTTCTTGTTTTTCCAATCCAAACTTAAATCCAGTTTTGCACATTTCCACATCTGTTTATGATTTATTTATTTTTTTAAGAATCCTCATGAAAACCCACCAACATTTTAACGAGAATTTGTCCTAATAAACACTTTTGGGGGGCAAAACAATTCAGTATAATGCACTTTTAATGTTTTTTCCAGTAATATATACATGTTTATGTACACTTCATCCTAGCATAAACCTTTAAATACTTAAATGGAAAACTGCGCTGCACTGCAAAATTCAGAGAAAGCGGATTTTTTAATGACGACAGCATTCTGGTTCTCATATTATTTCAGAAAGCCCAAATCTGTCTGGTTTGCCTTTAAACGCAAACTGAATCAAATTTCTCCCATATCCCTAGCCTCAGCAAACCAACCTGTTTCCCACCCCAAAATGAAGAAATAGTTCAGTAGGTTCCAAGCCAAGACCAGAGCTGTTTGGGGTTTAGAGCAGTACTAGGGTTCCGATAAGCCCCCAAGGTAAAGGTAAAGGGGTAAAGGGACCCATGACCATTAGGTCCAGTTGTGGCTGACTCTGGGGTTGTGGCACTCATCTCGCTTTATTGGCCGAGGGAGCCGGTGTACAGCTTGACTGAGCCGCTTCTGGTGAACCAGAGCAGCGCACAGAAACCCCGTTTACCTTCCCGCCGGAGCAGTACCTATTTATCTACTTGCACTTTGACATGCTTTCGAATTGCTAGGTTGGCAGGAACAGGGACCAAGCAATGGGAGCTCACCCCGTAACAGGGATTCAAACCGCCGACCTTCTGATTAGCAAGTCCTAGGCTCTGTAGTTTAACCCACAACGCCACCCGCATCCCCTAAGCCTCCAAGACTCACCTCCAAATCAATCACAGGGTGTGTCCTTCCCATGCTCCTGGCAGTGGAGATAACCTTAGTGACAACATCAGCAATGGCAACAGGGAGGGCTCAGTGGAGCTTCCTGGATTGCTACTAGAGGGCATAGGTTTGCCAGGTCACCAGGTTGCCTCCAGATGTTTTGGACTACAATTCCCAGCAGCCTCGGACCACCCTGCCCAATGATGAGGGATGATGGGAGTTGTAGTCCAAAGCAACAGGAGGGCTACCAGGTTGGATAAAGTTCCCTTATGCCATTTCCCTGGTCCAAAGCGCACTGATCACATCAAAATATGTAAGGAAGCACACTTTCCAGGTGGTATCTTTCTGTGTTAAATTGGCTTTAGGTATGTCCTGGCACATTAAATAAATGAACTTCTTGAAAAACTGGCAACTGGAAAAGATCAGCATTGATTTGATAAAGGAGAGAAGTGTGCTTGTCCTGCAAAACGCAAGGTTTATTTTTCTGAAAGACAAACACCGAGAGCATGGTAGCAGCTCAGAACTGTTTGTACATAACTGAGTTGTGATTTCAGAAAATGGGTGTCGGTTTTGTGCTGGAAATTGAAGAGGTGTCTGTTTATTTGAAGTAACGTCCAGCCAGAATTGGCCCTTGCTTTGGTTTGTTGGTGGCCAGATCTATTGTCAAGTGTGCCATGAGGGAAGGTCACAAGATAAGCAAGTGTAATACGTGTACACCAGGATCTATATACTCGTCACCATGCCACAGCGTCAAGAGCAGGTAGCAGGTGGGCTCTTCCTGTTCCTGTTCAGAAGTACCACACACACCTGCAGATGTGTCGCTTATCTGAGTGTCTTTGGAAAAACCTCCATCAGTGCACCCTCTTCCCCCAGTGCGGAAGGCCATAGCACTTCTATTCGGCAAGAATGTTACTTGCCCCCCAAGTGGAAAGAAGCAGAAGTCCCAGCAAAGGAAGAATGGATACTAAAACTTTTGAAATATGCAGAGATGGCAAAACTTACCAGAAGAATAAGAAATCAAGATAACAAACTATTTTATAAAAGAATGGAAATGGTCTATTGAATATTTACAGATAAATTGTAAACAGATAGAAACATTGGCAGGATTATTGTAATAACCTGCAGTGTCATAAGAGTATATATTTAAAGAAGATGAATAAATGAGCAAATTAGGTTAATTTGGGTATGCAGAAGAAAGTAAAAATAAATTTAAGGAACTGCAGAAAGAGGGGGAAGGAAGTCAAGTTTTGAAATGTCAAAATGATTGTAAAATTAGTGAAATGTATGAAATTAGTGAAATGTATAAACTTGAAAAGTATAAATAGAATTTTAATGGGGGGGGCTAGCGCTCCTATGAAATTGCCAATTTAATGTCCCACAATGACCCCAACATTCCATCTCTCTGGAGCCTTGCAGGGAATTGCAGTTAAATTTCCCACAATGCTCCACAGCACTGCTACTTCAAGGCACTGTGGGACACATAAATGGCGGCCCTGGTGCCAGCCACATGCTGCTCATCAGATCAGTGCACCAGGAAAAGAGGAGGTTAGGTTAAGCAACACAAGCACAAACTGGAGTGGGGAACCCAGACATGGCCCTTTAGTTCTTTCTGTATGGCCCTTAAAACTCACCCCAAGCTTCACTCCTCACACACGCTGGGTGTTTTTGCCTGGCTGATTTTGTTTGAATTCTGATAATGCCAGAATTATCTCGTTGGAGGATGGGGAGGGGTGAGGACATGTGCATAGAAACTAGCCAACTGTGCAAAGATACAATGGACATCCATTTCTCCACCCACCTTTGACTCTGGCTCTGTCCCTTGGCATGTGGCCCTCAGCAGGTAACCCAGATGGAAATGTGGCCCATGAGGTGAAAAGCATTTCCTGTCGCTGCCGTGAGCTGGTACTGGAATAACACTTTAGGACACCTGTGCTACAGATTGACCTCCGCTGATTTAGTTCAAGCAAAGTTAAACCCTCTTTGGTGATTTGGAAACCAGCTATGCACTTTTCTTAGTTGGTTCTTGCCCACATTAAAAGAGCTGCAAGCTTTTTTTCAAAAATATATAATTTCCTTCTAAGCCTTAAAAGAGAAAAGAAAGCCAATGTAGTGAGGCACTTCATACAGTCTGAAAGTGATTCATGTGATTATCCTTTTCATCCTGAGACTGCAAATGATCTCACAGCAATAATGTCATGGAAAAATATTTCAGAAAGTCATTTCAGCCTTTTCTGCCAGATCCTATTTGAACACGGTGGGGCTGAGTTTTAAAACGGATGGGATAAGGTAATGATTTTGCCCAAGGCCTCTGAAGTGTCATAGAGTCCAGCTAGGTGGTTTCAAGTTCCTTGGTTAATGTTCAGCCACTCAATTGCACCATTCTCAAACCATTTTAATCATCATAATCAGAAGTTATGAGTACCATCAACACATGCTGAATCTCTGGAGCCTCTTATGCTCTGTTTCTCCTTTACATCTGCAGGTGCAGCTTTGCCTCTAATGGGCTGGATGAGAGCCAATAAACCAAAGCTCAATGCCGATAAGGCAGAGGCACTTTTAGGATTCAGCTACACAGCTGCAAATAAAACGTTTGAAATGTGTTGTAAAGCGCAATATACAAAAGTGACACTAGATGGCGACAGTGAGCTATGCAAAACTCAATGTATTTTTCAAAACTTTTTAAAAAAGCATTTTCACAGCATTTTTTATATGTGTGTAGATTCCAACTTAATGGGGAGTTCACTAAACTGGATGGATAGGAGACTGCCTGCTCTTGACGGGGTTACACTCCCTCTGAAGGAGCAACTACATGGCTCAGGGGTGCTGCCGGATCCATTACTGTTGCTCAGTGGTGGAGAGTGCCTTCCATCAGCTTTTACCAGGGATAGCCTAGCATCTGTGGCCTACGCTCTGGTAACCTCTAGGCTGGGTTACTGCAATGCTTTATACATGGGGCAGCCTCTGAAGATGGTTCAGAAACTTCAGCAGTTGCAAAATTCAATGGTCAGGTTGCTTACCAGAACAAGACATATTGAGCATATAATGCCAGTACAGTGGTACCTCGGGTTACAGATGCTTCAGGTTACAGACTCCGCTAACCCAGAAATATTGCTTCAGGTTAAGAACTTTGCTTCAGGATGTGAACAGAAATCGTGCTCCAGCGGCGCGGCAGCAGCAGGAGGCCCCATTAGCTAAAGTGGTGCTTCAGGTCAAGAACAGTTTCAGGTTAAGAACGGACCTCCAAAACGAATTAAGTTCTTAACCCGAGGTACCACTGTACTGGCCTGACTGTTTTGGCTGCCAATAGTTTCTGGGCCCAATTGAAAGTGCTGGTGCTGACCTATAACATACCCTCAAACATTTCTTCAATGAAAATAGGGACGTCCCATTCCATAATGGTCATTTTACTATCTATACCCCACACATCTTACTGGGTTGCCCCAGCCACTCTGGGCAGCTTCCAACATATATAAAAACATAATAAAACATTAACCATTACAAAGCTTCCCTATACAGGATTGCCTTCAGACGGCTCAGGGGTTGGATAGCTCCATACCCTCCAAAACTTCTCCAATGAAAATAGAGACATCCTAAGGAAAAGTGGGACATTCCGGGATCAAATCAGAAACTGGGGTGGCTTCTCTAAATCAGGGACGTCCCTGGAAAATAGGGACTCTTGGAGGATCTGCTATGAAGTTTTACACAGCTCAGGACCTCAAAACCTTAAGGAGCACCTCTTCCCATACAAAGTGATCCAGACCCCAGACTTCCGGGTTGGCGCCATCGGTAATGGCGGAATTCCTCTGACTAAGAGGAATTTGCTCCGTGAAAATCGGGTCTGGCCGTCACGGCGAAGGTGGAGACCCTTCAGAAATCACAGGCGGGTGAAGCCTGTGAACGCGGGATTTGGCGGGCACCCTTAGCGCCTCCCCTACTCGCGGGAAAACCCGTTCGCGGGGCTCCGTAGCGAAGTGGGGTGAGCAGCGCGGTGCTGTGAATCGACTGCTGTTTCCACGGAGTGAAGCCGCATAGCCGTTGCCGGAGAGCGCTGACTTTTTCCTGTGAACAATTGGATTTTAAAAGATACTACCCGTGAGTAGAACAATTGGATTTTAAAGATACTATCTGAGAATAGAACAAATTGGAACTTCTAAAAGAAGAAAGCTTTAATTTGGAATTGTAGCGGGGAGGCATAAACAGGAAGTCCGCCTTCCGCTTTTGTAGACAGAACAAAGCAAAGAGGCTGCAAGCTAGAGTCTTGGAGAGCCGACTGGAAAGGATTAAAATCCCAACTTCTAAAATAGAAAACTCCCCCCTGGAAGCAGGAGAAGAGGGGGGAGAAGTTTTGGACTTTTTATACCTGCAAGAGAGAGGGAAGGAAATTAAAACTCCACTGCTCAGAACCTGGGAATGGGCTGCAAATTAGACAATAAGGTTGCCATATTTGGAATGCACTCTGACTGTTAGCTGTCAAAAGAGAGATACATTGTGTTTAACTGTTTCTAACTGCCCCCTCTGATTTTAAAGGGGGGGGGGAAGTAACAGGAAACTGAAACTAAATTTCCTTCTCGAGTTATGTTTTAAAAGGAGTTATTTTGGATAAATACAAGTACAGATTGCAACTGTTTCCCCCTAGAGGTAGTTGTGGAAATTGTTGTAAGAGCCGGACCAGGGGAATTTTCCACTAGAAAGATAAAACTGCCTGACTGTGGGATTGACCTTGGACTTTTTGAGTGTTATGGCAAATGGGAAAGAAAAAGTAGATTTATCAACAACGAGATCTGGGAAGCCTTGGCAGCGAAGAGCGTCAGCATCCGGTCCTTCTGCATCATCTGCAGCTGTGCCAACTCGACTTAAACAAAGAGGAATGTCATCAGAAGAGGCTTTAGCGACCGTGCTAGGTAAGATAAATGAATCTTTGGGAAAACTCAGCAGGAAAGTAGATGAGACAAATGTAAAAGTCGATGCATCAAATGTGAAGGTGGATGCTGCAAATGCCAAAATTGATATAAATACAGAAAGTATAAATAGTCTGGGACAAAAGGTGAATACTAACATAGAAGCAATACAGAAACTGATACAGGAGTCTGCCTCGACCCATCAAATTGCAGAGGAAGCTAAGGGAAAAGTGGATGCTGTGGAAGCTAAAGTAACACAACTGGAAACAAAGAGAGTCCCAGATATACAGAGACAAGTTGAGGATCATAGGCTGATTCTTTCTATGATTGAGCTCAAGGAAAAACAGACGAACTTGAGGATTAGAGCCGTACCCGAATTGGAGAAAGATAGTTTGATAGAATTTCTTACACAGGAATTCGCAGAGTTTTGGAAGCTGGACTTGGAACAAGAAGGAGTGGAAATCGTGAGTGCCTTTAGGCTTGGAAGAGGAGGGAAGAAGAATAGAGTAAGAGACTGTTTGATTACTCTCGGATCCAAAGAAGAGAGAGATAAAATTTTGGATTGGCACTTCCAGAAGCCTTTGGGAATATTGCAGTCAAGAGTGGAAATATTTAAAGATATCCCGAAATATCTTTTGGACCTTAGGTCCAATTACGGAGATTTGGTTGCTCTGCTGAGAAGGAACAGTATCATCTTTAGGTGGGAATTTCCTCAAGGCCTATCCTTCAGCTTTAAAGGAAGGAAAATAAAAATAAGATCAGTTGAAGATAAAGACAAATTTTTGAGCACCCACAAAGAGGATCTACAGAAGGGACTTGGAAAAGAACCAGGAGCATCGGACAGAAGACCACCAGACAGAGGACTAGAGCAAAGAGTACTGGACAAAAGATCACCCATACTGGACTTAGCAAAGCTAAATTTTGGATTGGATTACCCAGCGAAAGGGATACCAACACCACCGTCAGAGCAAGAACAAGCACTGGGCGCAGTTGGAGGAGACTTAAAGTAACTACATCATGGCACTGCAAATATTAAGCTGGAATGTTAATGGGATGAACTCCCCCGAGAAAAGACGAAGAGTCTTTCATGTATTAAAAAAGGAACAATTGGACTTGATTTGCTTACAAGAAACAAATGTGATAAGGCTACACAGGAAAATATTGGTAAATAAAAGATTGGGACAGGAATTTATTTCATCAGACAAAGTAAAAAAAAAGAGGAGTAGTACTTTATGCAAAGGAGAGCCTATCACCGAAATTTCTTTTTAAAGATGATCAAGAAAGATTTGTAGCAATTGAAATCCAAATGCAAGGAGAGAAGTTTTTGATACTAGGTATCTATGCACCAAATGAGGGAAAATCGGAATTTTTTAAGAAGTTACATGAGACTCTGATGGACTATATGGACTACAATATGATTTTGATGGGGGATATGAATGGAGTGGTGTCTACAAATATGGATAAAGCACAGAGACAGGTAGTCACTAAGGATGGTAGATTGCCAAAGACTTTTTTTGATATGACTGACAATATGGACTTAGTTGATATTTGGAGAATTAAAAACCCTATGGGAAGAGAGGGAACCTTCTTCTCTGAGGCCAAAATGACATGGACAAGAATTGACCAAATTTGGGTAACTAGAGGGCTGGTTCCAAAGACTAGAAAGGCGGAAATATGCCCTAAAATGTGCTCCGACCATAATGCTGTAAAGATGGAATTGAAATTAACACCAACTGGCTCCATCAGATGGAGGATGAATGACACATTGTTTAGGAACGAAGAAGTGACTAAGAAGGCCCAAAAAACTTTGAGAGACTATTTTGAGATAAATATGAATACCACTGTAGAAAAAAGAGTAATTTGGGATGCAAGTAAAGCGGTCATGAGAGGATTTTTGATACAACAGAATGCGATCCAAAAGAGAGCCCAAAATGAGAAAAAAGATAAGATCTTGGAGAAAATAAAGGAAGGAGAGAAGAAACTGAGAGTGAAGCCAAAATCGCAGGAGATTCTGAAAGAGATAAAGCTGCATCAAGTACAATATATGAAAATGATAAATCAGGAAATAGAATGGAAAATTAAACAGATGAGACAAAAGACATTTGAATCGGCAAACAAATGTGGAAAACTACTGGCTTGGCAAATGAAAAAAAGACAGAAACTTAACACTATTACAAATTTGGAAGTAGAAGGGAAAAATATACAGAATCCAGTGGAGATTAGAAAATGTTTTCAGAGGTATTTTAAACAACTATATACACAGGAAACTCAGAAACAAATGGATATAGACTGTTTTTTGAAAATAAATGGACTACAAAAAATCTCTCAAGAAAACAAGTTAATGTTGAATTACAAAATAACGGAGCAAGAGATAGAAGGGGCCATCCAGAATATGCAATTGGGTAAATCCCCAGGACCGGACGGTTTGACTTCAAGATACTACAGAACTTTGAAAGAATGGATAATACAGCCTTTAAAGGAAGTGTGTAATGGAATATTGGAAGGGAAAAAGGCACCAGAGTCGTGGAAGGAAGCTTATATTACACTTATACCGAAAACAGAGTCTGAGAAGACACAGCTTAAGAATTACCGTCCCATATCTTTGCTTAATGTGGATTATAAAATTTTTGCAGACATTTTGGCTAAGAGACTAAAAAGGTATTAGTAGAAGAAATTCATAAAGACCAAGCTGGCTTTCTCCCGGGTAGACACTTATCTGACAACACGAGGAACATAATTCACATCTTAGAAAAGTTACAAGTGAATATTAATACTAAAGCAGTTTTGATATTTGTGGACGCGGAGAAAGCCTTTGACAATATTTCCTGGAGTTTTATGAAGAAAAACTTACAGGGGATGGGGGTTGGTCAAGGGTTTGAAAACGGTATAGGGGCAATTTATTCAGAACAAAAGGCTAAATTAATTGTGATTAATGTAGTGACGGAAGAATTTAAGATAGAGAAAGGAACACGACAAGGTTGCCCAATCTCTCCATTGCTTTTTATATCGGTCCTGGAGGTTCTTTTAAACATGATTAGAATTGACCAAACAGTTAAAGGTATACAAGTTGGAGCTAAACAGTACAAACTGAAAGCATTTGCTGATGATTTGGTATTGACACTACAGGAGCCAGAATCTAGTACTAAAAGAGTACTGGAATTGATTCAAGAATTTGGACAAGTAGTGGGATTTAAGTTGAATAAGATGAAAACCAAAGTCCTAGAGAAAAATTTAACAGTGATGGAGAGAGAAAGGTTTCAGAAGGAGACAGGGCTAACACTGGTTAAGAAAGTGAAATACCTAGGGGTTAACATGACTGCCAAGAATGTGAATCTGTTTAAGGATAACTATGAAAAATGTTGGATGGAAGTGAAAAAGGATTTAGAAATAAGGTCAAACCTGAAGCTATCATTGCTAGGCCGAATTGCTGCGATAAAGATGAATGTATTGCCAAGGATGTTGTTTTTGTTTCAAACACTGCAAATATTAGATAAAATGGAGTGTTTCAAGAAGTGGCAGAGAGATATCTCTAGATTTGTCTGGCAGGGCAAGAAACCTCGAATAAAATTTAAGATATTAACTGACGCTAAGGAAAGAGGTGGATTTGCCCTGCCAGACTTAAAACTTTATTATGAATCAGCTGCTTTTTGCTGGCTGAGAGAATGGATGCTTCTTGAGAACACTGATGTGTTGGATTTAGAAGGTTTTAATAATGTTTTTGGGTGGCATGCATATTTGTGGTATGATAAGGTCAAAGCACATAAAGCGTTTAAAAACCATATTGTCAGAAAAGCACTGTTTAATGTTTGGTTAAGATATAAGGATTTGCTTGAGAATAAAACCCCAAGGTGGCTGTCACCAATGGAAGCGAAGGCTCAGAAAAAGCTCAATATGGAGGCTAAATGGCCGAAATATTGGGAAATTTTGGAACAAGAGGGAGACAGATTAAAACTGCAGAGTTTTGAAAAATTAAAAAATAGAGTGCGAGATTGGCTTCACTATTATCAGATAATGGAGGCATATAATTTGGATAAAAAAATTGGCTTCCAGGTGGAAAAATCAAAATTGGAAACAGAACTGTTAGACCCCAAAACTAAGAATTTGTCAAGAATGTATAACTTGCTGTTGAAATGGAATACTCAGGATGAAACGGTGAAATCTGTTATGATTAAATGGGCACAAGATGTTGGACACAACATTATGATGGCTGACTGGGAACAGTTATGGACCACAGGTATGAAGTTCACGGCATGTAATGCCTTAAGAGAGAATATAATGAAAATGATATGCAGGTGGTACATGACACCAGTCAAGCTTGCGAAAATATATCACTTGCCCGATAATAAATGTTGGAAATGTAAAGAGACTGAAGGTACATTCTTTCACCTTTGGTGGACATGCCCAAGGATTAAGGCTTTCTGGAAGATGATCTATAACGAAATGAAAAAGGTATTTAAATATACCTTTCTGAAGAAACCAGATGCCTTTCTCCTGGGCATGGTTGGCCAATTGGTGCCAAAGAAGGACAGAACTTTCTTTATGTATGCTACAACAGCAGCAAGAATACTTATTGCAAAGCATTGGAAGACACAAGAACTACCCACCCTGGAAGAATGGCAGATGAAGGTGATGGACTATGTGGAACTGGCGGAAATGACTGGCAGAATCTGAGACCAGGGAGAAGAGTCGGTGGAGGAAGATTGGAAGAAATTTAAAGAATATTTACAGAAGTATTGTAAGATTAATGAATGTTAGAATGATGTTGGAATGAATTTATGTGATTTTAGCAGAAATGTAACAAAGATTTAAGAAAAATAGACTGTTAATTGGTGAAAGGAGGGAAAGTAAACTTATATTAATATCAAGATAAATTTTCAGGACAAAAATTTGAAAAGAGGGAAAGGATTTGCTGAAATGGATAATTGACTTAGAATACAAAAAAGGGAGGTGTGAGGAGGTCAGGGAAATAAGCTAATGAAAGGAAAGTAATGGAAAGATTTGCTGTATTTTTTCTTTGATTCTTCTTTTTGCCTAATGGATCTCAATTCTTTGTTTTTTCCTTTTCCTTTTCCTTTTTTCTTTTCTGTATTTTATCTTTTCTTGTTTAAAAGGATGTTTTTCTTGATTTTTCTTTTTGTATTTTTAAAAACTTTAATAAATATCTTATAAAAAAACAACAACAAAGTGATCCAGACCCTGCACTTGTCTTCCGAGGGCCTTCTCTAGGTCCCCACTCCCCAAGAGGTTCAGAGTGTGACAACATGAGAATGGGCATGAGAATGGACATTTTTAAGACAAAAACTTGGTGCCCAAGCAGCAGCCCAGCAAGATTTCGAAGCTCATTCTGGAACACCATCAGCCGGGTGCCAAGTTCTGGAAGTCTGAATATGAGTTAGAGGAAAGAGGCAGTGGACTTGCCATCTGAATGTGTGTGATGGTATCTCCCTTTAAAAGGTAAAGGGACCCCTGACCATTAGGTCCAGTCGTGACCGACTCTGGGGTTGCGGCGCTCATCTCGCTTTATTGGCCGAGGGAACCGGTGTACAGCTTCTGGGTCATGTGGCCAGCATGACTAAGCCGCTTCTGGCAAACCAGAGCAGCGCACGGAAACGTCGTTTACCTTCCCGCCAGAGCGGTACCTATTGATCTACTTGCACTTTGACGTGCTTTCGAACTGCTAGGTTGGCAGGAGCAGGGACCGGGCAATGGGAGCTCGCCCCGTCATAGGGATTCGAACCACCAACCTTTTGATCGGCAAGCCCTAGGCTCTGTGGTTTAACCCACAGTGCCACCCGCGTCTCCCTTTGCCTTTCCCCAAAAACGAATCACCTGAAGGGAATTTATGGGAATATTTGTGAAGCACTCTTTCAGCCCACTAGAAGAAAACAAATGCCGAAAGAAAACAGCATTCGATCTCCAAAAACTCACACTCTGCATCCCCACAGCCCTCCTGGGCTGTTTCCATTTTTGGCGACTCCAATTAAATGCCCTCCTCAGACACAAAGCTACTTCTCCAAGCTGTCTCCCTTCCCCTGCCCTCAACTTTGATGGGTGTGACATTCCAAAGGCTGAAGTGAGACCATCCAAAATTAAGGCCTGTGAGGCTCTTCTGCCTATCATCATATGTCAAGGGCAAAATGACAGCAATAGGCCTGTTCACTGCAATCAATATAGCCGAGCTCATAGCAGATTGAACAACTGGATTTGCATTTTGAAATATCCACTTCTGGCTTTCTGCGAGTTCTCATTGTCTTGTCACTTCACATAATAAATCCATTAAAATGAAAGGGGGGGAGCAACTGCATTTTGTTCCTTTTCTTCCAGGGAGAAAGCTTCATTGTGTGAAGAACAAAAGCAACACACGCAGTCTTGCCTTGTCCACATGTATAGAAGCAAACAAGTGCCTGGAGAATGGTCTGACCTAAAGAGTTGCCGGCTGCCAGGGAAGGAAGCAGATGTAAGCTGCTGTGAGCTCCTCTCAACAGAGGATCAGCAGAGCTACATAAACATAGTGTCATTCATTCCAATCAGGTAAAGAAAAGCAAACTCTTAAAAAACCCCAAAAGGTATACATTCTATGACTCATTCCCCCAAACAGCTGTGGCAAAATATGTGCAGAAAGGAGGTTCTGTGCATAGTCTCTTTCTTTCTATCTGACAGGCAGGAAGGTGGGATTCCTTGGTTTGTTTGTTTTTTGTTGTCGTCCCACCCCCCAGAATGCCACAAATGGGGACCCACTGCAGAAAAGACATATTTTAAATTATCAGTGCCCATTTCATTTTACTCTAACTTATTTTTTAAATCTACCTATTTTATTTTATTTTTACTCCGTTATACACCAGTGTGTCGTAGTGGTTAAAGGTGGGATTCCTCGTTTACTTTATTTCACCAAGCCAGGACATGGGGCAATTCAGGACCAAGGGCCAAATGTGGCCCTCCAAACCTTTCAAATGGGCCCTTGCAACTTTTCACAAGGCTCACCCCCCTCCCCAGGCACACCCCCTACTGAAACTGCTTCACACTCTCTTTGAGTGTTTTGGGATGGCTGGAAAGTGCAAACCCTGATCACATTTCTTGCTTGCCTCGATAAGGCATAGAGAACAGTGTGTTTGGAAACTAGCCTGTTGTGTAAATACACCATTTGTATTCATTGCTCTGTTCACTTTTGCCTTTGGTCCTGCACACCACTGGTTGTTTACTCAAAGGGAATGTGGCCCTCAAGCTGAGAAAGGTTGTCCATTCCTGAGTTAGGCCCTCATCCCCCCCCCGAAAACTCCTGTCTTCTGTTCTTTGCATTCCATAGTTTTCATCCATTCCTCCTCTGGTTGATCGTTTTTGCCTTAATTTCCCCCTCACAAATTGTATAGCCAGTTCCACCATCCCAAGGTAGCTCACCATTACCAGCTGAGGAAGTAGAAGGCACAAAGAATCCAGCCATCCCTATTGTACATATTGCCTGTTCCTCAGCTCTATAGAGGCAAAAATCACACATGAGCGAGAGGTCAGGTGTGGCTAAATAAGGAAGGCCGTCCAGGTGGTGCCTGGAAATGGGGGACATCTAGGAGCTAACATATAGATGATTTAACATTGTGAAGCTTGAGCCAAAACAGCCATTATGGTCAGTTATTAAATGGAATTTGCTGGGCATCATGGGACTGTATATCCTGAGTGCTTTGTGCATTTCCACAAGGTTGAACTCTTTTGTTCTGTAAAGTAGATCTCTTTATTGTCTCGTTATAGGAGCATCATAAAACAGCTTTACATTGCAGGAAAGAGAGGTCTGGCGGCATTCATCCTCACATCTTTTGTTATCTCAGTTGTGAACTTGGTCTCGGAGGGAAATGGAAATATCTGGGTCTTGAAGCTGACCCCAAATAACCTCCAGTGTAATCCTAGGGACACAGACTTGAGACTGAGCAGCCCAATCGCTTGCTTCAGGAGCACTTGTTCATCTGAAATACACACTTGTTCAGCAGTAATGTAATCTCTACAGTCCCTGTGAGGTTCAAAGCTTCAAAATGTTACGCTGAAAATAAATTGGAGATTTAATAGCAGGGGTACTGTGTGACTGCATTTAAAACTTTCAAGGCGGATTTCAAATCTGAAGTATAATATCTAATTATGCTGAGGGGGCTCTGGAGTTGTACAACTAAAATATTTGACAGATGAGGCATAGCCCAGGATTATGAGTAGGTGGTGTGGCCTAATATGTCAGTATAGAGTGTACTTGGTTGGAAGGACCAACATCCACCTAAAACTGTCCAGGCCAAGGTTGAAGAACCTGTGGCTCTCCACTTGGTTTGGATTCTACATCCCATTAGCCGCAGCCAGCAGGTCCAAATGCCAGGCATGATGGGAGTTGAAGTCCAATAACATCTGGAGAGCCACAGGTTCCTCAGACTACAGAGTTGAGAGAGAAATTCATTCTCATTTGAATGAGAATTGACAAAATTTGTCCTTTCCAAGTCAATATGTGAGTCAAAACACAGCTCTCCTTTGAGGTTCACTCTTCTTTGCATTTTTACTATGTCGTTCTCCGGCCAACATGTGTTTATCAGTAAAAAGTACATACAACAGTGGGTATATTCATTTTTTTAAAAGCATACAGAAGCTAATTCTAATACTAGGCACAATTGCATACAAAGATGTGTGCATTAGGAGACATGTGCACAAAACTGAATAAGATTTTCATGCAAATTTTCATAATTAACAAAAGACAAATGCATGAGGTAGTAGAGTGAACCAAACTTAAGACTGTAAAAATGAGAAACTGAAATTGGCAGCTCCATCCATCCCTAACATAGTATAAGGCAGCTTTATATGGTATATTAAATTTTATTTAAGAGCCAATGACATCATTGACAGAGGTACCCTTTATAGGATCTCCCAGCTACTTATTCAGGATCATATCCTACACAAAACACTGACATGACCAACCCAGTGGACTGCATGGGTCTGTCCCATGGAATCAGCAGTGGCCCATATGTGGAACAGACCCATGTACTTAAGGTCCAAGCACATGACTGGATCATGCACAGAGTCTCACAGCTGCACAGGAACTGGCCAGCAACCACTTGTGTGGTGCCAACACTGCAGAAAGACCTATTCAACCAAGCACCATCCATGTGACTGGGACATTTAGACAGAAGTGACTCACACAGATGGAGAACATTGAAAGGCTACCTGAAAGACTAGAACGGCCTCTCCTTTTAACCACTCTGAGGTTGCTTCTGCACTAGCAGGTTAATCTACAACTGTCACCCTTTGTCTTTTTATAGAGAAGCCTGCACAAATCGTTGACATTTTTTCCACAGTATTTCCTGTCTTGCCCTCCCGTTTTTGTTGTTTTTGTTTTATGGAGCTCAATTCCTAGCAAACTGTATTTTTTAAAAAATCCTCTTGTCGTATCCCAGCAAAGCAATGGGAAGGGAGAGGACTGCATCTTCTCTCCAGCGACTGGTCTCTGAGTGAAGATGGTGTTTTCCTGTCACAGTGCTGGGCTGGGAGGAGAGCTTCGTCCCAGCGCTGTGAGGAGCAAGAGAGCAGTTTTACATAAGGAAATAAGAAGAGCCTGTTGGTTCAGAACAGCAGCATCCTGTTCTCTCAGTGGCCAACCAGATGCCTATGGGAACCCCACAAGCAGAGTCTGAGTGCAATACAGTAGAAGTAGTGTAAATGTGGCACCACTGCTCTTCCAGCTTCCCAAACACAGTGGGTCACTGGCACTTACTGGAGCAGGAAGGGCAAAGCGCTAGGAGCTTGTTATGTGCAGGCGCATTAGGGCTTTCAATTGGCAGCAGCACCCAGGACCAAGTTCCCAGCTTGCCATTCCTGGTATGAAAGCCCACCATGCCCACATTTTGCCATTCCATTTGATGTGGAGCTTAAAATTTAATTGGATGGATGTTGTCCAGGTATGGTCTAAGGTTCGTAACGTAACAACGTCAAGCAATTTCTACTATAGATAAATTACAAATGATGTGCTTGTTCTGAATAGATTCCAGATACTGAAATGCTGAAGAACAAGGCTTTTTATTAGTATCATCATCATCATGTCAAGGATAATGAATAAGTTGAGTGATTTATTGCTCGGAGATCTCTAATTTCATGTTGTAGGTCACTGTGAAGCATTTGGCCCATTAACGCAGCTATGATTTACACAAGACAATTCAATGACAGCCATTTTGCAAGGACACTGAATGTGCCAGAAATAACCTTCTGTGTCTGAAATTTGGGTCCATTACTGGGGAAATTCAATCATATGCATGTATAAAATAAGTGTGTATAATATCACAAACCAAGAATATTAATGTACCCCCTTGTTTCTTTTATTAGTCTGGTGCCTCAGGTGTGGTCTATTGGTATGAGTAAACATTATCTAAATGAAACAAAGAAATGGTTATACTCACAAACAAACTGAGAGGACCACAATCTCGATCCAACAGATGCACTACAACTCCAACAAACAGTTTATTGTGACAGTTTTAGGGGGTGGCTTCTTTTTCACTCTTGCGACACCACATTTGACAGGTGAAAGGAATTCCCCCATGTACCTTGCTCATCCCTGCTCCTAGCTTGTGTAACTACTGTCTGCATACCTTGGCCTATAGCTGTATTTTGTTGAAGCAGAATGAGCAGGTATCTCTTGGGGATGCTAATCATACATCAAGCATCCCATTGTAAGGGTTGATTAGATGACCCAAAGGCTATTGTCCAGCTCTAAGGGCAGATTTGCTGGTATGTTAACTGGGGAAGCTTGAATATTTTGTTCAGCATGCAGTTTTATGTGAACAGACATGATTTGCAGTAACTAGAAGGTTTGAAATACAGTTATCCTACAGTTTCTGCACTTGTCTGAATTTTGTGGTGTATTTCTAAGCTCCTCCCCCCTGCATATTTTAGGATAAAATGCATACAAGAAAATTTGTATTTTAATATGAAATGCAGTGAAAATAATGTGAATTCTTGTGTGCATGTATTTCAAAAAATTATATTGATGTGGGAATGGGACACAACAGCCTTATATAACACACAATGGCACCCACTGGACTCCCACCTGACACTTTGGAACAATGTTTTCCCTTAAGGAACCTGCATTTGCAGGGTGGGCTTTGGGAAGGGGGTAATGTTGGCTGGAGGGGGTTGCTATTTCATGTAGATTTTGGGGGGGGGAATTTAAAAGGAAAATCATGAACATATGCAAAACTGCAGTGCTCTGGAAATAGACTGAGTAGGAAAGGATTAAGGATCACCTTTCTGCATGCGCTCCCTCTTCTCTGACTTGTCGGCTGCCCCATAAAATAAATATGAAGGGAAGAATAATGGAACTCCAAGTACTTTAAACTTTTAAGTTCTGCTACAGCTGGAAATGCCACTCATGTGTATGGGTAAGTATTCTGATTAAATGAGAACAATTTAGATCTAAGAGTCTTCGTGGGTATTGAACGATCCTTATTTGACTGTTCGCTTTTGTGCACGTAGAAGGAAAGGTGGTTAAGAGGATGGGAAGCTCTATAATTCTGCTACAATCTTATTATGAGACCATTGACTTGTAGTACCCTGTTGATAACAAATTAGGAGGGGGAAAGCTCAATAAACTTTGCATCTTTAAAATGTAATTGAAACTGCAGAGGCTTAAAGTGATAAAACAGTTATCTGAAATCCCCAGAATAACAGGATAGAACTCAGCCCTGATCACTGACTTCAATATTCCTGTGTTTAGTTTCTCATCTCGTGGAGTTCGTTTCAGTTGCTTCATGATGGTCTACTTCACCAGGAAAGAAGGAATGCAGTCAATTCAAAGCAACCCAGTTCTGTTCGCTTTGCATGTAGCACCAAAGCTACTTGCCGGTATCCATGGATACTTTGATATGTACCTGCAGCAGCCTGAGTTGAACTGACCTGGAGGAGAGCACAATATGGAAAGCGCTGGAAAGATGATGATGATAATAATAATAATAATAATAATAATAATAATAATAATAATAATAATAATAATTTATTTATACCCTGCCCGTCTGGCTGGGTTTCCCCAGCCACTCTGGGAGGCTTTCAACAAAATATTAAAATACAATAACCTATTAAACATTAAAGGCTTCCCTAAACAGGACTGCCTTCAGATGTCTTCTAAAAGTCTGGTAGTTGTTTTTCTCTTTGACATCTGGTGGGAGGGCGTTCCACAGGGCAGGTGCCACTACCAAGAAGGCCCTCTGCCTGGTTCCCTGTAACTTGGCTTCTTGTAGCAAGGGAACCGCCAGAAGGCCCTCAGCACTGGACCTCAGTGTCTGGGCAGAATGATAGGGGTGGAGACGCTTCTTCAGGTATACTAGACCGAGGCCATTTAGGGCTTTAAAGGTCAGCACCAACACTTTGAATTGTGCTCGGAAATGTACTGGGAGTTACTTGAAGTTCTCCCAAGTAAATTGAAGCATTTGACAGTGGCTGACCCAGTCCATTGTGTCAACATTATACGTTTAATGTGTGCTTGAATGCATTGTATTTAAAAAGCTGTAAAGGGAAGTTTACCTTAGGTAAGAGGTTCCACTCTGGCAAAAGCGTCAGAAAAGGCTGGTATTTTCCCATTACAGTGAGTTAAGCTACCTGATGACTCATCACTGGAAAAATAAGCTGCAGAGCTCTCACAGCAGAAAGCTCAAACTTGAGAGGCCAGTGTGTGCTTCTTGGAGATGGCAGCAGTTGCCATCTTTTTCTCAGAACCAGGACTCGAGATGGCTCACCATTTAGAACAAGCATGGATAAAACACAAAAAGTTAAAAACATATCAAACAGAATAGTTAAAAAGCAACTAAACTATAATTGAATTAAAACAATGTAGCAAGAAATTTAATGTGCAGATAGTAAAAACAGCAGTACTATTAAAAGCACTTTATTAAAATGCAGCCCTTCAGCTTTTTTTTTTTTTTTAAAAAAAGATCCTCTTTGCTTTTAACGCTTTTTGCTGTAGGGCTATTTCGCTACTGATTTAAAATACCTTAATTAACTTTTAAAAATTGATTGTTTTTAATATGCCTTTTAATGACTTGTTAAATGTCACCTTGGTGTGTGTGTGGTGTTTTTTTGGGGGGGGGGAGAAGAATCTCATAAAATCTTGTAAATAAGACTTCACCTGGCTCAGAACTGAGAGTGAACTAATCAGATTTGCCCTCCGTGTCTTTTCCTTCCCATAAGCCAGAGCTACACTTTCCTTTAAAAAGTGCTAGAACAGGCAGGTGCAAGCTAGGAACAGGTGTGCGCGCGTGATCATTGACTTATAGGTGTTGTTGTTGTACAGAACAGCATTAGCAGCTGAATCGTTACTTTCTCTTTTAGTAAGTAATTTGTTTTTTAAAAAAACAAAAAACCAACCAAACAGTATTTGGTGTTTTACAGATCATTTGATACATGCAAAGTGATCTTTGTTCCTGATGCTCGGTGGAGGAGATCTTTACAGAGTTTGCTGGGTCAGTAGCAGCACTCAGCATCCTCTGGTAGTTTCCAGGGTCCAGCAGTCTATCAGATCTCACCAGCACTGATGGAAGCCCTCGATTCAGGTTTGCCAGGCAGCAGTTACATTGCCAATCAAGGTCTGCTGGGGCACAGCCCTTTACCTTTCATTATCTAGAGAGGGAAGAATCCAAAACCTTGGCGTAGTTTATTTTGTATGGCCAAAGGCAAGAATGGTAAAACTCTGGCCATCTAGAAATTGCTGGAGTGCAGCTCTCTCCATCCCTGACTATTGGAAATGCTAGCTAAGGCTGATGAGAGCTGGGGTCCAGCACAGGTTCCCAATCCTTGCCCTACAGGCTTGTCCTAAGCATCATGCTGTTAATATATCTCTCTGTTTGACTGCATGCATGCAGCTATAAAGAAGTATGACTACAATAAATGAGATGTAACATCCCTCAAAGAGTAGAAGCCCTCAGAATGATTTCCGTGTGTGTATATGTGTGTGTGTGTGTGTGTGTGTGTGTTAAATAAAGGCATGCAGCAGCCCGATATTATTGGCTGCCCATTTGCCAGTAAATCTCACGCTCATCCGTATTATAATGAAAACGACAAGTTCATAATATAATGCCGAATGCACACGATTTAATAGACATTTATGAAAATGACACCATGGTTGTGAATTAATTGGTTGCTTTGAAGACCTCTTTAGTCAAATGCCATTTATTGTGCTGAGGGAAATAATTGCAACGGCTAGAAATTGCTTTGTTTTCTACAGCAAGGAGCCTGAACTTTCCTTGCCATAAAACACACTCCCCTGTCTCTAGGGTGGCTACTTTGTCCTACTTTGCAGATAACTACAGTCCTCTATTTATAGAGCTGTGAGGAGACAGCCCTCTCTTTGATGGGCTGCCGG
Source organism: Podarcis raffonei (assembly GCF_027172205.1). Classification (NCBI taxonomy): domain Eukaryota; kingdom Metazoa; phylum Chordata; class Lepidosauria; order Squamata; family Lacertidae; genus Podarcis; species Podarcis raffonei. Next base: position 37,944,771 of record NC_070606.1, read on the forward strand.
TCCAAATCTGGTTTAAATACTAAGAACCAAAGGAATGCAGAGCAGCAGAAGGTGGGGCTTGTCCATCAACAGAGCTGGGAGAGCAGACTAAACAGGAACAAAATGCATCTGGCCCCACTGTGTGATTTATTTCTATTTAAATTACAGTACAGTAGCTATTTCCAATTTTGCATCTATACCTATAAATTAGCATATGGTAATTTTATGCAAATCCAGGTCTCACCAAGTTTCTTTTTCAGGGAGGGGGTCGTGAATAAATATTTGCCACCTCCACCCATTCAAAACACTTCCTTAATCGTTCCCACTAACTAGAATATAATGGTCTTAAAATATTTGCAACCGACTATTGGTCTATGCAATGCAGAGGGTTGGTGTGATGGCCTGGGAATCTGATTCAGAGGCTGAACTGGAGGAATCCCAGCCTGCACAGGAGTCCCCGCCTCCAGGGCCGGCTGAGCCAGGGCAGGGCCTTGAATCTGAAGGGCCTGCACCTGTGCCGGATCCTCAGGGGCAGACACCAGATGAATCCACTCTGGCTCCGGAGGTGATAGAGGATCCATTGCCTGCAGGTGCTCCTCTCCCAGCTGTCAGGAGAAGGTGGGTCCAGTAACCCTCCAGCCTCTCCTGAGCTGCAGAGGCTCAGGGCACAGAGGCGGAGGGAACTGGGTTCTCTCAGGAGGAGTGCTCTCCTTAAGGCCAGGAGAGGTGAGTCACCTGTGGGCTGGGACCGCCCTAGGCCCCAGAGGAGATAAAGGCCAGTCAGCCCAGTCCCAGGTTGCGGGAGCAACAACGTTGGAAACCTGTTTCTGCCAGCACCCAGACCTGTTTTTCCAGAGTTCCCGACCATGCCCGGCTTCTTGCTTTAGACCCCGCTTCGCCCTTGGTGGACAGTCTCTAGACCCTCGGCCCAGGACCGGACTTTGACCACGCCTCATGGTAACCCCCCTGGGACCAGCACAGTTGGGCTAGATGATCCTTAATGGTCCTTTAAACTCTACAGTTCTGTGATCTAGCTTATTATCACCTACAATGACTGGCAGTGGCTCTTCAGGATCTCAGGCAAGAGTCTTTTCTGGCCAAGGTTTGAACCTGGGACTTAATATGTACAAAACAGATGCGCTACAACTGAACTACGACCCATCCTGCAACCATTCCAGTAATGCAATGGCCAGGTAGAGACAAAATATAGGAAATATTTTGTTCAGACAAAATCTGAGGAAACGTACACCTCCGTATAAATGAAGTACATTTTTTTGCACACAGCTCCTGAAAGTGCAATACAAACACAGTGACAATGTACGCAGTGCCAAATCCTCATGCGATTTTCTTTAGCAGGTCATTCAGAAGACAGGCCTGAAGTCTGGGCATGTTCTATATTGATTTAAACCAAGTGTTACCAGAGGTATAAAGCAGTCTTGAATCCAAGGTCTTAAATTCCAAGTTCCTCAATTTAACTGGTTTGTGGAACGGCTTATTTTTCCTGTTTAATGAACAAAAGTTCTAACCAGTGAAATATGAGAGTCAGGCTATCACACTGTCCTTTCGAGTTGTTGCAAAGATCCATTAGTTCATTAAGTCCCTGCCTCTCTTACAGCAGGATATAGAGGAATTAAACTGAGGAATTAAACTGATTCTACTTCATTAGCTCTTAAGCATTCGTTGAAGGAAAGTAGGGAGAGAAGGGATTAACTGTTCTGCTACCCACAAGCACCCGTAAATTGTGAGGCAGGCACTCCAAAATTATAGGATTTTAAAAATTAATACCAGTTTATTAGGTTCTTAAGCTTTTAGGATGATTTTGCCCCCTCTCCCCCAGACTTAGCTGCACCTCAAGGGTGCTAAGCTGAATTTCTAAAGGGATCGGAGGAGAATATTCTGCAGCAGTATCCTAATTTTAGGAGCTGGTGTTACAAGGGCTTTGTAATTCTGGGTTCATGAAAATTGGAGGAACATAATTTTAATGTACTTATTTAATATTTAATTTGAAACAGTATAATACCTACCTTTCCACTGCAAGGTGATCAAGGCAGCTTATGAGCTGAAATAAAATGGAGTCATAGACTAAAGCAAGTTTTAAAAACACAGGCACAAGCCAGGAACGAGATCCACCACTAGCAAAACAGGGAGGCAAGAAAAAGCATGAATGTCAGGGGTTATATCCAATACAGCCATCCTCTTAGTGGATAGACTTCTTCCTTTCCTCTCCCCATGTGGCCCCTGGAAACCTTCAATGTGTGTCAGAAACTTAAGTAAAAACCCAGAACAGATTTATTGGCGGGGGGGGCAGGTAGGTGCCCACAGGCAGAGGGGAAGGAGAAGAAGTCCCATTGCATAAGCAGAAGTCCTTGCACTAACAATACAACTTCATTGGATATAATCCCATGTTATTATTGACCAAAAAAATGGTTTTGACTCAATGCCTAAAAGATAGGGGCAACATCTCTCTGAGAACATTATGTAACTGGCGCACGCATTTGGTAGCTACCAACCTACAGTAGTCTCCAAATGTACCTGCCCTCAAAGAAGGGCCTCCATGAACTGACAAGTTCACATGGAAGAAGGTAGCTCCTCAGATACCAGTCATTAAAGCCACGTCCAGACATTTGCCTGAATAGTCAAGTGTCAAAATATGTAGGGTGAGGTGGTGGGGGACCACAAACAATCCCAACCTCCAACACGTTTGTAAATGTTGTTCTCCTCCACTCTGTCCCCAACCTTCTCCATGAGATGTGAGGAGGGTCCATGTGGAACTACTTCTCGCATTGAGGGACTCTGCTCTATCACCCAGTTCCAGTCATCCAGTGAGATTAATAACTGAGTGGATCTCCTCAGTCCTAGTCTGGCACACTGTTGTTGTTGTTGTTGGCACCCATCTGTCTTGAGAGATAATACGCCTCTGGGGGTGAAGTCAAAGCACTGCGTTAGCAGTGCCAAAGTCGCTAGCCTGGGCAGTGTGTATGAAGGTCCTGTGCTGCCCAGTTGACAAGAACCCCCCCCCCAGCCTTGTTGATGTGGTCCAAAGGAAAGCAGAGCAGTACATTTGGCACCAGCTTGAGTTGCCAGAAGGAGACCTTCGCCTTTTTTCTCCTGAAGATATCCCACAAAGCAATGGAGGTTTAGGATCAGAGTTTTCCTTCTCCTAGATGCGCTAGGAGGTTGATGAGCCCCATCTACCTCTTCTAACTACTATACAACTATTAGGCTACACACACACTCAGCATAACAATCTCCTCTGCATCATTGGCTAATGCATAGTAAGGTGGTCCAGAGGAACTACACTACATGTCTTAATTTCCCAATTACAATTTACAATGCAGGTCACACCCTTGGTCCATCTCTCTCAATATTGTCTACACAGACTGGCAGCAGCTCTTTGGGGTTTCAGGTAGTCATTTCCAGCCCTACCTGGATATATGCCAGGGATTGAACCTGGGACCTTTTGCATGCAAAGAAAAGGCTCTGCCATTCAGCCATAGCCCTTCCTGCTTCAATACAGAAGAAACTTGTGCCTGTTATAATGGAAAGAATCCCTTGCAAGGTACCTGCTAGCAGACTGCTGTGTAAATATTAACTGGCTGATTAGCTGGGGTGAGTTGCTGAATCAAGGCTCGGTTCAGTCCTTCTATAACAGAGCCCCTTATACGGCTGTAATTTAAAAAGTTAAGTGGCATACCCGCATCCTGCCAAAAACCTGAGAGCTTTCAATGAGGACCTGTGGATAGGCCTCATCAATTTAAAAGGTCACCATGTTAATTTGTAACGACATAGCGGTTCAGAAGAAATATTGGGAGACCTGCTCTGGGATTTAATTTGAGCAGACTCTTCACAAGAAGACAATTGGTTTCCACGGAGGAACATTTGAAGTCAAAAGCTCCACTGCTGATAAATGACTAGGAGGTTTTTAAAAAAACCTACTTTTGACAAATCGGTAGAAATGTATAAAATGTAAGATGAGGTTGGGGCGAGCTCTCATTCTAAGCATGGAATCACGCCAGTTGCTTTGGGAGCACAGTTCTGCTTCAATTTTCTGAGCACAATTCAACGAAGGTAAGAAAAGAGCTGTTGGATCAGGCCAAAGGTCCATCTCGTTTCCACATCTTGTTCTCACAACAGCCAACCAGATGCCTATGGGAAGCCCACATATTGCCTCTGTCAGTGGAGGTGCAGCATAGACATCATGGCTAGCAACCATTGGTAGTTCTATTCGCTGTGAATTTGCCTAATCCTTTTTTGAAGCTCCACAAGTTGGTAGGCAACACTACTTCTTATGGCGATCATTACGTTAATGTCTTGGTACTTGTCTTTAAAGAGTTGCTTTATACTGAGGCAGACCGTTGGTCCATGTAGCTGGCAGAGGCTCTGCAGGGTTTCAGGGAGGGGGTTTCTCCTAACCCTACCTGGAGATCTTGGTCCATCTTGAAGCAGATGCTCTACCACTGAGCTATGGGCCTTTTCCAGCCTTTGAAGGCCTATACATCTTGGGATCTGGGTACCTGAAGAAATGCCTGTTCCCTCCTATTCAGCACTAATTCAGAAACAGAAGGAGGGAGAGAGGGAGAGAGGGAGAGGGAGAGGGAGGGAGGGAGGGGGAGAGAGAGAGAGAGAGAGAGAGAGAGAGAGAGAGAGAGAGAGAGCGCACAGGGTGGAGGTTGTTCAGATTGTCATACATAATAAAAAATGGTGAAGGCAGATTATGTTAGCCAAAATGGAGCCACTGATTCAAGATACAAGTGTGCTATGTGGAAACGTTGACATTTGTAGAAGTGCAAAAAGGAGGAGGGGGATAAGGACCACTCCAGCACAACTGTTGTTGTTGTTGTTTAGTCGTTTAGTCGTGTCCGACTCTTCGTGACCCCATGGACCAGAGCACGCCAGGCACCTCTGTCCTCCACTACCTCCCGCAGTTTGGTCAAACTCATGCCGGTAGCTTCGAAAACACTATCCAACCATCTCGTCCTCTGTCGCCCCCTTCTCCTTGTGCCCTCCATCTTTCCCAGCATCAGTGTCTTCTCCAGGGAGTCTTCTCTTCTCATGAGGTGGCCAAAGTACTGGAGCCTCAGCTTCACGATCTGTCCTTCCAGTGAGCACTCAGGGCTGATTTCATTAAGAATGGATGCGTTTGATCTTCTTGCAGTCCATGGGACTCTCAAGAGTCTTCTCCAGCACCATAATTCAAAAGCATCAATTCTTCGGTGATCAGCCTTCTTTATGGTCCAGCTCTCACTTCCATACGTCACTACTGGGAAAACCATGGCTTTAACTATACGGACCTTTGTTGGCAAGGTGACGTCTCTACTTCTCAAGATGCTGTCTAGGCCTGTCATTGCCCTTCTCCCAAGAAGCAGGCGTCTTTTAATTTCGTGGCTGCTGCCACCATCTGCAGTGATCATGGAGCCCAAGAAAGTAAAATCTCTCACTGCCTCCATTTCTTCCCCTTCTATTTGCCAGGAGGTGATGGGACCAGTGGCCATGATCTTCGTTTTTTTGATGTTGAGCCTCAGACCATATTTTGCGCTCTCCTCTTTCACCCTCATTAAAAGGTTTTTTAATTCCTCCTCACTTTCTGCCATCAAGGTTGTGTCATCTGCATATCTGAGGTTGTTGATATTTCTTCCGGCAATCTTAATTCCAGCTTGGGATTCATCCAGCCCAGCCTTTCGCATGATGTATTCTGCATATAAATTAAATAAGCAGGGAGATAAAATACAGCCTTGTCGTACTCCTTTCCCAATTTTGAACCAATCAGTTGTTCCATATCCAGTTCTAACTGTAGCTTCTTGTCCCACATAGAGATTTCTCAGGAGACAGGTGAGGTGATCAGGCACTCCCATTTCTTTAAGAACTTGCCATAGTTTGCTGTGGTCGACACAGTCAAAGGCTTTTGCATAGTCAATGAAGCAGAAGTAGATGTCTTTCTGGAACTCTCTAGCTTTCTCCATAATCCAGCGCATGTTTGCAATTTGGTCTCTGGTTCCTCTGCCTCTTCTAAATCCAGCTTGCACTTCTGGGAGTTCTCGATCCACATACTGTTTGAGCCTTCCTTGTAGAATTTTAAGCATAACCTTGCTAGCGTGTGAAATGAGTGCAATTGTGCGGTAGTTGGAGCATTCTTTGGCACTGCCCTTCTTTGGGATTGGGATGTAGACTGATCTTCTCCAATCTTCTGGCCACTGCTGACTTTTCCAAATTTGCTGGCATATTGAGTGTAGCACCTTAACAGCATCATCTTTTAAAATTTTAAATAGTTCAGCTGGAATACCATCACTTCCACTGGCCTTGTTATTTGCAGTGCTTTCTAAGGCCCATTTGACTTCACTTTCCAGGATGTCTGGCTCAAGGTCAGCAACCACACTACCTGGGGTGTACGAGACATCCATATCTTTCTGGTATAATTCCTCTGTGTATTCTTGCCACCTCTTCTTGATGTCTTCTGCTTCTGTTAGGTCCTTACCACTTTTGTCCTTTATTATGGTAATCTTTGTACGAAATGTTCCTTTCATATCTCCAATTTTCTTGAACAGATCTCTGGTTCTTCCCATTCTGTTGTTTTCCTCTATTTGTTTGCATTGCTCGTTTAAGAAGGCCTTCTTGTCTCTCCTTGCTATTCTTTGGAAATCTGCATTCAATTTCCTGTATCTTTCACTATCTCCCTCGCATTTTGCTTGCCTTCTCTCCTCCGCTATTTGTAAGGCCTCGTTGGACAGCCACTTTGCTTTCTTGCATTTCCTTTTCATTGGGATGGTTTTCGTTGCTGCCTCCTGTACAATGTTACGAGCCTCCATCCATAGTTCTTCAGGCACTCTGTCCACCAAATCTAAATCCTTAAACCTGTTCGTCACTTCCACTGTGTATTCATAAGGGATTTGACTTAGATTGTATCTTACCGGCCCAGTGGTTTTTCCTACTTTCTTCAGTTTAAGCTTGAATTTTGCTATAAGAAGCTGATGATCTGAGCCACAGTCAGCTCCAGGTCTTGTTTTTGCTGACTGTATAGAGCTTCTCCATCTTTGGCTGCAGAGAATATAATCAATCTGATTTCGATGTTGCCCATCTGGTGATGTCCATGTGTAGAGTCGTCTCTTGTGTTGTTGGAAAAGCGTGTTTGTGATGACCAGCTTGTTCTCTTGACAGAACTCTATTAGCCTTTGCCCTGCTTCGTTTTGATCTCCAAGGCCAAACTTGCCAGTTGTTCCTTTTATCTCTTGCCTCCCTACTTTAGCATTCCAATCCCCTATAATGAGAAGAACATCCTTCTTTGGTGTCACTTCTATAAGGTGTTGTAAGTCTTCATAGAATTGGTCAATTTCAGTTTCTTCAGCACCAGTAGTTGGTGCATAAACTTGGATTACTGTGATGTTAAAAGGTCTGCCTTGGATTCGTATCGAGATCATTCTATCATTTTTGAGATTGCATCCCAGTACAGCTTTCGCCACTCTTTTGTTGACTATGAGGGCCACTCCATTTCTTTTACGGGTTTCTTGCCCACAGTAGTAGATGTGATGGTCATCCGAACTGAATTCGCCCATTCCCGTCCATTTTAGTTCACTGATGCCCAGGATGTCAATATTTATTCTTGCCATCTCATTTTTGACCACCTCCAACTTACCTAGGTTCATGGAACCTGAGGGGAACAGAAGCAGTGATCTGTGGGCCTGACAAGATGTCTCGGGAAGTGTGCTGTCTCCCCGGGGCTAAGATCCAAGATGTAACTGAACGACTGCAAGGAATCATAAAACCCACTGACAAATACCCCTTCCTCTTGGTTCATGTGGGAACCAATGACACTGCAAGCAATAGCCTCCAGAAGATCAAAAGAGATTACGAGGCTCTGGGCAGGAAATTGAAGCAATTAAATGCACAAATTGTCATCTCATCTGTCCTCCCAGTTGAACGACGTGGCCCAGGGAGAGAGGGAAAAATAGTGGAAGTGAACAACTGGCTTCGCAAATGGTGTAAACAGGAACGGTTTGGATTCTTAGATCACGGAATGCAGTTTCTTGAAGATGGACTTCTGGCAAGCGATGGGCTGCACCTCACAACGGTTGGTAGGAATGTTTTTGCAAAAAATCTCAGAAACCTCATCAGGAGGGCTTTAAACTGACTAATGTGGGGGAGGGAGACAGTGCTCCTGAAGGTAGGAGTCTATCAATTGATGAAGATGATCATCCAAATGTCATAGACCGAATGGAGCAAACAGCACGCAGACCTAGTGGTGGGAGGAAAAAATCCTTAAATAAGAGACACGGGGGAATGATTAATGGACTTCAATGTCTGTACACTAATGTGCAAAGTATGGGAAATAAACAAGATGAGCTTGAGCTCTTGGTACAGCAAACTAAATATGACATAATAGGCATCACTGAAACCTGGTGGGATAAGTCCCACGATTGGAATGTAATAATGGAGGGATACAATCTATTTCAGAGAAACAGACCAGACAAGAAAGGAGGAGGAGTGGCGTTATATGTCAGGGATGTGTATACCTGTGAAGAGATCCAAGATTTAGAACCTCAAAGCCAAAGTGAGAGCATTTGGGTCAAAATTAAGGGAGAGAAGAATAACAGTGACCTCATTGTGGGAGTTTACTATAGATCCCCAAGCCAAACGGAGGACATAGATGATGCCTTCCTGGAACAGATGGCCAAGCATGCAAAAGGAAGGGAGATAGTAGTAATGGGGGACTTCAATTACCCGGATATTTGTTGGATGTCAAACTCAGCCAAGAGCATAAGGTCAAACAGATTCCTCACTGGCCTTGCAGACAACTTCATTGTCCAGAAAGTGGGAGAAGCTACAAGAGGAACAGCCATTTTAGATCTGGTCCTAACCAATGTTGATGACCTGGTTAGTGGGGTAGAAGTGGAAGGATCATTAGGCGCGAGTGATCATGCTCTTCTGAAGTTTACTATACAGCGGAAAGGAGCAGCCAAGCATACTAGGACTCAATTTCTCGACTTTAAGAAAGCCGACTTCATAAAACTTAGGGAAGTGCTGGGTGAGATCCCATGGACAGTAATACTAAAAGGAAAGGGAGTTCATGATGGCTGGGAGTTTGTTAAGAGGGAGATAGTAAAAGCACAACTTCAGGCAATACCAATGAGACGGAAACATGGAAGGTGCCTAAAGAAGCCAGGGTGGCTATCTAAAGAACTTTTAACTGAGTTAAGATTAAAAAAGGATGTGTACAAAAAATGGAAAAGGGGGGAAACCACCAAAGAGGAATTCAAACAAATAGCCAGCACGTGTAGACACAAAGTCAGAAAAGCTAAAGCACAGAATGAACTCAGGCTTGCTAGAGAGGTTAAAAGCAACAAAAAAGGCTTTTATGGGTATGTTCGTAGCAAAAGGAAGAACAAAGAAACAGTGGGGTCACTCAGAGGAGAAGATGGTGAAATGCAAACAGGGGACACAGAAAGGGCTGAACTCCTCAATGCCTTCTTTGCCTCAGTCTTCTCCGATAAAGAAAACAATGCCCGACCTGAAGAATTTGGAGCAAATGATTCAGCAGAGGAAACACAGCCCAGAATAACTAAGGAGATAGTACAAGAATACTTGGCTAGTCTAGATGTATTCAAGTCTCCAGGGCCAGATGAACTGCATCCAAGAGTATTAAAAGAACTGGCAGATGTGATTTCAGAACCACTGGCAGTCATCTTTGAGAATTCCTGGAGAACAGGCGAAGTCCCGGCAGACTGGAGGAGGGCAAATGTTGTCCCTATTTTCAAAAAGGGGAAAAGAGAGGACCCAAATAATTACCGCCCAGTCAGTCTGACATCAATACCAGGGAAGATTCTGGAGCAGATCATTAAGCAAACAGTCTGTGAGCACCTGGAAAGGAATGCTGTGATCACCAATAGTCAGCATGGATTTCTGAAAAATAAGTCATGTCAGACTAACCTGATCTCGTTTTTTGACAGAATTACAAGCCTGGTAGATGAAGGGAACGCAGTGGATGTAGCCTACCTTGATTTCAGCAAGGCATTTGACAAGGTGCCCCATGATATTCTTGTAAAGAAGCTGGTAAAATGCGGTCTTGACTATGCTACCACTCAGTGGATTTGTAACTGGCTGACTGACCGAACCCAAAGGGTGCTCATCAATGGTTCCTCTTCATCCTGGAGAAGAGTGACTAGTGGGGTGCCACAGGGTTCTGTCTTGGGCCCGGTCTTATTCAACATCTTTATCAACGACTTGGATGATGGACTCAAGGGCATCCTGATCAAATTTGCAGATGACACCAAACTGGGAGGGGTGGCTAACACCCCAGAGGACAGGAACACACTTCAAAACGACCTTGACAGATTAGAGAACTGGGCCAAAACAAACAAGATGAATTTTAACAGGGAGAAATGTAAAGTATTGCACTTGGGCAAAAAAAATGAGAGGCACAAATACAAGATGGGTGACACCTGGCTTGAGAGCACTACATGTGAAAAGGATCTAGGAGTCTTGGTTGACCACAAACTTGACATGAGCCAACAGTGTGACGCGGCAGCTAAAAAAGCCAATGCAATTCTGGGCTGCATCAATAGGAGTATAGCATCTAGATCAAGGGAAGTAATAGTGCCACTGTATTCTGCTCTGGTCAGACCTCACCTGGAGTACTGTGTCCAGTTCTGGGCACCACAGTTCAAGAAGAACATTGACAAACTGGAACGTGTCCAGAGGAGGGCAACCAAAATGGTCAAAGGCCTGGAAACGATGCCTTATGAGGAACGGCTAAGGGAGCTGGGCATGTTTAGCCTGGAGAAGAGGAGGTTAAGGGGTGATATGATAGCCATGTTCAAATATATAAAAGGATGTCACATAGAGGAGGGAGAAAGGTTGTTTTCTGCTGCTCCAGAGAAGCGGACACGGAGCAATGGATCCAAACTACAAGAAAGAAGATTCCACCTAAACATTAGGAAGAACTTCCTGACAGTAAGAGCTGTTCGACAGTGGAATTTGCTGCCAAGGAGTGTGGTGGAGTCTCCTTCTTTGGAGGTCTTTAAGCAGAGGCTTGACAACCATATGTCAGGAGTGCTCTGATGGTGTTTCCTGCTTGGCAGGGGGTTGGACTCGATGGCCCTTGTGGTCTCTTCCAACTCTATGATTCTATGATTCTATGGTTCTTACATTCCAGGTTCCTATGCAATATTTTTCTTTACAGCATTGGACTTTCCTTTCACTTCCAGGCATATCCGCAACTGAGCGTCCTTTCGGCTTTGGCCCAGCCGCTTCATCAGCTCTGGATCTACTTGTACTTGCCCTCCGCTCTTCCCCAGTAGCATGTTGGACGCCTTCTGACCTGAGGGGCTCATCTTCCAGCGTCATAACTTTTATATGCCTGTTGTCTTTGTCCATGGAGTTTTCTTGGCAAGGATACTGGAGTGGCTTGCCGGTTCCTCCTCCAGGTGGATCACGTTTGGTCAAAACTCTCCACTATGACCTGTTCATCTTGTGTGCCCTGCTCGGCGTAGTTCATAGCTTCTCTGAGTTCTTCAAGCCCCTTCGCCACGGCAAGGCAGTGATCCATGAAGGGGTCCAGCACAACTACCACAACCCAAAGTGCCTTCAAAGAACTGAGCGTGCACAGTAGCCACAGAACATTGCCTGGAAAAGAAATCTGGAAAACCAGGGAAGGAGAAGGGATGGGATGTCTTGCTTGAGCTCCTCAACAGTATCTGAGCAGAAGGCATTGCAGGCTTGCTGGGACCCTGATCCCCAAAGGATGTTTGGATATACTGCAACATTTCATTGAAGGTCTAGCTTGTCTGTCACCAGAGGCAGGATGCCAGACATGACAGCAATCACAGACTTCACTGCCAGCTGCCATAAATAGATATTAACTTTAGCATAACTATTGGATTAAAATCACAAGTGTAATCTCGTTTCACAACCTTAATGAAGCAGTGTTGGAGAGCACTGTTTTGCTTGTCAGGCTTCTGTTTGACACAGCAAATTGATTTTATATGGTCATGGTCAAACTCTTGTGATTTGTTTATTCACATTTGGTCAGGGGACACTTTGGAGCAAAGCTTGGCCTGTGGAAGATGCCCTTTACAAAACTGAACAGTCCAGTATTCAAGTGATGTTCTGGCCAGTCTCCCATGTCCCCATATGCTCAGTACAGCACCTTATTTTACTAGACCCATGACATCTTGCCTGCTCTTACTATTAGATGGGGTGCCTGGTTTTTCTTAATTTTGCTTCTTTATCAACCCAAAGGCAAGCTGGTGGCTCAGCTGCCACTGCCAGCCTTCTGCACTGTGCACATTGAAACCTCAAATGCCCTTGCAAAACAAAAGGGCACGATCATATACGCTTGTAGTTAAGTTGTGGGCGAACATAGCAGACGACACAGCGATTTCTCCAGAGCAGCTCTTTACTTGTAAGCTGGACAGAACTGAACAGCAAACAGCTCAGCCGGCCTGCTTTTATAGGCAGCCGGCTGTCAACATTGTAGCAACAACAACCCAGGGTTTCCCGCCTAAAATAACTGACGTGGACCTGAGTGAAAACTATCTACAGTATCCCCCTGCTGGCCCAGGGTGAGAACTTCAATACATAACACTTGTTTTCTTTGCCAGGGACACTGTGTCCTAAGAACAGCCACTTTCCCCCATACAAATGAGAACAGAAACAATGGTTCATCATACCATCATTTCTCAGAACAAGGATGAATGAAGAAGTAGAAAGACCATCTGGTCAGCCACCTCATCTCTTAGTAAGAGCCTCTCAGTGATGCACCTCCACCTGGGACCCAGAAACAGGCAGGGTGGGGTCACTAGAAGAAGATAGCCCAGGACTGAATGAGGCAGAGCTGCCTTGTTGCGAGCCATAATCCATTTGCTAGTAGCAGTTGTGTAGCAGCAGCTGAAAACACATGGGATTAGAGGAGTGATCCCATATCCTCCAACACATTGAAGGGGAAAGCTGGGGCACCCCCTTCCAGGACACCATCTTCCCATTTGTTTTTCTCACAAAGGCACAGAGGCCATTTTGCTTGCCATGATCCCATGTGATTTCGTGCCGCAATTTCCCCCTGGAAAAAGAGCTTTCTTCAGGCATGACATCCAAAAATGTGTGCTTTGGGGCGGCACATGAGATCACAACCCTGAAAAAAGTGCTTTTTGGGGAGAAATCATGACATGAAATCATGTGTGATCACAGCACCTAAAATGGCTGCCGTGCTCTCATGAGGAAAAAAAAGGATGTCCCAGTTTTTCCAGGGCAATTGAGGGGTATGAGATCCCACTCCCTTTTCTCATTTCCCATAAACTGTTATTCATATTTAGAAGAATGAGGCCAAGTGACCATTGAAATTAATTAGTTTTCTCCAAATGTTGTGCTGGAGGTCAAAACAGCCACTGGAATCCGTTCAAGCAAAGTTGCTGGTTTGCTTGGCACAGCAGTCTTTGGGAACAGGTTCAAATGGTCAACAAACTAAAGAGTGATTGCCTCTGCAAGCAGATTTGTTTGGAAAATAATATAAAAGGATGATGTGTTTCTAAGGGGTTGGGGTAACAAGCACTGAAGCAAACATGCTCCCTGCTTGTTCTCCAAGGCTGTTTGTGGCAGCTTAGTGTTTCATACAGAGTTCAGTCTTCCCAGATAACTCCATGCATCGTAAGGGGCATTCCTTTCTGCAGCTGACAAACTGGACTCCTACCCATGTAACCTGAAGCCATAATAAATTCCATCCAAATGCTTATCAACCTGTTTAAGAGGAATGTAATTTATTTAGGGGTGATTGTGGGGTGATGAGGCCTGAATGGGGTAATTAATTGAAGGGCAGTCGATTTGATTCCACTTGGGGTAGGCTACGCAAAAAGAAACTGATCTGAAGTTCCAAGGTGAAGTGCAAATAGAATAATAGATCTGAAGATATTTGAGTGGGTAATGAATGGGAAGTATATTTATTGAAGGTGGGAGATTTGGATGGGAAGTGCATTAGCTTGCTTTCTGTGAAATTCAGCTTCAGATATATATATATTTCTCACTTTGTGTCTATTATTGTGAATAAGCATGTGCAAATTTGATGAGTTTGGGGAGAGATTAGACGATGTTGGCTATCATATGCTCAGATTTGTGTGCAGGGAGACTAGTAGAAATGGATGGATGGAAAATTCAGTTCAGTTTGCATTTAAAGGTGAACCTGCTGAATTTGAACTTTCTGAAACAATAGGGGATCTGAGACACAGCCATCCTTCAAAATTTGCACTTCTCCCATTTTTGCAGTGCAGTTCTCCTGCTTGTAATGTGTACCAAAAAAGCCCCCCTATCAGTCTAAGTTCATAGTGCTGGTTTCAGTGTATAAAGCCATATGTACACAGCTTGGGACCAGAATACCTGAAAGATCATCTCATCCCTTATATACCCAATCAACCAGCGCACTCTGTAGGTGAAGGCCTCCTGTAGAGACCATCTTATAAGGAGGTCCATTCTGCACTATGTAGGAATCAGGGCTTTAGGATTGTTCCACCTGCCCCTTGGAAGTTCCGTCCCCTTGAAGATGAGGAGGTGCTGTCTTTTCAGCACCCACTGAAGATTTTCCTCTTTCAATAAATTTTATAAGTTGAGATTTTTCACTGTGTGTATCTGTAATAGGCTTAATCTAAAGATGTCCTGAAAATATTTCTAAAATGCTTTTTTATTGTTTTATCTCTTGTTGTTTGCTGCTCTGGGATCCTTTGGGAGGAAAAGTGGGATCTAAGTTTAATAAATGAATAAAAAGAACAACAACAAATGCATATACTGGAGTAAATTGTCCACAAAAGTGCTCTTTCTTCCTGTGGTTCCAATTTCCATGCTTTTGAAAGGGACAAGATGGAAAGAGTAGACACAGGCACCCTTCAAAGCTGATGAGGCCCATGTGTATCTTATATATATACTGCAGGTCTACAGCCAAGGTTGAAATATCTGAACTCTGCTGAACTGAACTTCTTGGGAAGCTGTATCAGTGGGCGCAAAGTTGCTGGGAAAGAAACCTTTCTCAGTATTTTCGAATTCTCACTGGATCAAAACAATTTCCTGTATCTTGGATTCTGGCAAGTATGGGAGCTTTAAGCAAAGTGCACTCCATTCAGAACGCCTCGCCAATTAGAAGCCTTTCCCGTTCATCTAAATTAAAAATCACCCCAAGCCAGCATCCCCACACTTCCAAGTCACGTGCCAGCCACAAGGAGAGAATTATCAAATGATAGGCTTGCATTGCCAAGTCTCCAAAGTAATTACCTTTTGTTCATTTTTCTAATTAATGCCGTGGCCTTTCCGTGAGTTCAAGCCCTGTAAGCATATGCCTGGTGGAGCTCAACATTAGCCATGCCTACATTGCCAACCTACTTACCACCTGCGATAGGAAGCTGGGCTGTGCCAATTTAGTCCTTTGGTGCAGGTCCTGGAAGGAAAGAATTCGACAGACAAGTCACTCCCAGCGAGGTCCTTCCCCTCACAGTGCCAGCCCTCCTGCCTCTCTCAGTGAGCTCACTGTCTCACCCCTAATTCCACCTGTTGCTCCTCTGTCTTCTCGCAGTTGTTGCCAGGGAGGCAGCCAGAGAGCAGGCCGGTGGCAGGAACTGCTGTTTCTTTTCCTGCCCTTCACTGCGCTGTTGCTTACTTGCTTGCTCCATCTGAGCCCAAAGGGAAGGGCAGGTGAGAAATAATGATCAGTGGATCAATGTACATATTTTTCATGCCTGGAGAACTTTATTGCAAAATCCATAGAAATGTGTATTTCAGCGCAGAGCTATATTTTGGTTTGCATATTGCCTGGGGAAGTGAAAACCAGTTAGATGCATGTTAAGAATGTCCTCGCCTCTAGTTGGAAATCATGTGCAATGCTGACAACTGAAAGGGAGGGTGTTTTCATCCGTGGGTGTACGCCTCAGCAGGAGCCTAGCTACCCAATCTCTGGCAGTGGCCCTGACTACTGTCTGCTGTGTTTGGAGTGCCTTTTTCAACAAATTCTTATGCAGAGGCCTTTCCCAGCCCAACTTCCTGTAACCTTTTTAACTGTACTTGCTAAGAATGGAAGCATAACTTCTGGATAGCTCAGTTGGTTAGAGCATGGTGCAGGTAATGCCAAGGTTGCAGGTTCAATCCCCATCTGGAGTTGGACTAGATAAAGCATGTCACTGAGGACCACGCGGATGATCACACCCACAATCGACCTGTTGGATATGCATGGACTACATGATTCTCAGTATCACTTCAAAGTGGATGCAGACTGCAGACTACCATGTGATACACACAAAATGGTTGCATTCTTCACCACAGGATCACTCCACTTTCCCAGTGGTAAGATAGACCCACAGTATATGGGAAACATGGACGGGACACAGAGTGCCAGGTTTGGTCCTTACAGAGGTGGTTGAAGTTTGCAGAACAGTTGTTCAGGGGGCACAACGTCCCACAAAGACAGCTGAGAGCTGTTGTTGCTCGTGGCCCTCAAGCTGCCTGGCATAATGGCAACAGAGAGCAATGCACAGGCATGAGCCCTCAGCCAGGAAGTCCTGCCGTGTCTGAGGGGGGGGGTCCCAGGGATCCCCAGAACTGCCATGGCTGCTCTGCTGACACACTCTCTACCCGTCCCTGGTCACTTACTCAGCCTCCTCCTTGCCCTTACCATTGCCAGGTAAATTCCATTTGTTTCACTGCCTGGCATAACCAAAGCCATTTTCTGCTGCTGGGAAATGAACAAAGAAGGGCTCGTCCATTCTGTGAGATATGTCACTGCAGCCTTTTCTCTTGAGCTGGATGTGTCTCACCTCCTGGGGGGGGGAGCAGCTGGGGGAAGAAGTGACTGTCCCTTGAACTATCTCTGTGGTACAGGCAGAGACCATTTTAAGTGTGACCGCACACATTGTGCCGAACCTGGAAGTGACACAAAAACAGCACAGAATGGGGCAGGGACAGGGCAGAGGCAGAACAGGGTATTTGCAGGCCTTTTCAATAGTGTTTCAAATATACGTGATTTCACTTGAACATGTGGTGCCAGAGAATGTAACCCCTGCATAAATTAGGAGTTGTCTGTACTGGGAAACATGGGTGGTGGTCAAAGGTTGGGCCTTGCTTCCTCTGTGAGGCATCGCCCTCTCTCTGCCTACCAACCTTAGGAAGTCCCTGCCTTGTTACATTGTTTTAAATGCCAGCTAGAAACTTTTCCATTTCGTCAATGCATATAATTTTGTTATCTGTATTGGTTTTTTAAAATGGATACTGATTTTTAACAGTGTTTTAATTATTTGTGCATGTGTACTCACACTCTCATACACATATCATGTAGTTTTTAAGTCTTTCTAAATAAATAAATGTTGCTGAGGGTCTGCACTTGTATACGCTACTTCAAATGGTGAGTTCGGTATTGTAGCCATGGGCATTCATTTAACGCTTTTCACCACGTTTACTGAAGGATTTGGGAATTAATGCAATTCTTTTCTGTTGCAGGCTGATTATATTAAGCTGTTGCGCTAATTAGGGATAAAACTAAATGTTTCATTTGAATTTCAGTCAGGAAAAAGGAATTTTTTTATACAAACACACATACATATGCAAGGTCCCAAATCGGTTCTGTTTCTGCTCATTTTCTAATGCTCCAGCTCCCAAAGATGATGGATCATGAATTCCATTATATCAATTTCTGCCCAGAGCCCAGTTCTTGTCAAATTATATCTAATGGAATATCTTTTCTTTGATGAACCAGAACTTAACATGTACAGATAATGCTGAAATAATCTCTTTTTAAAATATATTTTATTTTTCTTCAGCTCTGAACATTCTATGCAATAAAGCTCAGACAAGCCCCCATCCTCAATCTATAATACGATGCTGAAATATTAGCTAGATGCTCGTATAAATATAGAATCGAGACTGGACTGAATTGCAAGTGTGAGAGAGACTTTTATGTAGCTTTCTTCTTCGTTTTCATTACAAATTAAATGGGCCTGTTCAGAAAACTCAAGGGAGGCTTGAGATCAGAGGTGTGAAAGGAACAGAACACAGAATAAATAATCCACCGTTAGCAGAAATGTAAGGTCCACAGAGTGCACATTTTCTTCCCCCTCCAGGTAGGCTGATGTCAATCGGGTAACCATGTATACAGCCGGCCACAATCCTGCAATCATAGCAACATGCTCCTGCCAGTGCCACAATCACAGGAATTGCTGCTAGTTGTATTCAGGGTCAACTAGGCAGGACAAAAAAATCCATAGCCAGGAATGGTGGGGTTAGGGTTGAACAAATCTTTCTCGTTTCCATTCTATGTCATTTCCCAATCTGTTCCTGCAGAGGACGCTGTGGCGATTGCCCTCCATGCCGTCCTTGCACATTTGGAGCAGCGGGGGGGTTATGCCAGACTGCTTTTTTTAGATTTCAGCTCGGCATTTAATACCATTCTACCACAGCGTCTGATGTCTAAACTGGAAGATCTGGGGCTTCCGTTATCACTTTGTGGGTAGATATTGGACTTTTTGTCAGACCGCTCCCAGAGGGTTCGGTTGGGCCCTTATACCTCTAAAATGCTTAAGACTAACATAGGAACACCACAGGGATGCGTACTCAGTCCGCTCCTTTATATTCTCTACACGTACGATTGTGTCGCTGCTCACCCTAGTAATAGGGTTGTCAAATTTGCAGATGACACAACCGTGATTGGGCTCATCCCTGAAAGGGAGGGTGAAACGGACTATAGAGATGAGGTGGAGCAGCTGACAGAGTGGTGCAGAGCTAACAACTTGCTCATAAATACAAGGAAGACAAAGGAGCTTGTGGTGGACTTCAGGAGACAGAAGAGCAATATCCAGCCACTTTTGATTGATGGGGTCTGTGTGGAGAGGGTAACAACGTTCAGATTTTTGGGCATTGAATTACAAGAGGATCTGTCCTGGAGTGTCAACACAAGGGGGCTTGTGAAGAAGGCGCAGCAGAGGACTTCCGGGTTGGCGCCATCGCCGAATGGCGGACTCCCTCCGAGCTCCGGAGGGAGCCTGCTCGGCAGGGGCTGGGTCCTACCGCATCGGCGACGCGGGGACCCTTAAAAACCACGGCCACGGAGGCCGTGGACATGGAGACTCGGCTGGCACTGCTAGCGCCCTCCCGACTCGTGAAGGAGCCTTTTTAAAGGCTACGGATCGGGTGCCGGGGAGAAGCGTGGTGCTTTGAGTCCTCTGCTATCCCTGCCGAGCGAAGCCGCATGCCATCCGGCGGAGAGCGCTGACTTCTTCCATTGAGAATTCGGATTTGTAACAACAACCCGTGAGTAATTTGGAAACCGGGTTTAAAAGGAGAAAAAAAGAATTTTTTTTTCGGATTTGATACGAGCGGGGGGGGGATCCAAAAAGGAAGTCAGTCCCCCTCCCTACTGTAAACCTTCCAAAACAAGGACTGGGAAACCAAGGTCCAAAAAGAATTGAATTGCTGATAAGAACTAAGAATTCCACGATGGGAAACTACAAGAACTGTGCTGGAGGAAGAATTGAGGGAGAAGGAAAACGTAACCCCCCCCCTGGGAACCGGGGTGATTGAGGAGAGAGCCTGGCGAAAAGCGAAGGAGATTTTGACAGCTGTCAAAGTAGCTGTCAAAGTCCGAAATTTAAAGAGGACTTGATTATGAGGACTTTGCTGGTTAATTTTGCTACAATTTGTTACAATTTGTCAAAACTTGGATATAAAATGGCGAAAACATGGATAACAATCGGACTTTTGGACTAGAGAAAACAAAGTTACAACAATCCCCCTAGAGGAGTTTCGGGACATTACAAAGAAGGTCGTAAGTGGAAAAATACCATTGGAATTCTACAGGACTGGTTATCTTCTGGGAAAGCTGCGAAACGGAAACAATATTGTGTCTACCGGGTGTTTAGCTAAACAATAGAATTTTCTATTGAAGAAAGGAAGGGACTGAACGTATGTTTTTGTTCCTGAATAACAATAATCCCTGCAGACCTACTAAACTTCTGAATTAGAACGTTTTGGCAGCGGAACAAGAGGAAACTGGACTACAACTTGGAAAGAACAATGGGGGGAGCTTTATTAAAGATTGGAAATTAAATGGTTTAAAAATAACTTTAAAAATAATTATAAAAAGAAAAAAGCCAGCAAGGAATCGGGGGGAAAATGTGATTTATGGACTTTAAGAATTCCAGGCAGACAATATGGATTAGTGGTCAGGGGGAAATTAAACCGGGGACGGGGGGGGGAGAACTAGAATCCAAAGGCTTGTCAACTATTTTTTGAATTGGCTTTTTTTCATTTACTATACTTTTTATTTCTTGTTTCTTATTTCTTTATTGTGTGAGGTGTCTTTATCACTAAAAAAAAAGGGAAATTGTGGAATGGAAAGGGGGTGGGCCCTGGGGAGAGAACTCTTGTCTTTTATTAAGGGTACTGGTGAGGACTGAATAATTTTAAATTTAAATTTGAATAATGGTTTAAACAAATTAAGTTTTAATTAGAACTGAGAACTTGTGGAGCCAACAATATGATAGGGGAATATGGTAGGGGTGGGGGAAGGAGGGAGTCCCGGAAAGAGGGTGTTTGAAAAGAAGGCTTTGAATGTATTCTATTCTTTTTCTTTCTGTATCTCTGAAAATCTTAATAAATATTATTTAAAAAAAAAAAATGAAGAAGGCGCAGCAGAGACTGTACTTTTTGAGAATTCTAAGGAAAAACCATCTTCCGCAGAAACTGCTGCTTGCCTTCTATCACTGTGCCATTGAGAGCGTGCTCACTTATGGCTTATGTGTGTGGTACGGAAGCTGTACTACCCAGGACAGGATGGGGTTGTGCAGAGTTGTTAAGGCAGCAGAGAGCATTGTTGGCTGCCCACTCTCCACCTTAGAGCAGATTTATGCCACAAGGTGCCATAGGAAGGCACTGGACATAGTAAAAGATCCATC
Source organism: Podarcis raffonei (assembly GCF_027172205.1). NCBI lineage: Eukaryota > Metazoa > Chordata > Lepidosauria > Squamata > Lacertidae > Podarcis > Podarcis raffonei. The sequence continues at coordinate 37,965,647 of NC_070606.1, forward strand.
GCATCCTGGTCACTGTCTCTTCGAGCTCCTGCCGTCGGGACGGAGATACAGGACGATGAAGACAAGAACGAGCCGTCTTAAGAACAGCTTCTTCTCCAGAGCGATCTCAGCCCTGAATGGGAAGCCTGGACTTTGAAAGTCATCTAATCTTCCTTGCTGTATTATACTGTATTGTTTTAATTAGTGTTTTTATGGAGCAGTCAAGTAATTTCGTTGTCCCTGAGAGGGGGCAATGACAATAAAGATATTTCTATTTCTATTTCTATTTCATTAATCTCAGAGTGCTTTGTTTTAGTGGTCTCAAGAAGGCATGTTCTAATTTACATCCAAGTGCATGTTTCAAAATAATATGTAAAATACAATACGATGCTGAGAACTGTGTCGCAACATTCGGAGTAGCACATCATCTGCCACCTTCTGATTTGAAAATTAGTCCGAGACGTGTGGATCAGTATTTGCATGTATGGCATTCACAAAGGTCAGATTCCTCAAGCGCTACTAGGTGGGGCTGCTCACATGGAAAAGGAAATGCCTTGTGTGAAGTAGCCCTAGAATCACCTCCTTCAGCCACATCAGGGCAAAGGCCATCAGTTCCCAAGGCTACTCTGCTACATCAGGTGTGCACTGATAGGCGCCTATTGGCATCATTCATTGCAGTATGGCCAATTCATTGCAACAGTGAGAAAGACAGTGCTGAGAACTTTGACAGCTAGTGTGGCGCAGTGGTTAGAGTGCTGGACTAAGACCTGGAAGACCAGAGTTCTGGTCCCCACTCAGCCATGAAGCTCAGTAGGTGACCTGGGGCTTGTTGTGGTCTCTCAGCCCGACCTACTCACAGGATTGTTTTGAAGATAAAATGGGGAGATGGAAAACCTTGAGCTGCTTGGAGGAAAGGCAGGATATAAATGTAATAAAGAAATAAAATATAAATCAATTGGTTTGCGAAACTGCCCAACTGAAGTAAAAGTGGAAGGATCACCACCAGTTATTGTTACTACTCAAGTTATGTGAACAGGCACACATTACTTTCCTGCCCAGAGTCCCTGGCATCCCAGTCTCACTCTTCCTCTTTAAAACAGAAAACCAGATTTATTTAAAATTATTTACACTTAAATTTACAACCCCTCCTTGTATATCTAAACAGTGTTGTGTTTAAAAAGTGGATATGTACTCATTCAGTTTAAGCGCTACTGGAATGTAGTGTTTCGTGGCTGCAAGTTGAAGCCCATGCTGGAATGCAAACTGCTTCCATTCAGTTGTTTATCCAATTTCATTTTCATCCAACCAGTAGCAAGCTCATTCTCCCCGTGCTGATCCTTAGGCAGTCAGAATGGCACCACCCATGCACAAGAGGGCTGCTACGAGCAAGCTCAAGGGAATCCTATTCACCACCTTCGAGCATTTTCCTGACATGTTCCCACATTCAGTGAAGGAGGCTTCCGTGGTGCTGTGGACCTTTCTGTTCAGCATCTGATCATCACTCTGCAAAGGCAGATCCCCAGACCACAGCCCAGCAGTAGGCTGCCCTTGTCATGCAAGGTGGAATCACCAAGTTATGGTCAAGTCTAGATTGGGTTCTGACAATATGAACCACAATTTTCTCCTCCTTTCAACAAAGTCTCCTGATTTCCTTCCTGCTCTGAAAACTTTTGTAGAATTTGGTGTCCTTCTCTGGATGTAGATTTCAGAGTTTAAAAAAAACCACAATTTTGTGAAGGACTACTCTTTTGTGTGTGCTTTATTTATAAGAAGATCCTAATCATTTCTTTAACAGAAGTGCTGCATCAAGCTCAGGAATGGGGATTGGTCCTCAAGGCATTGTTGGACTCAAACTCCCATCATTCCTGACCATTGTCCATGCTGGCTGGGAGGCTGATGGGAGTTGGAGTCCAACAATATCTGGAGGGCTATGCCTGAGCTGGATGTAGCACTTCTATTAAAGAAATTAATAAGACCCACCACAAGCGGTTGGCAAGGAGTAATCTTTCCGATTCCCTGTTTCCATGGCAATCTATAAAAAAGCTAGAGTGGAGCCAAACCGGGCCACTGAGTTTTGAGAATGTTTTTTGTGCACCTTTCAAATACTCATTTTGGCAAATTTTCAGAGGGTGCTCGAAAAGTTAGGGAAGTGTTTAGGGAAGGGGAAGGGGAAAGTAGCCCTGTTGCCTTGGCAACCGAGGCAATGAAATGAAGGTAATGCAGCAAAGCAAATAGTATTAGCTTGGGGCACTCAAGTGCAGAGAAGTTGAGGTGATGTTTTAAGTGGGTAGCAGGAATGTGCCCACAAGTCACATCTCTCCCAAGCCATCCTGCACCCTGGCCACCCCCGACAGCCATGTCTTTGGCAGATGAAAGTGGCACAAAGCTGTATATGCATCTGCCTCCTTTGCCCAATCAGAACTGTTGGGCTGCATGCACAGCATATATTGAGGGCACACACCAGCTACAAAGAATCAGGGGAACTATCATTTCCACTCACAGAGTTACAATTCCTAGCAGTTCCCAGAATTCCTTGGGTGCTTTAAATGTAAGGTGTGTTGAAAGTTTGGTAAATATAGTGCAGTGGTGTACAAAAAGAGTCTGGTAAGAGCCAGTGTAGTGTAGTGGTTAAGAGCAGTAGACTCGTAATCTGGTGAACCGGGTTCGTGTCTCCGCTCCTCCACATGCAGCTGCTGGGTGACCTTGGGCTAGTCACACTTCTTTGAAGTCTCTCAGCCCCACTCACCTCACAGAGTGTTTGTTGTGGGGGAGGAAGGGAAAGGAGAATGTTAGCCGCTTTGAGACCCCTTTGGGTAGTGATAAAGTGGGATATCAAATCCAAACTACTACTACTACTACTACTACTACTACTCTTCTTCTTCTTCTTCTTCTTCTTCTTCTTCTTCTTCTTCTTCTTCTTCTTCTTCTTTTCCGGTTGGAAGGATAAAGAAACATGAGGTTTATCAGCAAACAAAGCCATTCTGAGTACAGTAGTACCTTGGAAGTCAAACGGAATCCGTTCTGGAAGTCTGTTCGACTTCCAAAACATTCGGAAACCAAAACGTGGCTTTTGATTGGGTGCGGGAAGCTCCTGCAGCCAATTGGAAGCTACACCGGATGTTCGGCTTCCGAAAATCGTTCGAAAACCAGAACACTTACTTCCAGTTGTCAGTCGTTTGGGAGCTGAAACATAGGAGTTCCAAGGTGTTCGGCAGCCGAGGTACGACTGCACAGGCTTGTTCTGCTTGTGGCTGATATGGAGGCATGAGCGCATACTATCACCTACTGTAACTGGCTGGAACTGACTTGGAGAAAAAGCAGGAAGGAAGTAAAAGCCAGAAAAGTAGTTACTATGAGAGAAGGGATGAGTGAGGAGGAAAAACAGGTTCTCTTTTTGTATATTGCCCGTGACTGGTTCAGGTAACTTATTGCAAGTGCTGTTGCTTTACTCCCAGCATGTTGTGTACAAAGTCTCGATCAGCTAGACTTCCTTGACTGGTAGAGGAGCTATGTGTGCATAAGACCCATTTCACATTAACACTGAATGTGTGCAGCTACTGGTGGTATGGCTGGTAAGCACATTCCCCTTAGTTCCCCACATTAATTGACTGCAGGGGGCAATTTGGTGAACACCTCTATGGCCTCTCCATTGATCTCAGTGGGGTATATGCTTGAATGGACATTCTGATACACATCTAGTGTGCATTCTGGAACAACTAGAGCTACATCACGACTTAAGAACTAGGACAATATGTTGCCTCTTTTTTTTGCCTTTACTGGTAAAATTCCATTGGCTATGAAACTTTGTGCATCGCCAGGTTCACTTAATGTGGCCCAGTATTCTTAGGATCATGTAATAAAAGAGAAAGGAATGGCCCTGTTAAGTTTTTTAGTGTTTTTTTTAAGCTTTCACCAAAGCTGCAGAATGAGGGATACAAGCTTTGAACAAGTAGTACAAGTTCATTTTGCACCCCTTGAAAGGACACTGTTTTGCCTTGGAAATGAGGTAGAAATCCAACACAGCCGTGATGAAATTCTGCAATTACCTGCACTTCCTGAAAACAAACTGAATATTTTTGTTTGTTTGATCCAACAAGCTTTCTCAGGTGAATGAATAGGTCTCTGCTGTGGGTGTCCATTTTGTATTGCTTTTAAAATTCCACTTCTGTTGTTTTTAACTATATTTGACCATTTTCACTATATTTTGTTCATCACCTTGTGATATAGATGTAGAATGCAATTAACAACAACAACCAGATAGCTTTCCCTTTATTGGTGCTCTTTGAATGGTCAATGATAACCGTGACAGCTGTGCAAGGACCACTCTGTGCTGAATGACCATGGCACAGATCATTCTAGCGGTGTAGCCTTTTGATTTCCTCTTTCATAATACAATAGGGTCCCCACATTTAATCTTGAGTGTGGGAGCCCATTGCAAGAAGACTGTTCTGTTGTTGTTCTCAATCTGCCTGATCAGAGCTTTCCCATTCTCCTATATGGAAATATTAAGGCTGACAGACACTCATTCTATCACTCTCACATCATGGATTCCATTCAGATCCATCTGCAATGTAACCCATTCCTTTGAGGAAATCAGTCTGAATTAGCAAAAGGCATTCATTTATGTATGCAGGAACCAGCGCAATGAATGCTGATAATGAAGTATGGATTCATTCCTGGCAAGCTTTGACAGAATGTTGTCTGGGTAATATTATTTATTGTTATCACTACAAAGGACAGATGTGACCCTCGGTCTCATGAAGTTCAAGGCAACAAACATGGTTCTCTGTGAAAAAAGGTGTATCTACACATAAGAACAGGAAATACAGTACACAGAAAGCTGCTGAAATCATACCACCATTCATATAATTTATTAACACATTTTAGCACACCCCGAAATGACATTGAAATAGGATAACAGACACATAAATTAAGGGTTGCGTTGAATATATTGGGTTTTGCTTGTTGAATCATCTGCAACGAATTCACTGTAGCCCTATATTTTCCTAATATAGTCCAGTGATCCACTATCACCATTTAAATTACCTTCTATGTCAAAGAGAAATGATTTTCCTATTTTAGACCTGATGGCTGCTTTTGAGTAGATCTCATTTTTATCCTTTTGTCCCTTCTTCTTTAGCCAGACATTGGCCAAATACAGAGAATGAACCAATTCACACAGAACACGAACCTCCCTTGGTCCTCCTGCTGGCCACACAGCTTGCAGCTAAGCTACGGTGTGCCTTCCTAATTCAGGCTCATGGTACGTCTCCTCCAGACAAAACATGAGCTGTAAACCCAAGAACAAACCTTGGTCACAGCTCATCCTTGTCTGGAGCAAGACAAACCATGTGGTAAAATGCTAAGCCTAACCATGGCTTAGCTCACAGCGACACAGCAACAAGAGCTTGAGGAAGAGCGAAGTAGCCACAATCTTCCCAAGGAGTGTATGCGTTCAAGCTATGCCTTCGTTCTCTTGGCATTACATGTCAACCAGCTCAATATCAGTTGCACTAAAGCCCAAAGGAAATCAATGGGACATGTTAGCCAAGGGTCAAACTAGATACGATGTTAACTGCATCCAAGGAGTTAATGTGCATCTTTTAAACAATTTAAATAGCTGCCATGTCTTGGGTGGGTGGGTCATTGAGCTAGGTCAGAACCAGGATGCAAAGGAAGGGGTGGTTCAATTCCACCCCAGGCGTACCACAGTTCTGACAAAAATCTTTAAATGGAAACTTCCATCCCAGGGAAGCACTGAGGATAATTTCTTACAGGCCTGAGGTGTTGGTGAGTCCTAATTCTGTTCCCTCTGCAGCAGCTAATTAAATTTTTGAAGCATGCACTTTAATTTCTTTACACACAATTAAGATCTCTTTTTGCACTATGGTTGTAAGTCTAAGCATACTTACCTGGGAGTAAATCTGGACATCCTTTTGAGTAAACGATGGTTAGGGTTGTGCTGCATCTTCTCATCTGAGACAAGCTTGGCTAACCTTTTGTGCATTGGAGCCAGCCCAGAATATTTCGCACCTTGCAGTGGCAAGCATCTTCACAACCATAATCCTTTGCTTGGAAAACATTAACAACCCTGCAAAATACATTCTGTATCATAGTCCCTTCCTGGATATTCATAGCACTAGGAAACTGATATATCTAAACCGCTGCAAGTTTATTTCCCATTTGTATTTGCAGACCATGGACAGGTTAGCAAAGCATAGACTTCCAATAAAGCTTATATAATATAAATCTAGTGGTGTCTACACTTCCTATGATTCTCAGCAACAGGACGAGGAGCAAGTTGGAAAGGAAGTGAGCAAAAAAGGGGGCTGAGGTGGAATGTGCAAAAAATAAACTAAAGCTGTGTTGTTACCCTTCCTATTTTGTCTTCCTGGTCAGAAACAAGTTGTTAAAAAACTGTAACCAAGTGATCTTTATAATTTACATTGACTGATAAAGATGAAAGGTTGCACAGACTTATATCCAATGCAGCATTAAGCAACTGTCCCATCCCCACAAGGAGTTCCACTTGCATAATGGGACTTTCCCCTCTCTCCTCCCCCTGTGCAGCCCCTAAATCTGATCTGGGGTGTCCCTCAAATCTCCAGAGCAGATTTGAGGAAGGTGGGAGGGGAAATCTAATTACAAAAATGGAAATCCTGGTGCTGAGGGAGATGATGGCTACTTAGCATTGCACTGGATACAGGCCTCAGCCTCCAGTTCCCATCTACACTTTCTTCTGTTGCCACAGCTTTTCGATTATTTCTCCTTGCGAGTGAAATATTGATACCCAGGGTGAAATTTTGCCTGCTCTTGTTGAAAGGTTTATAAAAGGGGGTGCAAGAACAACTAACAAGGATAGTTGGCAAAGTCATAGGGTTGGCAGGACAAGTAGAGCGAGCCCCTCACAATAAGGCACACCTGAGAGGGACCTCCCTCGCCATTTCAGTCATGCATCCAACTGCTTATTGCCTATGCAATCTTGTCATCTTCTCTTCCCCCCACCCCCAAACAAAGAAAATGGTTTATTTGTACACAATGGTCATCGGTTCAGCTGCAGAAAAGAAAAGGTGATCAAAAGAGATGTCACTGTATTCTGCTGAAGTACATTTAATACAATATACCAAGCTCATTGACTTTCTTTACAGTATCCCCTTCCCAAGAAGACCCTGTGTGTTTCCTGAGCCCATCACAGTCTCCTTGCAGGTTGGATCTTCAACGCTGTTCCTTGCGCAGCAGTGCCTTATTCATTATATGACTGTTTCATCTGCATCCAGTCATAAGTCATGGCTCTTTTTTCTTGAGTAATCAGAGTTCCTCCTGTTTCAAGAAATAAAAACCACAGAAATATATCAAGATGAATGTTCTTTAACTTATAATCATAGTGTACAGAAGAAGATTCCCTGTCCCTTCGGGGAGTCCTATGACATGTCAAGGGTGGGCATGACAGGTCATAGGAGACTTTTAGGAACCGGCCCTTTGAAAGATGGAGGTCAAGTAGGATACAGACAGAATTTGGTCGGTTCAGAAAGCAAGGTGGGATCAACAGGAAGCCTTCTCAGAATTGTTCAAGAACAAGTGAAGTGATCTAAAGGTTAAATGGATAGGTGAGAGACCAATGCTTAGGAGACAGCTATCACTGCAGGTTCTGATCAGAAGTTCCCACTTGATGGATGTGTCCTTTCCTGATTGATTTCTGGGAGGCTGGGGACAATCACAACACAACACAAGTGGGGGTTATTGTCTAAGGTGAAAATCAGTCAATAGGGGTTTTCTGAGTGATGACTGCAAGGGAGAAAGGGAGGAGGAAGGACAGAGGATAGAGCTGCGATGCCCCTGACTCACCCTGCCAAACATCAGCTCAGAAATGTTGCAGGCCTCTACTTATCAATGGTCTCAACCCTCACGCAGACGGGGAGTTGCCTGTATATGTGTGTGTGTGTGTATATATTCTGGTCTCTTTGTCACATTTTTATGTGACCAAGACACAGAACTTAGTTGAGGGGCTAGGACGCTGATGAGGTAGGATTCTGTAGGTATCTTGGATAACAGTGGTTCCTAGGAATTTTTGTAAAACGAAAACAAGAAAGCAGACTACAGACTGAGAAAAGTTATGGAGAAAGGAAGCAAAATTGCTTAGAAACAATCTCCCCAAATCAGGCTTAAATCCAAAATATGTTGACTTAATTGAATTTACAGTTGTTTCCTAGGCCTCCTTCCCCCAGGAGACACACACACACACACAGAGAGAGAGAGAGAGAGAGAGAGAGAGAGAGAGAGAGAGAGAGTGTGTGTGTTATTATTCAGAAGGACTTTTCAGTGGCTGGGGGCAGGGCAAAATCAGATTCAGAGAGGAGGAGGAAATGGGAAACTTTCCTTCTGTGAATTTCAAGTTAATTCGCCTTAAGATCCACACCTCTCGTTGCTTCACAGCACGTCATTCATGATCAATAGATTAAGCCTTAACCTATTCAATGTGTCTTATTAGAAACACTCTGCTTCCACAAACTTCCTTAAATGTATCTTTGGATGCAACCCAGGAATACCAATTGTGTGTTTGCCCTGTAACGCTAATGAAAGGATTACCTTTTTCAGAGTAAAATGAGTGGGATTCGCCACCTCTATATTCAACATTATAATCAGAAATACAAAGAAATACATAAGTAAAACCAAAGAACACATGAATAAAACATTCTGTGAAATATCAATAAATAATAAAATAGAGCTATGTGATCAATCTTATGAGCCACAAAAACCTTCTGAAATAGATGGGTCTTCAGGAGATGTTTAATATTTTCCATTAAACCTGTTTTTCCTCCAACTGTACTCCAAGAATAGAAATACACCCATTTTGGGGTGGAATAAACATCTCAAGATGGGCATTTATTTAGGGAAAACAGTGGTCCTGGAAGCACCTCCTCTTTGCTAATTGCCCTGCTCCTATGCTAAGCTTGACAGTCACACGTTTGGAAACATGGGTTTGCTTGTGGCAACATGGAGTTCAGCTTTCTGGAAAGTTCCTGTATGGAAAGATTTCTAGCTAGGTTGGTGAGACGACTTCCTCCCACTGAAACTAAGTGCCAACACAGAGGTGTTGAAAATTATTCTTGTTCATCTAATAATAGCATGCAAATAGTGCCCAACAATTGTGGCTAGAGCTCAAAAGATATTTAAGGCTGTGATCCAAAACATGTTTGCAAGGGATGGATTAAGTCCCACCAGACACAGTGAAACTTTCTTCTGAGCAAATGAGCACTGAGGACTTATCCACACTTCTTGTCTCACTGCTTTCTGCCAGGGAAAACTGCTCTTTGCTGCTCAGCCAGAGCAAACAGCAATTCAGGTTTCCCCCAGATTGCCAGTTGTTCTGCTCTATCACGAAAGAGCAGCTTTTCCCTTGGAAAGGAGTAGGGCAAGGGGGAAACCTCTTGGGCAAGCCCTCAGTTGTATTGCAAGGCACTTAGGAACTGGAAGTACTTTTCTAGCTCTGCTTACTGACATACGTAAAGCAACACTGTCACAATAGTGAAAGAAGACAAAGGCCAAATCCTGCCACTTTCTCCAGCGCTGGTTAAAAAACAAACCCAAGATTGAGCTGAGTCAATATGGAGGAGTATTTGCAGTTTCATGTGCAACAATATTTTGCACATAGAATCCTCCCCCCCCCCCAAATGCGACAGAGGGGTATTTGTCCTCAAGACTACCAAGTATTCTGTCATTCAAGCCTACCAATGGTCCTTTGAAGGCGGAATTCATTTCTCTCTGCTAACTTTTTTGAGGAAACAGAGGAGATGGCATGCATTCTCTGACAGAGGGCAAGTGTTTCACTGCCCAACGCCCAGCAACTTGGATGTACAGAGATTCAGGATTTAGCCCTAAGGGTAGAACTACATGCTACACAGAAAATGGGGCTTCCTTTTCTCTCCATAAACATCTGGTTTAACATGTGCTGTGCCCACAAAGTCATTACAAAGTGCATTTCCTTCCATCAGCGGATAAGTTTTGAGTGGGCTGGAGAAATGCACACTGCAATGATGTAGGGATATGAGTTAAGTTGAATGAAATGTTAAAGCCAGAGGATGGAGGATGGGGACAAGAGTCAACCCAGGGATGGTGTGTTCAGCAGCAGCTCCATGTTCTTTGTAGTAGGGTGTAGTTTTGCCCTAAAGAACACAAACAAGCAGGCATATCAGCAGGGGGAAAACTCCATTACATACACACAGTATGTTCTTTGGTACCCTCATCAGTCTAAGCATCCTACTCTGGTGGGGAAGGGCCGGAGGTGATACATGACCAAGCACATTGGGTGAAGATTTGGAACAGGCGTCAGAATACAATGCACGCAGGGTTTGGCTTTCATTTTATTAGAAAATAGACAAGCTTAAGTTTTGAAATCAAAACGAAAATAGGCATTAGAAATGAAATTAACTAACCATGTGGTTTTATCCAAGGTCAAAACTAGTTTCAGAAGGAAGGAATAATAAATAATAAAGGTCAGTAAATGAAACAAGACAAAATGAACCAAAAAGTACTCTTTTTTTTTACCGTTTTATGTTAAGAATGACTGACCATCAGTAAGAACCATATGTTTGCCTGTTAGAAATTGAAATATGTTCCTGTACAAAGCTTATCATTCCAGAAAGAACAAGCGGTGCAGTTAGGTAACTTTGCATTACTTTACTTACTACTGAAAATGTGGTATAAGCCAGCCCTGCTGCCTTCGGAGCCTTGGAAATTTGCCCCAAAGTCTTCCCCTGATGGCACCACTGGCTGGAACAGGATTCCTGGCCTACTCTAGATCTCTTACAACTCTGCACATGTTTACTCAGAAGCAAAGTCTCACGGAGGCTGCCAGCTTATGCAGGGTTACTTATTTTCCAAGTAAAACCTGCATAGGGTTGGGCTGCAAGTTCAATGGGGCTTACTCCCAAGTAATGCATGCAAATGACTGCAATCTTTTACAAAGGACAGAAGCTGTCCCCTTGGGAAAGCCCTGGTCAGCGACCCAGGCCTGAGCCCCGCAGAATCAAACAGAGGAGGAGCCAAGCCTGTGACAGCCTCAGGAAGGCAGCACCTGTAGGTTACAAGCAGAACATTCTGGGTGTAAGGCTGAGAAATTTAAAAAGAGGCCACTGCAAATCTGGAAGAACGAGCCTTTCCCAAAACTACATGGGCAGCGGGGGAATCCCTCAGCTGCAGTTCTTCTGCACACCAGGATTGTCCACGTTTCCAAAAGAAATGATAGAAGGAGCTGCAATGTGGGCTGAAACAGATTCTTTTTCATACAACATAGGTTATTTAGTTTCCCTACTTTCCCCAAACTATCTTTGAAATAAACAGTTTGGCTTGTTTACCTAAAGAGCCAAAGCATGAACTCTGCAGGATAGTAGGCCCTGATGAAGCCTTAGATTAGCAGTACACGGAGGTCCAGCGGTCCGCCAACCCCGTGGCCAGAGGGGAAAAACAATTCCAGAGACTTCTTGGTCAGAGAAAAGAGATTTATTGAGATCTGCGCAGAGGCAGCCAGTGGAGTCCTCTCCAAAGACTGGCTACGCCCAATTTCACATTTGCAAACTTTCTTATACCTTGAAAACACCCTTCCCTCCCCAAGCTTCCCCAAAACCTTCTCCAATCAGCTGGCAAGTTTTAGCTTACTTCCTTATATGGCATATGGCTATCTAAACGCCCCTCCTTCCCTTGTTCGTGTGTTCTTCTCTTGCATTACTGCATCAGAGAGCATGTGCAGAGAGTACTGCAGTTTCTACTTAGCTGAGAGAAAAAACAGGAAATGGGCTTCCCTGCTAGCCAGCAGAAAGAGGAAGTAGCTCCCAGCTTGCAAAGCCTGTCTGCTAGCCGGCAGAAAGAGGAAGTGGGCCTCTTCCCAATTCAGCAAAGCAGGATAATATGCAATTTTAACAGAGCAATTTAGAAAAGAATTTATCAGAGCAGAACAATTTACTTAAATATAAAATACAGGGAATACCTTCCCTGTCCCTTCACTGATAAATCCTACCTTTAGGACCCACAATGAATTCTGAAGCTCGACAGGAGTCATTTAGCATTTTTAAAAAGAAAACAACCACCACGGTCTTCCCCCTTTCCTGCCAACAAGTGCCTCTGATAAAGCAACGGCTTCATCCATTTAATAAGCAAATCCTCAGCTCAGTGACTGCCTGCAGCAGATTTATTTCAAATCATTTGGCACGTCTCTTACCCTGAACAAATATGGAACACCATCTGTGGAGTGGAAAATCAAAAGCTATGCTTGCATGTGGTCTAAACAGCAATGTAAACAAATAGGTGAAGATACTTTGAAAAATGAACGTTAAGAATTTCACCAGCATCCCCACTTGCATCTACATACTTTCTAGGTGATCTTCCTCCATGATGCTAAGTTTTAGGGTGGTCTCAAATAACCCAGTGGTAGGGTGGTGGTTTTTTTAAAATCTTCAATTTTATGGCATGGGTAGGAAACCTTCAGCCTGTAGGGGCCTCTGTCTGGCACCCAGGACTCTCCCAAGGCCACCCCCCACTTCCTGGCCCTGCTCCACACCTTCCTCAATTGCTTTTGCCTAGTTGGAATGTTTTCCTGAACTGTGATAATGGCTCCTGCTTAACTGGAAGGAAATATGGAGGGGTGTGTGTGTAGAAACCTCTGGCTTTTGTACAGCTGGACTAGAGCCTACTGTGCGAGGGTAAGAGTCGTATCCATTGCTTCGCTCCTCTCTGCCTCTGACCCTACCCACCACTCGCATACAGAGCCCGGATGGTTGCCCACAAAGAAATGTGGTCAATGCACTGGAAAAGGTCCCAGAACCCTAGTTTTATGGTGTACTTCTCCCTGGTATCACTACAGATGAAGGATGGGCTAGAAACTCTTATTAATAATAAGCACACCAATAGATCACTGCTGAGGTGCACCCAGGATTGTGAGGCCTGAAGAGATTATGATGGTGCCTCTCCAAGCATTGCCAGTGGCTGTGGACTTTTGGTGACATGACAAAAGCACAAAGCAGGTGAGTGAATACAAAGGTGAGCCAAGCGAAATGTCTGTTGATTTAAAGTCCTCTTCCTCACCAGGACACAGTGGGGACCCCGCTGTGGCATGCCTCATTGCCTGGTCCATGTGGAGGAAGTGAGTGGGAAAATGGAAGGTGGTGGTCATCTGGCTATGGAGTGCTATAATAAGGCAAATTTGCTTGCTGAGTGGGATTGCAAACGAGTGGGATCATGGGAAGGTGGCTGATATCCACGATAGGAAGCTGGCCGATGTCTGGCAAAGGACCCAGCAGAAGCTGGCAGGTGTTGGTGGATGGAAGCCAGTGGAGTTCACATTCGGAAGCTGCTAGGTGCCGTAAGGCGGAAGCAGGCTGATGTTTGCAGATGTAAGCTTGGTTGAAGCTCATCTTCAGAAGTCCGTTGACAGAAGCCAGTGGTTATTTGTGAGTCAAAGCCAGAGTACTAATGTGAATGAGTGGAGCATGAAAGATGAGTGCATGAGTCCGTTGGCATTCTTCATGAAGTCAGCTGGCATGTGTTTGTTTGTTTGTGTGTTGAGGCAAATCATGCGTGTATGTGCTCAAAGGTGATGTGTGGAAGGAAAGTGGTGGATATTCATGAACAGATGAAACCTGTGGACGTTGGCAGGCTGAGTTTAGTGGCTGAAATTGCCAGGCAGAAGGCAACAGGAGTGCCCAGGGGATGCTGCTGGATGGTAGCCATGCCACTCATTGTTCCCGGGATCCCCCACCCGCACCCCACTTTCTAGGGATGTCCAAAGCAAATGAGGTTTTCTGAAGACCACCCATGAAAGCAATGCAGAAAAACTGCATGTCTTAAGGAAACCAACTTGTATTTCTAAATAGACATCCTTCTAAATACATATTAGTGTTTGAAATATTTATTAACCACCCTTCATCAAAATATTCCAGAGCAGTGCACAAAAGTATAAAATAAAACTAATGCAATAAAACAACAGTAAATAAATATATCAAAATACCACAATGCAAAAGCAAATTCCTCTGCCCCCACACCCCCAAGAAACACTACCTGGGCAAACCATAAAACAAAAATGATCTGAAAGCAACAACCCTGACATCACTCCTGCCATTGTTCATCATGTTCTGGTGCCTGGTATTACTTTCACTTGATAGCTTTCATGCCCCCAATAAGGGAGAGAGGGAGAGCACAATAACTCCCTTTCTTCAGAATTATGGCTGAGCGAGAGAGCACACAGGGCCAATTTTCCTACAAAGAAGCAGATGCTCTCAGGCAAAGTCCTGCCAATAGACCACCTGAGCAAACACCTGAACAGATCACACAGGCCTCATTCCCACTAACAGCAGAGGAGGGAGACATCCTGTTCCTTATCTACGCAACATGGACAGAGGGCTGTGCAGAGAAGTTGGTATGTGCAGTCAGGCTTTTGAGACCACTGTGCTACTGAACAGATTGTCCCCCAAAAGCAGGGTAGCACCAGAAATAGCCCAGCAGAGTACCAAGTTCTGCTGCCAAAAGGAAAAGAAAGAGAGAGAAAATGATATCCTAGTGCAGGTGTAAGTCAACGTCATAGCTCCAGATTTTTTGGACAACAACTCCCATCAGCCCTGAGTAGTATGGCCAATAATCAGGGATGGTGGGAGTTGTAGTCAGCAGCACTGGCTATCTATGCACCACTGCAAGTGTGCATGTTTTTGTACATGCCTAAAAGGGCCCACTAGATCACATCATATACAATAGGACTGTGGAACCTGTGGCCCTCCTGCTGAACTCCAACTCCCATCATCGGTTACTATTGGCCATGCTGCCTGGGGCTGATGGGAGATGGAGTCTATCACCATCTGGCGGACCAAAAGTTCCTCACCCCAGTTATACAATTCACCCAGTTGTCTATGTTTGTCGTTCCAATGATTTCAAATAATAGTAACGTACCAAAGCTCTCAAGACAGCACTGCTTCTTTTTGTTAGTTTCTCAACTTCAATAGAGGATCAGCAAGGATTTTGGTCAAGGTCCCAGGGTTGAAAGATGCATCTTTAGCAACAGTTAGCCTCAGCGGACCCTGCAATCCCAAATCCACTTATTGTTCTATAAAAAGTCTTTGGGACTGACTCAAAGTAAATAATGTTGAGATTCTGCTCATAGGCTGTGATCAGCAAAACTATTGTTTATTTGGGGTCCATCTGTCCTACGAAACTCTTATGCTTTCTAAACGCATTGTCAAGCTAAACTTCAAGAAACAGTGAAAAATAAGCCTAGAAGACATCAAGCAGGCATGCACCTAATCATTTGGACAAAATGCTGCATGGATCATTCACCAGATTTTGCTGGTAATCTGAGGAGTGCAGGAAATAACAATGGGAGCCAATCAATGGCAGCATCCAATCACAAAGCAGAGCTTTAAAAACAGCTATGTGCCCACAGCTATTAGGCCTGATGGCTAGTTTGTGGTTATGCTCTCCTGGAAAAAAAAGTATAAGCAGCTACCAAGTTTGGAGTAACACAGTTTTGTATAGCTACACACTAGAAGATCTTCAGACAGAAATCCTAAATTAAGATGCTCACTATCTTTAAAAAAACAACATCCCACCCTCTTCACATATGGCTGCTTTAATACAAAGAATTTTGGTAGTGGGGTATCCAAATACTATGATGATGCTAAGCACTCACACATGAACTTATTTAGTTGTTATTCTGTCTTTCTGGGGCAACTGTAGTTGGGTAGAAAAGGGAACTCTAATTCTTAGCATTCTCTCCAGATTCTTGAGGGGAAAGCTACAACAAACTGGGATAAGACTGACAGAAATTTTCAACTAAAAGAAAATAATCTGCAATCAGACACAATCATTCTTATCTGTATTTGGTGTTACTTGGAAGAGAAAGCTTACACAAAGAACCAGCAAATAAGTGTAATAAAAGGCAAAATGACCTTACAGAACAAACTCTGGCTTTTCAGCAAGCTTCAGGGCCTCGTGCATGCCTGCGGCCGATAGCTTACGGTTGATATTCCTATATCTGCATTGCAGCAGATTGCGATAGGTTGTCCTCAGGTCCCGATTGAAGAAGGCATATATAAAGGGGTTGATGAGAGAGTTTGCATAACCCAACCAGAGAAATGTCCTCTCGACCCACAGGGGGATACAACTGCAAGACGTCCCGCAGATAAAGGGTCTGGCGGTGGAAAGTATGAAAAACGGCAGCCAGCACACCGTAAACGCCCCGACAACAATCCCCAGGGTGGTGGCAGCTTTCTGCTCTCTTTTGAAGATGGAGATGTTCTTCCGCTCGTGCTTAAGCAGCCGCGAAAAATTTGTGCACTCTTCCGATTCCTTATGCAGTTTCGCGATGCCGTTCGCTGAAACGATCCCTTCATTTTCTTCAGGGCGGGGGAAACCGGCGAACTTATGTTTGGCCGCACTCTTCTTGGCGGCTTTGAAGATCTGGTAGTACATGAAAAGCATCACAGACATGGGAATGTAAAACGCCACCGCCGTGGAATAAATGGTGTAACCAAAGTCTTGGCTGATGAGGCAAACTTTGTCGTCGTTGATATTCTGAGCCCAGCCAAAGAGGGGCGGCAAAGTAATTGAAGCCGACAGCAGCCACACGCTCAGGATCATTTTAGCCATACACTTCCCATTCTGCCTGACGGGATAGGTGAGGGGCCTGGTGATTCCCAGGTACCTAGAAAGCAGAGAGAAAGCAGAGTTAGTGTGCCTTTCGTTAGTTACAAAGTTTGTGGGCAAAACCACTGCTGTTGTAACTTGCAGCAGGGAGCCCCACAGGCTAAACTGTAGCTAGTAATAAGAATTTGACCTGCAAACAAAAGATGAAACAAGGAGTTTGCATTTCATACCAGCATGGATCTTTAAAACACCCAATTTCTAGGGTAACTAGCAAGCAGGAGAGTAAAAGGTAATGCATGCACCAACCAGATTTTATTCTCTCTCTCTCTCTTGAAACAATTCCAGTTTTTGGTTTCTTTTGTGCAGCTTTTTAAGTGTGTTTTACAGCAACCCATCTTCAGGGGTTTGGCCTAATGGGAGTTGGGAGTTGCATGATGGGAAATGCCAAAATAGGACTGCAACTGTCCAGTACTGTATACCGCTCCATACTGGTTGGCCTTTAGGTCAAAGGATCAAGAGAAAGGCTTCCACAATGTAAAAACAGGCTGAACACTGTAGCAAGTGAGAGCATACAGAAATGCTGTCTTTTCCCATTTCTACTCAGAGGCTGATTGTCTTCATGGTCAGAGCCAAACTAGACATTCAATGGGCAGGTATTATTTTATTTTTTTAAAAAAAAATGCAAATAGCATGCACTGGGAAGGATGATAATTACCAGGTTCAGAGCAAACATGGGCGCAGGGTGGGAAAATATAAACCTTTTCTTCCCTGCCTTTGTCCCGAGGATAATCCTCCTTTGAAACTGGTTTTGCCTTGGGGGGGGGGGAATCTGCATTGGCACCAATAACTATTATTTTAGGCTCTACAGAGAGGGCTTCAGGATAGTGGTGGCCAGTAGTAGCCATTGGGACTGGTAAGGTGATTGGGAGAGAGGCCAAGAGGAGGTGGAGCCAGAGTGACTGACAGGCAACATTTGTTCCCATCCTTCTTCCTGCTAAGATAGACAAGGACAAAGCTGAGATGAAGGACAGCCAAGTGCCACTCCTTAGAAAAGTTGAAAGTAAGAAGGTAGGCAGGTGGGAGCTGGCTGAGGCTGGTGGGGCAATGCCAGATTCTCCCTGATGGATCAGTCTCCACTGGTTTTGATTCAGGAACAAAGATTGGGTCCGGTTTTCATTCCAAGTTTGGTTTGAGTTCATTCTCCCTAATGCTTCTGTGGGCTTCCCCCCCCCCAAAAAAAAACACCATTTCAAACCTTGCCTTTAAAAATTTGCATGTGGGTGGAGCGGGGGTTGGGGTGTGATTCTTCAAAGCAGAATAAAGCAACAGCTTCAATGAAAATGTTAGTCTTTGGTATTTATAAATGTTCTAAATGCGGCAAAATCAATTTCAAAGAGAGTTAAATGTTTTCATTCTGCTTAAATGAATAAAGGCATTTCGCAGCATTATTGAGTCACGCTTCTTATGGGGGCTATTTTGGAACACGCAGATTTCTTCCACGGTTTGATTAGCTTACAATGACTTGAAACAAAGGAGCATTCTGTGGTCATTTCACTGCATGAAAGGGCTGCTTGCTTTAATTCTCATATCAATGGTTTTTTGTTAAATAAAATGCGTCCAAGTGTTTTTAGATTCCATCCCAGACACAGGATTAAAAAGAAGCTTTACAAGATGGAAGAATTCATGAAGCTAACACCATTTATAATGCTACTCAGCATCGGGTGGGTAACCTGGCATCTTCCATCTACAACTACAAATCCCATAATCTCTGGCTGTTGTTCATGTTGGCTGTCGCTGATGGGAGTTGGAGTCCAACAGTATCTGAAAAGCCACAGGTAAGCCCTTCCCTGCTGTTAAAGAACAGGCAGCTTTTGGAATAGGGTAAGAATAAAACAAATGCTTATGTTTCACCTGCAGTTCCACATGTTTCTCGACAGTTTTGCCAAGACAGACTGATGGGACAGTTCAACAGTTTGGAATTATGTTCAGAGGGAAAGCAGTGCCCATCTGTCCCTGCAAAAACAACCAAGAATCTTGCGGCACTTCATAAGCTAAGCCAATGTGATGCCATCTAGATGTTTTTTGGGTTCCCATCCCAGCCAGTGGTCAGGAATGATGGAAATTGGGAGTCCAACAGCATTAGAAAATCACCAGGCGCCAGGCACATTTTGCACCTGGCTGAGCCTAGGGCTTGCCAATCGGAAGGTCAGTGGTTCGAATCTCCGCGACGGGGAGAGCTCCTGTTGTTCGGTCCCTGCTCCTGCCAACCTAGCAGTTCAAAAGCACGTCAAAGTGCAAGTAGATAAATAGGTACCGCTCTGGCAGGAAGGTGAATGGCGTTTCTGTGCACTGCTCTGGTTTTGCTAGAAGTGACTTAGTCATGCTGGCCACATGACCCGGAAAAACTGTCTGCAGACAAACGTTGGCTCCCTCGGCCAGTGAAACGAGATGAGCGCCACAACCCCAGAGTCGTTCGCGACTGGACTTAACTGTCAGGGGTCCTTTACCTTTATCAGCCACTTGACTCCAAGCGAAGATGCCCAGGGACCAGAATGGCACCCAATGTCTCCACCATCTGGAGGTGCATGCTTGGGAATCCTGGGATCTTGACTGTTTTCACACACTAGCAGCACATTAGATACATTAGAATTTGGCTTGGGGTAGTAAAATGTCCACCAATCCTTTATTTTTTAAGCTTCTGTTTAGGAAGGTTAATGAACATCTAGCCATTTCCTAACTGAGTTTTATTTTTTAATATAAGTGGCCAAGGGTTAAAAACGGTCCCATTTAAGGTCAATCATATGTATATTATAGATTTCTGAAGTGCCCACCAATGAAAGTTAATGCATTCAGGTATTTTTGAGAAATCGCACAAGCAACAGAGCGACGTGATTAAAATGCATTAGATTGAGAAAGACATGTCAGTGCAAAACTATATTGGTTCTACAAAATATGCTATTTGAAATTAAAATACATTAATCTACATAAAAATACATCAAACTAGTCCCACTAATACTTCTATTTCAGCTGCAAGATAAAAACAGCATCAATTTTGTATGCCTCAAACCATTCACCTCAATATATACATTCGATTAACCTTGAAAATTAAGATTCTTCTTTAACACAAAGTAAATAATTCAATTACCTACTCTGCAGGAAGTGTGGAGAATGGCTGAACAGAAATGTATACATGTATCAGTAGGCATAAGGACGAATTTTGATTTTTGTTTGCTTTTTGATAAGAATCTACCTCATTTGCAGTTATTGAACCAATATGTGAACTGAAACACCTCTATCCTTTGAAATTCACACTTTTCCAAATTTTGCAATGCAGTTTTCCTACCATACAGAAAGTACAGAAAATGCATATATTAGGGGGAAATGTGCAAATATTGGTGTGCATATATTGGTGGAAATAATATAGAAAAATGCATTATATATATATATATATATTGGAGAAAATTGCTTGCAAAAATACATTATGTTAATCAAAATTGCATACAAAGATATGTGTATTGGGGAAAATTTGCACTGAAACACTGTTGAATTTTCATTGGGGTAGGGGCTTGGGGGGGACCACAGATTGCTGCAGAAATGTAGAACACTGTGTTTAAGACTGGAAACATGACAACTTAAGAGAACTAAAACTAGCAGATTTGTACACCCCTATATACCAGCCCCTGTGCAGAAAATCACTGAGAGAGGATCTGCAACTTGGCACATTTTCCCCCCTCCTAAAGAATCATGGGAACTGTAGTTTACCCCTCACAGTCGCAATACAGTCGTACCTTGGAAGTCAAATGGAATCTGTTCCGGAAGTCCGTTCGACTTCCAAAACATTCAGAAACCAAGTGCAGCTTCTGATTGGCTGCTGGAAGTTCAAGCAGCCAATTGGAAGCCGCAGAAGCCCCATCGGATATTTGGCTTCCAAAAATATTTTGCAAATCAGAACAGTCACTTCCCGGTTTGCAGTGTTCGGGAGCCAAAACGTTCGAGAACTAAGCTGTTCAAAAACCAAGGTACAACTGTATATATTGATTTACAGTATTTACTTCATGAGCTTGAGAGGCACCTTTTTTCTTCTTTTCTTTACCAAAATCAGACTACTGCCCATACCATCACAAACATTACAGTGGTACCTTGGGTTAAGAACTTAATTCATTCCGGAGGTCCGTTCTTAACCTGAAACTGTTCTTAACCTGAAGCACCACTTTAGTTAATGGGGCCTCCCGCTGCCGCCGTGCCACTGCTGTGCCATTTCTGTTCTCATCCTGAAGCAAAGTTCTTAACCCGAGATACTATTTCTGGGTTAGCGGAGTCTGTAACCTAAAGCATCTGTAACCTGAGGTACCACTGTATGTTCTATGGGATGATGTGCTTCCTGGACTTAGGACGGTGCAGAGTCAGTGCAAGCATGACTACCTAGAAGTGTTCAAAGTGGAAATGTAGAGTGAAGCATACCAGAATTTGTCATCACTGCCTGGTTCTGAAGTCCAACCAGTGGAGAGAGACTCTTTTTTTTTTTTTTTTAAATAATATTTATTAAGATTTTCAGAGATACAGAAAGAAAAAGAATAGAATACATTCAAAGCCTTCTTTTCAAACACCCTCTTTCCGGGACTCCCTCCTTCCCCCACCCCTACCATATTCCCCTATCATATTGTTGGCTCCACAAGTTCTCAGTTCTAATTAAAACTTAATTTGTTTAAACCATTATTCAAATTTAAATTTAAAATTATTCAGTCCTCACCAGTACCCTTAATAAAAGACAAGAGTTCTCTCCCCAGGGCCCACCCCCTTTCCATTCCACAATTTCCCCTTTTTTTTTAGTGATAAAGACACCTCACACAATAAAGAAATAAGAAACAAGAAATAAAAAGTATAGTAAATGAAAAAAAGCCAATTCAAAAAATAGTTGACAAGCCTTTGGATTCTAGTTCTCCCCCCCCCGTCCCCGGTTTAATTTCCCCCTGACCACTAATCCATATTGTCTGCCTGGAATTCTTAAAGTCCATAAATCACATTTTCCCCCCGATTCCTTGCTGGCTTTTTTCTTTTTATAATTATTTTTAAAGTTATTTTTAAACCATTTAATTTCCAATCTTTAATAAAGCTCCCCCCATTGTTCTTTCCAAGTTGTAGTCCAGTTTCCTCTTGTTCCGCTGCCAAAACGTTCTAATTCAGAAGTTTAGTAGGTCTGCAGGGATTATTGTTATTCAGGAACAAAAACATACGTTCAGTCCCTTCCTTTCTTCAATAGAAAATTCTATTGTTTAGCTAAACACCCTGTAGACACAATATTGTTTCCGTTTCGCAGCTTTCCCAGAAGATAACCAGTCCTGTAGAATTCCAATGGTATTTTTCCACTTACGACCTTCTTTGTAATGTCCCGAAACTCCTCTAGGGGGATTGTTGTAACTTTGTTTTCTCTAGTCCAAAAGTCCGATTGTTATCCATGTTTTCGCCATTTTATATCCAAGTTTTGACAAATTGTAACAAATTGTAGCAAAATTAACCAGCAAAGTCCTCATAATCAAGTCCTCTTTAAATTTCGGACTTTGACAGCTACTTTGACAGCTGTCAAAATCTCCTTCGCTTTTCGCCAGGCTCTCTCCTCAATCACCCCGGTTCCCAGGGGGGGGGTTACGTTTTCCTTCTCCCTCAATTCTTCCTCCAGCACAGTTCTTGTAGTTTCCCATCGTGGAATTCTTAGTTCTTATCAGCAATTCAATTCTTTTTGGACCTTGGTTTCCCAGTCCTTGTTTTGGAAGGTTTACAGTAGGGAGGGGGACTGACTTCCTTTTTGGATCCCCCCCCCGCTCGTATCAAATCCGAAAAAAAAATTCTTTTTTTCTCCTTTTAAACCCGGTTTCCAAATTACTCACGGGTTGTTGTTACAAATCCGAATTCTCAATGGAAGAAGTCAGCGCTCTCCGCCGGATGGCATGCGGCTTCGCTCGGCAGGGATAGCAGAGGACTCAAAGCACCACGCTTCTCCCCGGCACCCGATCCGTAGCCTTTAAAAAGGCTCCTAGTGGAGAGAGACTCTTTGTTTAGGCAGCTGATAAAACCTGGACTGGAATACCTCCAGATTCTGATGCAATAAAACCAAAACGCTGTATCAAAGCAGGCCTTGCAAACATTACACATAGGGGAGCTTTTTTCCTCCAAATCTCTCAGTTTTAGCATCAACTCCACCATCAGTTTTTTTTCCTTTCCTAATTTTAATATGATCCGCGCTGATGTCTTTTTGTACTTCCTGTGTTCTTTTCTTTGTCCCTGTGATTGTCTTGAATTCTTTTTTAATGAGTCCCCTATCTTGCAAATGGCTTTTTAAAAGCCTTGTGTGTGTGTACATATATTTACTCCATTTATCTGTCATCCACACGCTTCTCATTTGGCTCCCCTACTGCTCATGGCTTTCTATTTTCCTTTTACCTCTCTGTATGTTTCCTTGGCTATTCATTTTCCTCATTTCCGTCTTCAGAAATAAGCGTTTCATCCCTTTCGAGATCCTTCTTCATTCCGCTTTCATTCAAAAGTCGTTTATAATCTGGCAGCGGAGGTGCTTTCACAGCAGGGTTTCTCCTTTGCCCTTTCTTTCCTCAGATGCCGAGTTTTGAAACCATTTACTTCTAACTCCCAATACGTCCGCTGCAAATAATTGCTGTGCCTCCTTTCCTTATCCTTTTTCTGTTTTCTGCACTAGTGAGCTTTTCCGACCCCTCTCTTAGTCATGCAGGTGCTTATCGGTTTTTCACCATTTTTCTTGGAATATATATTTGTACAGTGGTACCTTGGGTTACATACGCTTCAGGTTACATACGCTTCAGGTTACAGACTCCGCTAACCCAGAAGTATTGCTTCAGGTTAAGAACTTTGCTTCAGGATGAGAACAGAAATTGTGCTGTGGTGGCGCGGCGGCAGCAGGAGGCTCCATTAGCTAAAGTGGTGCTTCAGGTTAAGAACAGTTTCAAGTTAAGTACGGACCTCCGGAACAAAATAAGTACTTAACCCGAGGTACCACTGTATCTCTGTTTATCATGAAATGGAATAAAGAAAATTTTTTAAACCCTCTCATAATAGACACGTCTTCATCTTTGCCCATAGATTCCCCTGCTCTGGTCTACTTATTTCTCTGTTATTCTTACATAGGAGCATGAGAAGCTGAAAACGCTTCTGTTTGCAAACCAGGAAGTGACTTCTCCAGGTGACTCTTTTTTTCTTATCTCTGCAGCTGCAATCTTCTGGGTGATACAGACACCATTAGGCAGTTGAAGGTGCATGTGTACTCTGTCCCACCCTTCCTCCATGCAGCCCCGGGCACTGGCAACCCATGTTACGCCACTGGCATTGTACATACTGACTGACTGGGTTTCTGACAGGGTTCTCTCTGTGTCCTGCCTGGAGATGCCAGGGATTGAATCTGGAGCCTTCACCATCCAAAGCTGAGCTAGGACCCTTCCCTTTCAAAGCACAAAATTCTCCACCTGCTTTCCAGGCATTTCTTGTTCACCCTTCACCACAGGTGATACAGAATGGCTTCCCTTAAGTGACAAGAGAGAGGCGATCCAATTGTGGGTTCTGCCTTGTGACACTCATCAGGAGAAAGCAAGTGGATTGTAGCCCAAGTCAAACAAGATGCAGTTGCCAAGAGTAACATCCAACACTACAAGCACACACTCCTCGAGTCCTGAGCTGTTTGAACAGCTGCCTTTGTTTAGTAGATTGTTTCAGTGCAGTATGGTTTATTGTGAAATATATGCACACAAACAATGGCATAGACAGCACACACACATACACAGAGGATTATGACTGCAGTGGTGATATGACAGACATGTGTTTCGCCAGGAAAATAATGAAGAGGCTCCTGGCCAGCTTGGCTCAGGTTCCCCCAGCAGCACTGCAGTCAGCATGCCTTGTGTTCAATGAATATTCCTGGCCCCAAAAGCAATAAGTCTAGTATATAAACAGTGTGATGCACCAACTTAGATCTCTGGGACCTGCCGTCATTTTGTTGCTCTGTCTCCCTACTATCTTAAGCACTAGCCGCACCATCTGTTAAATGTAGCTGGCCAGGACGAACTCTGCTCCACCAGATAAAGCAGACGGTGGGGAAAACTAGGGCTCAGTTGAGGCAGAACCATTTCCCGACCCCTTTGTGAAGGGGAAAGGCTATGGCAGAACATGTCAATGATGAAACAGAGGCAATTTGCCTTCACACTCATGGGGCAAAGGAGGCAGGTGGAAACCATAGAAAGGAGGGACAAACCCTTTTCTCTCAGAAATGAAAGCTGGGTTTCGAAATCTCTCTTTCGCACGCGCGCGAACACACACACACACTGTCTCATAGTCCAAGGGTGGGGAACCTCTGGCACCCCACCCCACTGGGAAAGGCTTTCAAAGCACTGCTCAAGACAGTGCTTTGAAAGGGGCTTCTGTTGACCCCTGCAGGCAGAGATAAAGGCCACCGGACATGATGTCAGGTGACTGACAGTTGGGGTGGGGAAGATAATGATATTGGGCCTACGGACCAGTTCCAGGTTCTCCCACCCCCCGACCCTTGCTTTGTTGGTAGTAACAGATTTAATATCCAACAATACTTCCTCCTTTCCTCTATATATTTAAGTTTCTGAAAGGTTAGGGGGGTGGAAATATGCTAAGACTTTTAAAAAGAAAAGTCCTTAGAATGCAAATGATGTAGGAGATGATGAATGCAGCCTTCTCAGCCTACTTCATAGCTTGGATGATAAAGCTGTAACAATATTTATCTTTGGAGAAGTGGAGTCATTTTCAGCGCGCTGTTTTATCCATTACTTGCCTTTGTTCTTCCCTGAGCAAACACAGAAAATATAAAGTCTTGAACTATGCCTGTAATTTGAGAGCCATCCATAGAAGCACAATCAACAGTGTGGAAGGCCGCAAATCACTCAGGACACGAAATAAGTGAATAAAGCAGGGAGGAGAAACTTTCCCCAATTGACAATATTCCGGGGGGGGGCAATGTTATGTCTATGACCTGAACTTTGTACAGCAGGCTACATTCCAGAGGCACCTACAACACCCACACCTCAAAGCCCACCACTGTCTAACCAGACTGATAGCAAGAGGCCTTGTCACACTTTGAGGACACATTTGAGCTGGTACAAATGCACTCAAGGAGGTTGTGGAACAGGGCTAGTGAGGGCTATTTATTGGCTTTCTTCATTCATATGGTGATCATGCTGAGATAGACTAGGTAGAGTTGCCATATTTCAAAAGGTAAAAATCCAGACACAAACGTTGCTGCGAAATTTGCCAAAATCTACACTTCCAACATGGGTTGCCATACGTCCGGATTTTCACAGGCATTGAACGATTTCTACCCAGACACTGTTTCTGATGGCCGAATCTCAGCTATGTCTGGGAAATTCCAGACGTATGGCAACCCTAAGGTAGGGGCTTTGTTTGGAATTAGCGCATGGTCATTCTTGGTTCTCAGCAGTTTGCCTCTATGACAGTTATGTCGTATTTGTTTAAAAATAATCTTTATTAATTAATCAATCCTATTTACTTCTTTATTGCATTCATACCCACCTCTTTCTCCAAGAAGCTCAAGGTGTAATACATGGCTCTCTCTCTCCTAATTTATTTCCACAACAACCCTGTGAGGTAGGTTAGGCTGAGAGGCAGTGACTGGCCCAAGGTCACCCAGGGAGCTTCATGGCTGAGTGGGGATTTGAACCTGTCAGGGAACTGCCATCAGCTCAGAAGCAAGAGATAGAGGAGGAGTTGGGTTACAGGGAGCCTCCAAAAATCTTGCGAAGCCGTTCCTCTTCCGGCGAGGAGGAAAGCCCCACCTCCAGTGGAGAAGAGGTGCAGGGACCAGAGGATGCTAGAAAGAGCCTTAACACCTGAGCAAGCCGGAGAGGAGGGAAGCACTGCCAGAACCTTTTCTACTGTTTGCTGTAAGTCACATTGATGCCTTCTGGCATATGGAAATGATATAAACAAACAAACACTATAGAAAGGGCTTTTTTATAGAAAAGGGGGTGTCGGGACTTTGCAGGGAGCGCCCACCCATAGTTGTTGAGCTTTCTTTAGGGGCTCTCTTCTTCGCCGGCTCACCCTGCCCGCTGGCCGCATTGCACAGCCCTGAGTGGGGACAGCACCACAACACTACGGGGCTGCCACAACGCACAAAATAGGTGCTGGAACACAGTTCTGGTGAGTTCCGGCTTTTCCCTGACTATAGAAGCCTGGAGATCTGTCTTGCTCCCACCCTTGGTATAAAGGGTGTGGGAATAATTGCATGGCCCATCTTTACAATAAAACAGTGTGCCTTCTTTCTATTATGTCACAGAACAGAAGCTCAATTCTTGTATCACTCAACGAAGCTGGCATGAAACTAACAGGATCGGTCATTCTGCCCCTGTACTGAGTCCCTCCAAATATAACCAAAATGGCACAGGAAGCAGACATACTAATTAGGCCTTAGTGGACAGTTGTACCTGCTCAGATACAAGGAAACTGCCTTACACTGAATCAGACCATTGATTCATCAAGCTCAGTACTGTCTACACTGACTGACATCAGCTCTCCACAGTTTCAGGCATGGACTCTCAGCCCTACCTGGAGATGCCAGGGACTTTCTGAGTCCTGCGAAAATGAAGGGTGCTTCAGAGTCCATAACTTAAGGGCCAATGATACCACAGAGTGTTGGTATTTAGATGTGAGAAACCCAGCTGCAAATCCACTTTGATCCCCATAACTCACGATGAAAGTCACACAGCCAGCATAATATACAAATTATATGTTGGCATCAATCATCCTCCAAGTGGAAAAGCCCAGCTGTTAAGAGTTGAATGGAAATTTTTCTGCTTTTACTAGAGATGTCAGCCAGAGGCATTCCACTGTCAGATGTCAGACCAGAGGGCATTTTAAGAGGTTCACAGATATATGCCATAGCTCGGGGGTCACCAACGCGGTGCCTGCAGATGCCCCCAAGCACACCTTAGCCACCCACAAAACTACTCCGTGACTACAGCTGAAAGTAACCAATAGCCACATTTGAAAACCTAGCTAGAAACCAGGCCAAAACATATTAATTGTGCTAAAACATATCAAAAGCTAAAATTAAGTCAAAGACTCATTTGGAATGCAGTCAGAGTCACCATTTGAAATTTGGAAAGAGCTTTTACGTTCATTAGCAAAAGAGGAATAGAGAAAGACGGTAATATTTTGGGATGGAATGTTTTCCCATTGTTATACATGCTGCTTAAAAGCATAATATTTTTCTAAGTGCCAATTATTGCTGTATGTTCCCATTAAAAGGCAATAAAAACACAAGAAAGCACTAAGTTAATGATACAGGAGTGCTTCGTTCCACTATGGGGAGGAAGGGAAAGGAACCCAGAAATATAACCCCAGCATCGAACAATGGTGCCATTTTCCAAATATACATAGCACAGAAAACAATACGAATGAGTGAACTTGAGACAAAATTATGCAGAAACTCCCCTACTGGAGTTAAGACTGTGCTGAAGCAACAAAATACAGGATCACAGTAGCACCTTAGTGTACATGCAGGAATTCAAAAATCTCCCTCTAGAACAGGTGTGGAGAATCTTTGAACCTCTTGGTGTTACCAGACTACAACTTCCATTCAGTCCCAACAAGCATGGCCAATGGCAGGGGAATTATGGGAGATGAAGTCCAGCAACATCTGGAGGGCCAAAGATCCTCCACATCTACTCTAGAGGCCCACTTTGTCTAACAGAGTGCCGTCCCAGAGCCCAAACTACAGGTGCCACTTTTAGAGGGATGTAGGGAGATGCTACTGTAAGCAGGGAGCAGAGAAGTGGACAGTGTTAGAAACTCAGGTATATAATCTAATCGCTAAATGGCACCTCAAACCTGGGTTACAGGTGGCTCTGGGTCTAAACCACTGAGCCACTTAGGCTTGCCAATCAGAAGGTCCGCAGTTTGAATCCGCACAACAGGGTGAGCTCCCGTTGCTCTTTCCCAGCTCCTGCCAACCTAGTAGTTCAAAAGCATACCAGTGCAAGTAGATAAATAGGTAACGCTGCAGCGGGAAGGTAAACGGTGTTTCCCTGCTCTCTGGTACTCGTCATGGTGTCCCATTATGCCAGAAGCGGTTTAGTCCTGCTGGCCATATGACACGGAAAGCTGTCTGTGGACAAACACCGGCTCCCTCAGCCTGAAAAGTGAGATGAGTACCACATCCCATAGTCGCCTTTGACTGGATTTAACTGTCCAGGGGTCCTTTACCTTTGGTCGTCTTTACCTTTACCTTTCCAATCGCCAATCTAGCATCTAGAGATCTCCACGTGGATGCAACTGGACCCACACTAGTTTGAAAACACACCTGGCGCCTGGCTAATTTCTAGCACTGGGCCTGTGGAGACTGCCTGGGAACCTTATGTCTTAAGTGCCATAATTGAATGAACTGGAGTGGGTGAAGAAAAAGAAGGAATAAAAATTAAGCTACCAACTTTAGATCAAAGGCATCAGTACTACAAAAAAAAACACTTTTAAAGTCACAGGTAGTTTCTTTGGATTGGGCCTGGCAACCCAGTAAATTGTTGAACCTTTAACTCTTGACCATTTTTCTCTTTTAAACAACAATACTTCAACACACATCCCTTTGTTTTTGTTTCCTGATGAATAATATCCCCCAGACCGGTGGAATGATACATCTCCATAATCTTACAGGATGTTTCTCCCATGCTAGAAATAATTTATTACTTTTAAAACAACCCACTGACATGTTTAATTTAAAAATATTTAATTGCTGACTGGAAATAGAGCCACAACTAGTCTCTCATCTGTACTATAACTTGGCTTTCTGTACTCCTGCACAAATGTTAAAACTGTTTTCTTACCCTTCTTCTCAGTGTAAAGAACAGTGAAAGAAAATGGGGCTGAGGAAAATCATTCCCCGTTATATCACCTAACGATTTTCTAGAATCGATCTTCACAGTTACAGCCTGGAGTTGATAAACTGAGTTTTTGGATACTTTCATAAAGAAGCCGGCTAAGGGGTATCTCAGGGGAGGGGCGTGTTGTTGTTTTTCCTTTCAGCATAGCACTAAGGAATATAGCAGCCAAGTCTTTTAAAACAAAATAAAATCAGAGTAAGAGAAATGCTAATGGCCTAGGGGTCAAATTAGACAGGGCATAAAATGCATCATGCGGGCTTTTAAAAATGCATACTGCAAAACTGGGATAAGGCTGATAGTTACTGAAATATCATTAATTATGTTTCTACATCAGGCATTGCAATTCACTTTTTAAAAATACAGTGGTACCTTGGTTTGCAACCGCTTTGGATTACAACTGTTTTGGATTACAACCACGTCAAACCCGGAAGTGTGTGTCTCCCTTTTTTTGGATTACAACCCATTTTTTTGGATTATAACCAATTTTTGGGGAGGAGGTCCCACTGGTGAAAGTGCGCGTTGGGTTACAACCTGTTTTGGTTTACAACCAGATCTCTGGAACGGATTATGGTTGTAAACCAAGGTACCACTGTGTATATATATAAAAATATGCACATCAAATGCAAAGGTGAATGTAGTCTCTGGTCTAGTTAGGTGCCAGATTGCCTGTGCAATTTATGAGGGATTTTGGAAAGAAAAAAATCCTTTATTTTGAATGGGCAGCAGAGCTAAGACTGCCCTTGGGGGGGGGCGGGGAGACACATCCAAGGCTGCTGGGCTTTTATTGCAGCCAATGTTTCCTAGCCTGACAACAAAGGAGAACAACAAATGTGGCAGGAATTAGGCAGACTCCCAAGGGGGGTGTGGGGCCTTTCCAAGAAACATCCTTGGCTTTGTGAAATGGCAAGTTCTGAGGAACGTTTTTGTTGTTGTTGTTTAGTCGTTTAGTCGTGTCTGACTCTTCGTGACCCCATGGACCAGAGAACGCCAGGCACCTCTGTCCTCCACTGCCTCCCGCAGTTTGGTCAAACTCATGCTGGTAACCTCGAAAACACTATCCAACCATCTCGTCCTCTGTCGCCCCCTTCTCCTTGTGCCCTCCATCTTTCCCAACATCAGGGTCTTCTCCAGGGAGTCTTCTCTTCTCATGAGGTGGCCAAAGTACTGGAGCCTCAGCTTCACAATCTGTCCTTCCAGTGAGCACTCAGGGCTGATTTCCTTCAGAATGGAGAGGTTTGATCTTCTTGCAGTCCATGGGACTCTCAAGAGTCTCCTCCAGCACCATAATTCAAAAGCATCAATTCTTCGGCGATCAGCCTTCTTTATGGTCCAGCTCTCACTTCCATACATCACTACTGGGAAAACCATAGCTTTAACTATACGAACCTTTGTTGGCAAGGTGATGTCTCTACTTCTCAAGATGCTGTCTAGGCCTGTCATTGCCCTTCTCCCAAGAAGCAGGCATCTTTTAATTTCGTGACTGTTTAGGCTCCTTTAAAATACCCATGGACCACCGCGACCGTGGGTGACATGAGCTGTGCCTTTCAACTGGTGCAAGTATCCCAAGTCCCACATTGGTGGTGAAAGGGTGTGGTGTAGTCAGGGACAAAGCTCTTGCAAAAGGTTTACAAAGAGCCACTATAAGTCTTGCTGAAAATGCCACTCTAAAAACTGTAACAGCATCCCCATTGTGGAAGCTGTAGTGTGTTAAGGCCATTGCTGAGAGAAGTTAGGAGACCCCTTTTCCCTCTTCCAGAGCTACAATTCCCAGAGTTCCCTGTGGTGATTAAACCACTGTAGCTCTGGGAGGGGAACAGGAACCTCCTAACAACTCTAAGCACCCTTAACAAACTACAGCTCCCAGGATTCTTTGAGGGAAGCCATGACTGTTTAAAATGGCATTGTAGTGCTTTAAATGTCCTCTGTGAATGTGGCCAAAACGTGTGTGGATAAGACTATAAAGGAGAGAAAGCTGTCAGGTCTCAGGCCTTTTGAGTGAGCCCAACCTTTGGATTGGAAGGAAGCCTGTATTATGAACTCTGTGAAGAAAAGCTGCAGCAGTATCTAGTGGTGAGGTGTTTTTAATGTTGGTTGACCCTTGTGCTACAGAGGCCTGACTGGGCTCAACCAGAAGTCAAGCACTGATAGCTGTGCTCTCATTATCCAGCCACTATTCTGTACTTGGCTCTGGCTGGTGGACCTCGGGATTCTAGTGAACATCAAAACAGATCTCACAAGCCTGAAGACTCCCTTCACTGTACCCGATACACAGAAATGAAGCAGCACAGCAATTCCATTTTACCATTGATAAAAAGAAAGAAAATTATTGTACGTAGTAGGATAACAAGACCCTCCAAGGATCATTCCACACAAACTATGCTATGGTGTGCCATTTAAGCAAAGAATGTACTAGAACAAAGTATACAGGACTAAAATGGCACAGACAGTCCCAGGAAACTCAAATGAGCTCTGGATAAAAGCTTCCCTTGGCCTCCTAAAAACAACAACAACAACATCCACCATATTCCACTTCATGGTTATTAGCCAATCCGATCTGAGAGAAAAGACTTTTCCCAACTGCATCTACATTTATGGATTAAATTACATTTCAATGCACTTAATATTGATGATACAGTGTCTATTATGCGCAGCCTTGATGGAGATTTTGGCCAAGGACAGCTAGAAAAGATCTAGATTCTCAGAATGATTAACTTTGCCAATTTAAGTGCATGAACCCTCAGTCCTTTTTCAGAAGCTTACATCCACATGCAGCATCCTAAAATAATTAGTTTTATTTTCAAGAGGTTTATGGCTCCAGTCGAACACAGAGAAGACCGCTGAAGAAAACTAGGCTAAAGCGCTCTTCATTGTGCTGGACTGTGGTCTTGTTCCAGAACATTCTGCAACAAGCTCAACCAAGTAATCAGAGCAACTGAAACTTGACAATAAAATAATATAATATTCTCTGTGCTGAGCCTTCTCCGAGCACAGTGACCTGTGAGATGTTTTTAACTTACGGTACTCTTTTCTTGGGAGTATCTTGCAAGAACATAAACCTCAATCTAAGGGGTGTGGGGAGTTTTGTCAATGGTGTGAATTCTGCAGCCCTTTCCTATCGGTCCCGTAACTTTCAAACAAGTTGGGACATCTTCATATCAATACGTACACAAAGGGCAGAGACTTGTTATAAAGTAATCATTGCTGGGAAATATCATGACCTTTCAGAGAGATAAGTGAAACCGTGGGTTGCAACATTTCCTGCCGAGCGAAATGCCTTGGCCTCAGTTTATGAAGTGTTTGCGACTATTTTTAAGCACTGCAGAAACTTAGCAATTTGTTATAGTGAGTGCTCTCGCTGCGTGGCCTGCAAGAAGGATTAAGCAAGGTGATAGTCTCATGAGCCAACTGCTGGATAGGAATCTGCAGTGCTTTCAAGTTTCAGAGCAATCTTTCAGAATGAAGAATCCAGGCATTGCAGAAGATGATCACTGAAGTGTATGCTCATGCTTATGCTTCTTCTTCCTCTTCCTCTTCCTCTTCTTCTTCTTCTTGAAGAGCTAACTGCAGTTTTTATGCTTCAGCTCCCTCCCTCCCTCCTAATGAAATCGAGTTCGAAATGCTAGTTCTTAGCATGCTTGCGAGTAAGTGCATTTAAACATCTGTACATTTAAGCACTGTTGTCTCTCTTTTGGCTTCATTTATTTAAAAAGCGGGGAGAGGAAGAGATACAGATTTGTACAGGTATAATTTAATACCAGAAGACATGTGCAGAAGAAACTAATGTGACACACCGCATCTGGAAAGAGTGGTTTTCTTTTCTCACTTTCGAGCTACCAAGGGAAAGGGAACAGCCCTTCACAGTTATTTAAAGGAGGATGCTGACAAATTATTGTTGCTGCTGCAACCCCTCAGAGATCAAGCAGAAT
The DNA here is from genome assembly GCF_027172205.1 of Podarcis raffonei. NCBI lineage: Eukaryota > Metazoa > Chordata > Lepidosauria > Squamata > Lacertidae > Podarcis > Podarcis raffonei. Next base: position 37,999,116 of record NC_070606.1, read on the forward strand.
GGCGCGTCCCCCTTCTATCTACAACAACAAGGTATCACATAAGCGTATCCCAAGGTTACCTTGACCCAGTCGTTGTGGCCTGTTTATTATCTAGGACTCTCTCTGCTGAGGCCAACAGCGAAAAGTAGCTGAAATGTGGCCTGATTTAAGAGAAGCATGACTAAGAGATACGGCTTGCGTAAAGTTACCTCAGGCAGCTGCATAACACAGAGCTCTGTTTGGAACAACATGAAACAGAAAACAGGGCTGTCTCCCTTTCTCGATAAGGACACGCTCCTGTCTCCATCCTCCAAATGGCTTTCTTTCTGGCCATAAATGGCCCATTTTGGAATAACCAGTAAACTGCTCCTTCAGGTTACAGACTCTGCTAACCCAGAAATATTGCCTCAGGTTAAGAACTTTGCTTCAGGATGAGAACGGAAATCGTGCTCCAGCGGCACGGCAGCAGCAGGAGGCCCCATTAGCTAAAGTGGTGCTTCAGGCTAAGAACAGTTTCAGGTTAAGAACGGACCTCCGGAACGAAATAAGTACTTAACCCGAGGTACCACTGTAGTATCATATCACTATGAGCAGTCTTTGGCTTTCTCCAAAGAATCCTGGGGACTGTAGTTTGTTAAAGGTGCTGAGAGCTGTTATGTGATTCCCCTATTCCCCTCACAGAGCTACAATTCCCAGAGAGGTTTAAAAATCAATCCCTCTTCACAGGAAACTCTGGGAATTGTAGCTCTGGCAGGGGAATAGGGGTCTCATAGCCAGTGGCGTAGCGTGGGGGGTGCCAGGGGTGCCGGCCGCACCGGGCGCAACATCTGGGGGGGCGCAAGTCCAGAGGGCCCAGCCGCGTCGTGCCCTCGGCCCGCCCCTATTGTCAGAGCGGCCGGCCAGCCTCCGCCTGCTCCTACCTTGCCCACCCGAGGACTGCGGCAGCGCCCGCCCCCGTGGCCACCTACCCTCGTCTCGCCCATTGGCTTGCCTCCCTCGGCCCCGCCTCTCTCCGATGGCCGCGGGGGTGTCCTGCTCGGCGCCGGTGCCTTTTTTCAGGAAGTAGGGAGGCTGGACGGGGAGGTGGGGTCGGAAGCGGGCAGAGAAGGAGGGGAGCTCGTAGCCAAAAGGGCTGCGCCGGCCGGCAAAGGGCCGGGGAAAGTTTGGAGAGGAGAAACGCACCGTCATGATTTCCTGGTGGAAGCGGCAGGATTAGGGATGGCGAAGCGTAATTACGCACGAATTTCGCTGGGTGAGAGCTTCGGGGATCGATCGGCGGAAATGGGAATCAATTGGAATATGAGAAAGAGAGAGAGAGAGGGACCATCATTCATAGGCATAGATTTGTAGGGTTAGGGGGCGCAAATCCACAGGTTAGGGGGCGCAAATTACTTGCCTTGCCCCGGGTGCTGACAACCCACGCTACGCCGCTGCTCATAGCTATCCATCTCCTGCCATCCTAATATTGACTCTGGTTTGGGGAAGGTTTGCTTTCTAACTGCTGAGAAGACAGCGTGTCTGAACAAAAATACGTGCACTGTCTCACTCAGACACAATGTCCAGTTCACAGGAGTTGCAAAACCACTGTGTGTACCCGTTTTCAAGTACTGGTATTTTGCTTACTGTGGCAAACCCTCACAATGATCAACTCCCACCTGGAAACCTATGTCCCCACTGTGGAAGGACGTGTGGATCCAGAATTGGCCTCCACAGTCACTTACGGACTCATTGTTAAAACCGTGTTTATGGAAGACAATCTTACTCGGCTACGAGTGAACACCAAAGAGAGAGACGCTTGGGCAGCAATTTTTATTCTCTCGTGCACACGCCCTTTGTGGTATTAGAAAAAAAATCAAGTAAGCTTTTGATAATCTGTTTGTATAGCAGCTAATACATAAAGATAGATACTCCACATGGTTTCAAAAAAATAGAGAGATTATGCAAACTCATAAGACATTTCTGTGGCAATCACTAATTAGTCAAGCTGATTATGGACGCAACCTCGTGCAGAGGCCATTTCTACATTTTCTTCGTAGGCAGTTCATTCCCAAAAGGCCAACAGGGTTCTGGATTGTGTGTCATCTTTCTTTGAGTTGTCTCTGATGCAATTATTTGCTAGTTACTGTTCTAACATCAACAACTGCCCTTCACTAGGCATGAAATATGCCTCTTCTGGGCACCGCCTGTTCCTCAGGACAGAAATACAAAAATGGAGTCACCAACAAGCAACCAGAAACTGTTCAAACTGGGAAGGGCTGAAATAGCTCAAGAGGTGACCCAAAACAGGTCAACTCACAGGAAGGGATGGAGGGAGGAATTTGATTCCTAAAAAATGACCAAGGCCTACATTTCCCTGGAGTTAATGCCTTGTGAAAGCGGGATGTATTGTACGGCCTGTATTCATGTGCCCTTAGAGAATACCGTGTTTGTTTTGTAATTTTGCATGGTTTGTCATTCTGAAGAGTTCCCATAAAGTGGCCTATGACTTGTCAGGGCTTGTTTACCAGATTTGGCTCCCCACAATGCTCAGCACTTGCTGCCTTTTCTGTCAACACTCAGAAATTCCGGACCTGAATTACAGTGATACCTCAGGTTAAGTACTTAATTCATTCTGGAGGTCCGTACTTAACCTGAAACTGTTCTTAACCTGAAGCACCACTTTGGCTAATGGGGCCTCCTGCTGCCGCTGGAGCACGATTTCTGTTCTTATCCTGAAGCAAAGTTCTTAACCTGAAGCAATATTTCTGGGCTAGCAGGGTCCATAACCTGAAGCGTATGTAACCCGAGGTACCACTGTACTCCCAAGAGAAGGGACGCAGAAGAAGGGGAAACATTATTCAGACACAGCACTTTCATGCTGCTGCAAGGGCACGATGGAAGAGGGTGGACAAACACCCTGTCCCTTCAACAAACAAATAAATCAGGTTATGGCTCTGGTACGCATGCAACGGCATTGCTCCAAGGGCCAATTCACACACTGCCCCAGTCTGCATTTTCTAACAAAAGAGTGTGAAAGCAATTCTCAGGATGCTGCCTCCATGCACATATTTCACATGTCAAGGTCTACATTTGATTAGAGTGGTGGTTCTCAAGCTTTTTTCCCCTCTAGGCCACACTTTCAGAATAAAAATTTGCTCACACTTCGCCGATTTTTTAATTGATACACTGGAAAACAAAAAGGAAACAACTTCTAGTGAGGCATCTGATCAAGATCTGTATTATGAGGCATCTGATCAAGATCTGTATTTTAAAATGAGCTTAAAAAATATATTTGCAAATGTTTGTATCTCTCATGCCAGGCATAAAGCAGCTGGCTGAATACTCTGGCAGCTGTTTATCTTCCTGTTCAAGGGCCCCACTGATCTATAGCAGTATTTCAGGGTTGTAAAAGGAAATTACAGGCTGGGAGCAAAAGGTCACACTGACCATACAAATTACAGAATACAATCAAGCTGCAAAAACACAATTAAGAGTTGGTAAATAGTAAGAATTATTGTGCCTCCCATTAAACTTGAGCCACATTTTCATAAGGTTAAAAGGGCAAGAGCTAATAGAAACAGCAGCTGGCTAGGGAAAGAGGCTTCTCTCTGAAGCTGCTTTGAAGCTTCAGAGAACTTAGAGAACTTAGCTTTTACTAGGTTCCTTTTTACTTTGAAAAGGCCTTTCCTTTCCTTCTAAAAAGCTATATATGTTAATGTATGAAATATATTGGCTTAAATGTAATTATGCAAAGGATTTAGAAAGTAAGAAATGTTAGATTCTTATGTTAGATTCTTATTTCATAGATGGTGTGTGAGAAGGTGAACCCAAGATCTCTTAAAGATAAAAATTAAAAAACCATGCACCATCTGTTTTAGCCATCTGTTTTGCAGTGAATAGGGAAATAGGGCAAAAGGTGAAATGTTAATTAAGGTGCCTTGTTGAGGTAAATGTAAGAAATATGGCTACTTGTCTGCCATTTATGGATAGAAGGAAATATAGCTCTTTGTCTCCCATAAAAGGTAATAGGAAATGGGTGTATCTTTTATGATTGGTTCTAGCAAACAGCCAATAGGAATTTCAACCAGGCTGATTGGACAGAGGCAGCCAAAGGAGGAGCAAGGGGGCTGGGCTGAGGAAATATAAGTGCTGACCATCAGGGCTGGAGTGGGCAGAGCTTTGGTAACCATATACCACTGTGTCTCTCATTTATTTGTCTGACAAATAAATTATTATTTTAATTTCTCTATTGCTGCGTTGAATATTTCATTCCAGCTAAGCGTTAACCACAAGCAGGGTGCTACACTAGCAGTCTTTGATTTGTAACACAGAACACAACTATTTTATACTAAGGTCAAGGGACAGTCAGAAAGCATAAAACAATGCAGCTACATAATAACATGAATCATTCCCCAAATACAAATGAATCTCTTACATATGTACCTCAAGTAGGTATGCAAAATCAGTGAGAGGTGTGAGCTTGTAATATCATATGATGTTCTTGCTCTCGTTTTGAAAATTTATCTATCCATATTCTGCACACACAAAAACTTTGATACTATACTACCCTGAAATGTTTAAACATTTCTTTGATTGTCCTTGAATCTTCCTGCCACGCTTGTCATCCTCTCCTGCCACATCAGTGTGGTGCACAACACCTTTTGAGAACCACTGGATTAAAGCAACAGCTGTAGGGAAAGTTTTTCTTCTCCTCCCCCCCCCCCCCGCACACCACCATCCTTCATCCCTGCACGCACACACACACACACACACACACAAAACCTGGCTGATATTTGTAATTTTCCCCATAGGGAAAACTGGCAGCTTCAGAGACTGGAAAGTTATTTTGGATTGAGGAAATGGCACAGTGAGAAAGAGTGAAACATAATACGCCTTCTCCCAAAACACCCTGGCCTCAGCCAAATGCAAACACTTCTTACTTAGGGTGGCCATTTATGAATTGCCAAAAAAAAAAAAAAGAGGATGATATTTGCATCTGCTAACTTACGCATATACACAATATTTTAGAAATAGCTACTATAATGCAAATGGAAACATAATCCACCTCATCATAATAAGGAAGACTGCTACCTGTTGTACAGGTGCAAACTAGTGATGGTCACCATCAAGGACCCTCCTCTTGCCTCTTATGGTGCTTTATCTCTAAACTGGATTTGGACCAAGTTACCCTTCAGACAAATACAGAGGACAATTCTCTGGGTGAAGGACACAGAACTACCCTAAGCTTGGATCCTAGAACAATAGGCAGGTAGGATCCTAGAATGCAACAACTGATTGGCTTGCAGGAGAAGACCAAGCAGGCTCCAGGAGGAAGTTAATCAGCCTATTAGGCTGGTAGGATCGTAGAACGCAACAACTGATTGGCCTGCAGGAGAAGACCAATCATGCTACTGGAGGGAAGTAGAATCAGCCAATCAGACGGGACTCGTTGTGTAAATAATGTAAAGTCGTACCTCGGGTTGAATGTGCTTCGGGTTGAGGGCATTCGAGTTGTGCTCCGCAGCAACCCGGAAGTAACAGAGTGCATTATTTCCGGGTTTCGCCGCTTGCGCATGTGCAGACACTCAAAATGACATCACGCGCATGTGAAGAAACAGCGAAAAGTGACGCGTGTGTGCGCAGACGTGCCATCACTAGTTACGTTTGCTTCTAGATATGAACGGGGCTCCGGAACGGATCCCGTTTGTATCTAGAGGTACCACTGTATATAAAAGCCTGCGGTTTGGGGGGAAATTCAATCACTGTTTTACAAGCTGCAATAAAGAGCATGAAATCACTGCAGGACTCTGAGTAAATTTCATCTTATCTGCTGAAAGCCTTGGAAAAGGTCAAAAGAACCAACCACTGGTCTCACCTGTGGTTCAGCCTTTAGGATGAACGGGGTCCAGAAACGCACTAACACATTTTTGTACCTGAAATTTTAGAAAATAAAATCTAGATGCCATTCTTCCATGTCAGTAAAGATCATAAACTAATTAGGTCAAGCTTGCCAAAGCAATAGAACAGCCTTTCTCAACCTCAGATCCCCAGATGTTGTTGGACTACAATTCCCATCACCCCTAGCGAGCAGGTCCAGTGGTCAGGGATGATGGGAGCTGTAGTCCAACAACATTTAGATGGGAACAACATTGGCAACCCCTGCACTAAAATAAGGCAGGGAAATCAGTGTGGTAGGTTTTTGTTCCCTTGCTTGTTTGCTGGTTGTTGTTTTTTTCCAGGCATTGTAAGTTTTGTGGGCTTACTTACAAGGCTGCAATAGTCTGTTGTTGCTTTTCTTTTTTCTGGACTCACAAATATATTAGATTTACTGCAGGAGTTGGCAGTCCTAGAGGCTTTGCATTTGTTCACTGTATATACAAATTGACCGTGCTCACATGATTGAAACCTTTCAATCACATGTGGAAAGCTTCTTGGGGAACTAGCATCTAAATATAAGGGGATATGAGTTCAAGGGTCTTCTCCACACCCCGTAGCAAAAAGAACACTCTGAGCTCTGAGGTTACTACCAGATAAGGAATAAGAAGAATATCCCTGCCAACCTATAAGCAAGCAATCTTTGCAGCCTTAGAGTGATTGATGCATCCATTCCAGATACCTAGAGGGCAATCTCTAACAGGCCTTTTAAAACTATTCACTGAACGCTGGAATGGTGCTACGATATGCAAAGCATGGACTTCCTTTTAGAGTCTCGGCCACCCCAGGGAAGATAATTCTAATAACAGGGATCTTAAATCCCACATCTGAATGATAAAACAGGCGCATAAATGTTGACATGCTGATCCAAAGAGCCAGAAGTGGGTATATATTCAGGGACCTGTATTGTGAAAAATCGGAGCCCAGGGGTGGAAAAGACAAATTGTAGGCTGTCTTGCATCTGATATATGCCTTGCATGCCTCTAGCAAGACAGCCAAATTACCTAGCGATGCTTTAATAAAATATACGGCCACATTAGACTATTGCCCCTCCCCCCACCCAGCCCTTCAGTATTCTTTCACTTGCTATGCACTGAGGTTCTTCTTCAATAAGCTACATATTACGCAAATATATTTGGCGCCATTCTTCCCTCTCTAGTAAATAGGACCCCTTGCATTTCACGTATCAGCAAATGGCTTCACTTGGGAACACAGGTGTTAACTATGCAGGGCCCTGGGTGCCCAGGCACCTACAATTTTGAACGAAATTTTGAACCCCCCAAAGGTTCTATGCCACAGGACAAGCTGACATCACAAGTGTATGTCGCGGTGACATCAGCACACACCGGGCACCCACAGTTGTGGGGGGCAAGGCAGCCCATCTGCTTAGGAAGCATTATGGTACTTCAAAAAGAAAAGCTTTGCCAAGACCCAAAGTCAAGATCCAAATCTGCAAAACCTAACCATGTGCATGTTTGCTCAGAAGTAAGCCCTCAGCCCCTACCAAGATCAATGGCATCTACAGCATGGTTAGGAAACCTAGATTCACAACATTCGACTGAACTTCGAAGTCAGGGTTTGCCAACCTGGTGCCCTTCAGATGTTTTGGACTATACCTCCCATCAGCCCCAGCCGGCATGGTGGCCGTGCCAACTGGGGTTAATGGGAGTTGTAGCTAGGGATGGTGGGGTATCAATTATGTTTGCATTTTAATCAGAAACTGCTAGCAGTCACATTTCTCAAACCAATGAGCAAAACAAGCACAAGCGCACCACTGTCCTCCAAAATTTGCACCTCTCCATATTATATGTTGCAGTTCTCCATTCAAACAATGTGTACAAAAAAAAATTGCCTCTGTTGGAAGAAAGCGTACATAAAAATATTTCCCTGGAAAATAAAATAATGCATTAAATTAAGGAGAACTGATGGAGCAAAAAAGGTACATATTAGTCCAAACTGCATACCAAAAAAAATGTGTACATATTAGGAGAAATTCACACCAAAACTGTTGATGAATCTTCTTTTGTTAAAAGAAATACTCAACTTGATGTGAAAATGTGGAGAACTGAATTTCAGACTGGGAAATGGGATCCTGAGAAAGAAACAAAAACTGACAGATTAATTTATACCCATCCACATTTCAATACCTCAAAGACCATCTCTCCACATATGAACTGACTCAAACCCTGCGATCATCATTTGAGGCCCTTTTTCATGTGCCCCTTCATGAGAGGCCAGGAGGGTGGCAACACGAGAATGGGCCTTTTCTGCTGTGGTTCCCCATTTGTTGTATGCTCTCCCCAGAAAAGCTCACCTGACGCCTTCATTATGTATTCTTAGGAGGTAGGCAAAAACATTTCTCTATAACCAGGCCTTTTGCTGATTAAACCTTTTGTGGCCTTTTAAATATGTTTGTGGGAAGAGGGTTATTGGTTTGCTTTATGTTTTATTTCACCTTCACATTTTGTACTATGTTGTGAACCACCCTGTGAAGGGCAGCATACAAACTTAATACTTAATAAATAATTTGTAAAAGCACCTGGGTTGGCAAAGCCTGATCTGCGCATTAGCACAAAGTTGTCACTTACGTGAGACACAAGCTTTGCAAGCAAGCAAACTATGATTATTTATACAGCACCATCCATCTGCTGTGTACATAAATTGCTATGTACTATTGAATTTCACATACACCTCCCCTCCCCAAATGTCGCATTTGTTTCGGGGGCAGTGGGGGAGGTAAGAGGGATAAATGTTAAGTTTCTTCTCTCCTGTTCCCAGTTGCCCTTTTTGTTATGACTTCCAAGCGCAATTAATCAGAAGTGCGATCTTTTCAGGTGGATGCACATGCGATCTCTTTGCTGGGGTGTGGGGGTAGGTGCAGGTCAAGTGGAAGTGCAAGGAAATGGGCAGCAGCCAGACATAGCAGCAAACAGAGGAAAACGCTCCAAAGTGATGTTGTGAATGGAGCCGCCGAAGTACGTCTGTGTGTCACGACAGGCGAGGGAAGAGAAGCCCCAGATTAAGCATGTCCTTTGTTTGTATTTTCTTCTTCCTGCCTCGCTAACAGCTGCCTCTTGCTCTCCAGCAGATGTATAAGCCACAAGAGGCCATGGGTGCCTTTGGTCCAAGAATATGCTGTTCTTGTCGCTTTTATAAAGAAAAACAGAAAACAGGATACCCATGAACAGGAGTTGTGTTATGTACTGAGTTGAATAGGATCCAAACTGCAGCAGTCTGATTGGTCCTAGAACAATAGGATCCAAATTGCAGCAGTCTGATTGGTCCTAGAACAATAGGATTCAGAATGCAGCAGTCTGATTGGTCCTAGAGCAATGCAGCAGTATGATTGGTTGGCAGGAACCACCCAATCATGCTCCAGATATAAGTGAATCCACAACCTGATTGGCTTACAGTAGAATTCCAGAATTAGCCAATCATGTGCAGCCCATTGTGTAAATAATGTATATAAAGCAGATACTTTGAGGGAACTTTCATTCATTCCTCCTCACCACTATGAGCTGAATAAAGAGCATGAAATCACTTTGCGACTCTGAGTATATTTCAAGTTGTATTTCAGAATAGCTATGGTTTGAAATGAACAGCTTCACATTCCATTTTTCTCTGCCACCAGTCAGTACGTAAATTCAGATTTGCTTTGAAGACTGAAAAATGTGGGGTGCCAAAGGGGAAGCATGGTTTGGCTCTGCCCTATGAAAACCCCCAGGGCACAGGCAGTGCTATGGGGCCACATCAACCCTTCAATGGTTATGCGAAATGTTTCCAACTTTTGCATTCACTGGATTCAAATCATGCATCTATAAAGTGCACTTTAATCAATCTTTTAAATCCATCAATGTAATTTAAATAGTTAATTAGTAGGCAAGCAACATTTAGTCAATCAATTTTTGATAATTACTAAGGTGTCTCGGTCAGCAGAGGCATACCTAAGGGTTGGTGAAACAGGCCCAGGAGGTCACAAAAATCAGCTGTCAGACTATTGAGTATAATAATAATTATTATTATTATTATTATTATTATTATTATTAATAATATTATTATTATTTACTATTTATACCCCACCCATCTGGCTGGGTTTCCCCAGCCACTCTGGGTGGCTTCCAACAAAATATTAAAACACAATAAAACATTAAACATTAAAAACCTCCCTAAACAGGGCTGCCTTCAGATGTCTTCTAAAAGTCAGATAGTTGTTTCTTTCCTTGACATCTGATGGGAGGGCGTTCCACGGGGTGGGCGCCACTCCCGAGAAGGCCCTCTGCCTGGTTAGTAATGTGAGTTTTCCAGAAAATTTGGAATTGCAAATTAGTGAAATTTCATAGGGTTATTTCCCATCAGTGAGTTTTCAGTTTGCATTGGATAACATTCTGATGCCCTAGAGTAAACTAATTTAGCATGCTTAAAGGTAAACACTTTGAAACTGCCAAGCTGGCCTCAGACTGGATTTGAAACTGGCATATATTCGTTGTTACAAACCTATGGAACAGGAAGTTTTCTGCGGGAAAGTTAGGCAGCGGGAAATTTTCCTCTATGCAGCACTTCCCAGTAGCAGCTGGTATGGAGGGAGATGCCCTCTAAACACCAGCCTTGCTATAGCTTAGCTTGATGAGGCTGGGGCAGGACGGGAGCAAGATCAGGGCTGGGCGGACACACCAGCGGGAGCACCAGCCTTGACCTCACAATTGGCCTACTTCATCGCCTCCCCATCCAAAGAAGCTACAGAAGCACACATGTTGGGAGGGCGGCTCCAAGGCTCTGCCCTACTATAGCAGCTGCTATTGGCACAACCTGCTGTTTGTCAAGCAGCTGCAGTTTGATTGGCCATGGAGTGGAGACTATTGCTATGTAGCAAACTCAAGCTCCTTTGGCAGCAGAATCTATTTTCTGTCTGTCTCATACTCCATTCTCACCGGATCCTGCCACTCCCCCCCCCAGCCCCCTATTCCCAAAACTCTGACTGACCTGCTTTCTAGTTCATTCTCATTTTCCAGAGAACTGCATGCAACAACTGCATGCTGTCTGGAATTCTGGCGGTTGTTTGCTTTGTCTGCGATTCTTCGGACATCATCTTCCAAAACCTGAAACGGGCTGGGGGCCTCGAGGTCATGTGGAATTTCCTTTAGGCTTTTCTTAATCCTGAGATTGGCTCTAGCCCAGGACTCTGAGGCCTGAGCCCCACTGAAAGTAGCGGAGGAAAATTTGACCACCTGTGCACTGGAGTAAACAAACCACAAGGGATTCGTTTCTCCAGAATTACTCTTCTTTCGTGGAAGCAATTTTTATTTACGCAAGACAAAAAGTAATTGCACTGTCAGCAATATGACATGTTCATTCCTTTCTACTTAATTAGGAGATGTTCTGTAGGTTTGCAGCTGAAGCCCAAGCTCTAGTTCAGCACAATAAAATTAAAAAGCCACTTTCCCCACTACCGCTGTCCATGGCTTCGGCACAACAATATTTTGTTAGATTAAAAGATAAACAAAAAAGCTGTTCTGACAATTGATAGGGGCTGCAGGATTGCACCCGTAAGCAACACCTTCCAGTGTGTTCACTGGCCAGAGGTTATACCCTCAGCAGCTTGGCTTCAGCATGAAAGAGGGAATGTTCATGTAAAGATTTATGTGGTCAAAGCTTCTCCATGGGACTGAGGAGGATCTGCGTACAGCTACCCTAATATTGAATGAGTTTAAAGTTTATCTCATTCATGTTGATGTCAATTCCACTGAATTCAGTCCAGATGAGCATTCACATACTGGAGAGAACAAGCATACAGAATTCTTCCAGGGTTTCACCAGTCCTGATTTTTCTAAAGCAGCAAATACCCGCCTGCTATCCAAATCTGTTGTTCCCCCCAACTTTGCCTTCTTCCTCATCGCTAACATTTAGACTAAGCTCCTTTCAGGAGCAAGGATCCATCTCTTTCACTTAGGAAATAAAAACATACACATTGATTCTAATAAATAAATAAATATGACTAATGCACAAGCACTACCCACCCTCCAATCCATGTGTGTGTGCATGCACAGAATAGTACTAGATTGGGCCTAGGAGTAAGTATAGTGGTACCTCGGGTTACATACACTTCAGGTTACATACGCTTCAGGTTACAGACTCCGCTAACCCAGAAATAGTACCTCGGGTTAAGAACTTTGCTTCAGGATGAGAACAGAAATTACGCAGCAGCGGCATGGCAGCAGCAGGAGGCCCCATTAGCTAAAGTGGTGCTTCAGGTTAAGAACAGTTTCAGGTTAAGAATGGACCTCCGGAACGAATTAAGTACTTAACCCGAGGTACTACTGTATAAGGCTAAATAATAAATCTGGATTATTATTTTTAACAGTACAAAATAGCTTTGGATCCAGAACCAGATATTTCAAGGACCGCTTCTTCCTCCATGAACTGGCTCATCAATTGCATTCCACCATCAAGGCAAGTGTGATTGGCAAGGGCAAAGTGCAGTGCCTTTTTGGTTGTGGTGCCCTAACTATGAAGCTCTTTCTCAAGGGAGGTTTAACTGGCCCCTTCTCTGTTGTCCTTCAGGCAGTGGATCAAGACTTTTATTTTTCTTCCACCAGACTTGCAATGATTATTTGCTTATGGTTTCCTTTATCTCTTTTAAAATGGGCTGTAAATGCTCTTTTTAATTGATGCTGATATTTTATTTTTGTAAGCTATTGTGAGGGCTTTTTCTATCGCCAAAATGTTGCAAGAGTAAAACCAAGCAAATCCTTACACTGGAAAGGAAGCAGTTCATGAGTCAACTGCAATTAGCCATTTACTATCAGCGTAAGGGGAATAACCTAGATACTTTTGCTTTGAAACATTCCTACACAGCATCCTAGTACTAAAAGGTAACCCAATGCACCCAGGATGATTTGTAAACAAGTGCAGGTGTCAAAGATTTAGTAGCTCTTTAGGGAGTGCCACATGTTGCCTTAGTATAAATGGAGAAATCGTTCTAACAGACTGCAGCCCCATGCAGAATTAGGCAGGCTTAAGCCCACTGATTTAACGGGCTTGGGAACACCTAATTGCATGATGGGGCTGACAGAAAGACCCTGTTTACTATAGAATTATGCAAAGTTGGGAGGCCAATAGGAGGCAGAGGCAGGTAGAATCAACTAAAGGCTCGCCCATACTGCGGTTTAAAGTGACTAGCAAGCTTCCAGGACCTCCATTAATTCTCCCTTGTCTTCATGAGGTCCTCCTGCAAAGCACTGCCTTTGCCCACAATTCCCCCTTTCCTCATTCTGGATTTTCTCATATCAGGGATACTCCAGAAAGAAGTGGAAATCAGATTGAGGGAGGGGAAAGTGTGAGAGGGCAGAGATTTGCAGGAGAACATCATATGGGTGACAGCAAATTAATGGAGGTATGGGAAGCTTGCTAGTCACATTAAACAGCAGTTTGTTTGTTTGGCCTGACTTTTTACACAGTGTATCTGTTCTTTTACTTCTCAGGTACGAGGATAAACAAAGCAAAAGTGACCCCTGCTGGAATGGTTGTAGAACCTGCCTTTCTGCTCCAGTCAGACAATTTACTACTTCATTCAGTTTTTAGAGCCTTGTCGTAATGCATCGGTTAACTTCGCTCAAGGTCCCTCCATCAGTCTTGGCAACGCAGTATCACAAAGCTGTGATTAGTCCTCATGCCTCAATAGGGGCAACTTTTTTAAAAATGGGAAACGTAAAATGCACACAAGCCGAATCTCTAGCCATAATGTGAAGGGTGGGCTTTATTTAAAAGGTAGGAAAGCGACTGTTCACACAGATGCCTTAGACCAAAGGTTTCCTGCTTCTGGAAACAGAACAAATACTTTACCACAGCAGCCTGGTTCCAAGCCTTTTTTTATTCTAGATTAAATTCCTCCAGAACGATTACTCTCAATTCAGTTTCTCCCTAACAAAGCTTGGAATCACCTCTCCACGTAAGACACACGGATAAAACCCACCTTGTGCAAATGTGTTAAGGGTTTGGTTGCTCACCTCAAATGTTTCTGAGCAATTTCCTTCACAACTTACGCAGAAAACAAAGGTCAAGTGATCCTTTAGAACAGCTTGCTATTGCTAAAACAGACCAGAGCCACCAGTCGACATAAAAGCATGGGGAGACCGGTGAGAAATCCACTCTCTCTCTCATCATTCTTAAAACCACATTGGAAATGTATATCAGAATGAAGGTCAGCAAGCAGAGTAAAGAATCTACTTCAAATCCCAAAATCCTCAGTATGGCAACACGTGTGTTTTTTAATTAGGCCAACCAACATACCACAAAATAGTGATCAATTTTCTGAGTTCTTCAGAAAAGAACTCTCATCCTAAAGATGAAGCCTGCCATTATCCGAACTTAATCCACATTCCCGAGTGGATTAAGGAACAAACTCCTCTCTAACCCTCTCATGATATTCCTCCTCTACTCCGAATCGGAATTTCAGGGTATCTTCCCATCTGCACGCCGATCCACGGGAAAAAAACCGCGGCGTCTGAAGCGGTGACCTGATCTGCTGCTTCCCACACTGCAGCAGCCTCCTGAGGCGCTCGCACGTGTGAACGCACCCGCCGGCTGTCCCGCGAGCAAGTTTTACAAACACACCCAGCGTCCCGAGCCTGAGCTGCTTCGACGCGAAGCCCCCTCCCCGGTTCCCTCGACGGCGCGCCGCCCGCTTCCCGCTCACCTGTCGATGCTGATCACGCAGAGGGTCATGATGGAGGCGGTGCAGCACATCACGTCCATGGCGATGAAGACATTGCAGAAGACGCTGCCGAAGATCCACTCGCCGCCGATGAGGTCGGTGACGCTGACGAAGGGCATGACGGCCACGGCCACCGACAGGTCGGCCAGCGCCAGCGACACGATGAGATAGTTGGAGGGCTGCCGGAGCTTCTTGACGAAGCAGACGGAGATGACCACCAGGCAGTTGCCGGCGATGGTCAGCAGGGTGATGAGCGACAGCGCGGCCCCGATGACCACTTTCTCCACGTTGCCGTAGCTCAGGATCTGCTCCCCGCACTGCGTGTCGTTGTCCGCGAAGCCCGGGCTGGGGCTGCTGCTGCCGCTGCCGGCGCCGCTACCGCTGCCCGCATGGCCGCCTCCCCCGGGGCTGGCCGTGACCCCCTGCAAGAGCTTGCCGCCTATCCCTAAGCGGGGCGGGTGCAGCGAGCCCGAAATCATCGCCGCCGCCGCCGCGCCGCCAGAGCCCAGCTGGCGGGGAGCGTGGGGCGCGAAGCAGCGCCGCGGGCTGGAGACGAGCGGGCAGCTGCCGGCGCCGTGGACGTCGAGGACCATATTGAGGAGGGCTGCCCACCAAGCCAGCAGCAGCCAGCCCCCCGCATGGCCGCCTCTCCGCGCCGCCGCGGCGACTCCCAGCGCTCTGGCGGCGGCGGCGGGGGGCTCCGCCTGCCCGGGCAGGGAGCTCTCCCTCTGCCTCGGCGCCAGCCACCCCCGCCACGCGCCCCCTCCCGGGCTGGGATCCCGCCGCCGTCACCGGCACGATCCCCGCGCAGATCCCGCCGCTGCCCCGGCGCCGAGGGCTCTAGCATAGTCCGCTCGGCTCCCGCTCGACGCTGAGGTTCGCCTCCGCAGGGGGCAGTGTGAGCCCCGACACAGCCCAGCCCATTGGCTCAGCCGCAGGCGGGACGCGACAGCCCCACACGAGCCGCTCGAGGTCCGGCCGGGAAGTTTCGAGGCAGCGACGGCGCTGCTGCAGCCCTGTGCTCAAGCAGCCGCGTCCCTCGACGGAGAGCACCGTCGGAGGCGTGGTCGTGGCGCGCGCTCTGGCCCCAGGGGCAGGGCTCCGTCGAAGGCAGGGCTGCCTGCCTGCCCCCCACCCCTGAATAGATCTCGCGTGTCGCCGACGTTGCACTCTGGGACACGCGCACCGACGGCACTGCGCGCTCCTGGGAACTCAGAGCGCCGTTCCGTCTCCGCGCCTGGTTCACGCGTTCGCGTTTCTGGATTCCACACGGTGTATTGCAGGCGCTGCCGGGACTATTCACATGCGGCTAGGTGGGGCCGACTGCTGAGAAGATGTCGCGCGATTCAGATGTGAAGTGATCCTGTCTTGGTACCCATACCCCCCTTCCCCGCCTGATTCCAGGGCTTTGGACAGGCAGAAAACCAACAGGGTGTGCTTATTCACACCACTGAATCTCCTCCCCAGATACTAGGCAAGGGTAACAGAAGGTGTGAGTTCCAGTCTTTTCCTTTAAAATTGCCCTCTGTGTGTGCCTAAATGGGCCAGCACCATCCCATTTTATTGTCTTCCAGCCTTCCGTACTTCCATTAATTCTCCGTTGTCCATATGAGGCTCTCCTCCAAATTACTGCCTTGCTTCACCTTCCCTTCCTTCAGTCCAGGTTTTCCCATCTCCTTTTCCCAGTGTCCATGGAACACACAGAAATCCAGAATAAGGGAGAGAGAGAGAGAAATCCAGATTGTTTGCAGGGATACTGGACAATGTTTGCTATTTAATGAGCACTCACCCTGAACTTGCGGGTATGTGACTGAATCTCACCTGAAAATAGAAACTCTCTTAATTACCTTTGTGGTGATTCCGCTGCCTCACCCCAGCACCCCACCTTCTCACACCCCTGCCAGCTGCCGAAGACCAGGGTGCGAAGGAACTGGAAGTAAAGAACAATGAAGGCAGAGCAGTGCTGATTCACTGCAATAAGAAAAAGGAGAAATGGCGAGGCTATATTTGACAAGAGGCCTGCCACTGGATGGACACAGCATTTTCAGAGGCAAAGCTGCTCGCACTGTTTGGAGGGTGGGAGCAAGATGGCTCCATTTCAATTTAGGCCAGGTTCAGTGACCTCAAATAAAGAGTGTGGGGATCTTTATTTTTTTATTATTTTAAGCATAGCTGAAAAGGGGTTGGGGTGGCATCTGAGCCTCAGAGCTGCTTTTAGGCCCCCTCTTGCAGTTTTTTATGTGAGTGTATGGGCTTCAGTAATGCAGAATAGGAGGAAGTGGAAGGGAGGCATTCAGAATTCAAATGCGCTTTCTGGCTAATGGCAGTTTTAGATTCTCTTGTGTAAAGCTGCACCGATCATCTACGTGAGCCAGGAGTGCAGACCTGGAGCGATTAGGAAGAGAATGAAACGCCATTGAGAAGGTTCAGAGAACCTTTTCTCACATCACAACCAGCCAGCCTGGCTGAATGGGGCCAAATCTAGTCCAGTGTTTCCCAAACTCACGTCACCAGCTGTTTTTGGACCACAACTCCCATCATCCCTAGCTAGCAGGACCAGTGGTCAGGGATGATGGGAACTGTGGTCCAAAAACAGCTGAAGACCCAAGTTTGGGAAACACTGACCTAGTCCAGTTGCCCTGTTCTTACCCATGGAAAGCCCCCCAAGCAGGACCTGAACGCAAATACCCATCTCCCCACTTGTGATTCCCAGCAGCTGGTATAGGGAGGCAGCTTGCCTCCAGCAGCAGACGTCGACTATGCAGGCAGTGAGTGGGGATAGATCTGGGCTCAGACACTTCAGAAATCATTTAATCGTACAGATTTTATTAGTTATCTGTGCCACCAGATGACTACGTTCACAGGGCTGCTTGCATCAAATGCATGAAGATAAAATTGCTCCAAGCACCTCTGCCAGCAGAGCCAAGAGGGAGGGAGGGAGGGGTGGGAGTTGGAGTCCAACTGGCCACAGGTTTCCCATCTGTTTGACATCCCAAATTAGGTGCTGCTGCCGTAGCAGAAAAGGGTTGCTTTTTCTATTGAAAAGTGTGGCTTTCCTAAAGGAGCAGCGAGTGAGCTTCCTGCTCCGTGTTAAGCTGTAATAGAAATGGAATGTTACATCTATCTTCACCTGAATATCCCCTTTGCGCCTTGGGCTACTTCTGTGCTCTGTGTAGCAGCAAGGCATGTGGAGAGAGAGAGAGACCTGCAGTTCCCTCTCTGCGGTCTGGCAGGGAACACCAAAACAGGCTGGCGCAAGGAAGGGCCATAGCTCAGTGGCAGAACATCTGCCCTTGCTTGCAGAAGGTCCAAACTTCAGTTCCCAGCATCTCCAGATAGGGCCAGGAATGACTCCCTCCCTGAAACCCCACAGAGCTGCTACCAAGCACTGTAGACAATACTGAACTAGATGGACCAATGATTCTGACTTGGTATAAGGTGGTTTGCTGTCTTCCTTTTTAAGGTGTGCACAGACAGTAAGCACTCTAATTTCTGGAGTGCTTCTTTCTGAAAATTGGATAGGATTTTGAAGGGTGCAAGAGAGAGAGAGATGGGAACTGTTTCTGAAAGGGAAAAAGAGACAGAAGTACATGGGTGTATGGGGAGCCAGCCTGTGCCTCCTACATCGTTGCTCAGAGAGAAGACACTTAAATGAAATATTCCTCATCGCCGTAAAGCGGATGGCATACTCCAGTTAGAATGAGGTGTGGGATTTCACAGCCTCGGGAGCCTTGCACTACATTTGGCAATTTGCATTGAGCCATGTGTTTCAGCAACATTTCTAGCACTTCATATAAATGGATCTGTTCAGGGCTTGCTTCTCCAATTCCCCATTTTTAGCTGCTCTCATTTTTATCTGCACTATGAGAGTTCAAGGAAGCTTACCACCTACCACTTTGAAGTTTGATGGGCTGCCGATTCAGGTTTCCCCTCCTGCCTTGCCCTGGACAGCAGTGGCTCTTATGACTCCAAACCTAGAGAGGTAAAACGACTGTTCTTTGTGTCAGCAGCACTGCATCTGTGTGAGCTTGGGTGGGGAAACCTTTATATTTGAGATTTTTTTAAAAAAAAAAATCAGCTCCATCCTACAGAAGCAAGTCCTATCAGTTTCAATAGGCCTGGTCTCTTGAGGCGACCTTTTTTTCTTGAAGAAAGAGTTAGCTGCACGACATTGTGTGATTTATTGCTGAGCTGCTCTTGGCACCTGCTCCTGACACTAAGTAAAATAATTATTATTATTAAGTCCACTTGACAAGCAGGTTAGGATTTTATGCTCCCCACGTGGACATTACAGTAATATGTTTCAGGGAATCCCAGCATGACATGACCAGCCAGCAGACTCTACTGCCAGAAGTGGAACAGCAAATGTTGCCCTCCTGCCCACCCAGTGAAGGTGCATGATACCCAAGACAGGTCAAGTTATTTTAGTACCTGAGGCACAAAACCCTACAAGTGCAGTAAAAATACAATAATAAATAACCAACAGTTAGCTAATACGTGGTTGGGATTGCCCTACGGCATTGCTAGTTTCCTGGGAGGACAGACTGATTCTGTTTCTTTATCAATGTATAGGTTGAATCGATGGGTAGCAAGGATGCTCACAGGCAGAGACAGTGCCAGCCTCAGAACAGCATCGCTTCAGTCCCCCAAGAGCCTAAAAAGCCAGCAGGAGGAGCCTCTTTGCAAGGCAGACAGGGTCTCTCTCTGGCAAAGCTGAAAATGCATCTTTCTCTGCTTGCATCGTAATCCCAAGACAGGCTTTCAGCAGCCACCTGTACGGACATTCCTAGCTGAGCTGTTTTCACACAGGAGCACTTGGTGACCCAGCACAGACCAAGATGTCTATGGCTGTTGGACGAGGAAGGAAAACGGATTGACTGTTACTGTGTGTGTGTATTTTGCTCTGCTTTCAGGCCAGTTGAAGGAAGGAAAGTGAGAGGAAAGGCTGTCTTTCTCACCCACTCTCCAGATACCCCCTTTTTTTATTTCAGCAGTTTGGACTCCTAAGAATAAGACTGATCAAAGATGCACACGTCACACCTGGTCATGATGCAAAATGTGTGATTCCTTATAACTAGAAAGATATACTCTACCATCTCAACTACTGCATAGCTTAAGCCTCACATGAAGTATGAGGCACTGACATCCACATTTACGACCTTGTAGCTGTTATGGCCTCTCCCCATTTTCCCTGGTAAAATAACTTCTCTCCAGGAGCACATGTACGTTATTAAAATTTGGTGCAGAATCTTTCTGCAGATCTCGGCTGCAGCCCCCCAAGCTACTCTGAATCCATCTGCCTTAACTCCTTTGAGACGTTTGCTTTGCGTGAGCCCCGTCAAAATGAAGGGGAGCTGTCCTCACGGTGCCCTTCTCTCTACAGCTGCATTTTGTTTAAAAGAAAATCCTTGAATGCTGAAGATATTTAAAATCCACTTTGCTCCTTCCCAGGAGGCAACTCTCTGCTGCCTCCGCCTCCAGAAATGTAATCGGACCATTGCAGACCTCAAGTTTCACAAAGCTCCTGAAGCAGAATAATCTGTTAATGTTCCAGCAAGTTTACCAAATGCTTCTCCTGGCTCACAGCGAATAAACCCAGCTGCATCTTACCATGTGGAGAAGGGGACTGAAGACTCTTAACAGTGTGGAATACTGCCAAGTTCTCCCCCCAAAAGCTGTTCTCCATCCTGTGCCAAGCAACACTCCCCATAGAGAAGGCATTGGCGTCTCCAGTTTTCTCCAGCATCAAATCGAGCTATGTCAACCATAATAACTAAAATAGCATCAAGTGTTTGGAGGAAGCCACTAGGATTCTTGGCTCCTTTCAGCTTCATGGTGACATACCTCAATAAGGCAGAAAGAATAATATCCAATTGCTACTCAGAATCGAAACGGAAATCAATGTTTTGCCCCATTCCTACCCTGCTCGTCTTTCTTTAAAACAAATATGGAAAGGTAGATTTCTACATTGCAGGGGTTGGACCAGAGGACCCTTCTATTAATAATTCTAAGTTCAAGAAGAAAATGGCTGCCCAGCCTCGTAATCTCTCAGTTCTGATGAATAGAAGGCACTATCTTCTTCTAGATCTTTTCCTGCATGGGATGCATTCAGATTAACAGCATGCCACATGACAAGTACATGACCGGCCACAAACATGCATGTCTGAGTTGGCCCTAACAGGACAAGTGCCCCTAAAGACCTAGCCTCTTTCACTTGGCTGCTTGTTGAAAAGGAGCTGCTTGTTGAAAAGGCTGCTTGTTGAAAAGGAGCTTGGCTGCTTGTTGAAAAGGTGTATAATGAAGGCGCCAGGCGAACTTCCCTGGGGAAAGCATTCCACAGATGGGGAGCCACTGCAGAGAAGGCACGTTCTCGTGTTGCCACCCTCTGGACCTCTCAGGGAGGAAGCACATGAAGGAGGGCCTTAGAAGGTGATATCAGGGTCCAGGTAGGTTCATATGGAGAGAGGTGGTCCTTGAGGTATTGCGGTCCTGAGCCATTTAAGGCTTTATAGGTCAAAACCAGCACTTTAAATTGGACCCGGAAACTATTTGGTAGCCAGTGCAGTCAGACCAGGATCAGCGTAATATGCTCAAACTCTCTTGTATAGGATTTGGAAGTGGTTCCACTGGTGTAGCAGAGGCTTCTCTCCAACCAAACCTGGCATTTATGGGATTGTTTGGTAATTCATGTCCCTTCTTTCAGTGCAACTGCTTCCCGGTTGCTAGCAATAGACAGATAACTAGTGTCCTTTGCAATATACTTCCTTATAGGTGCTAGCATAATGTACTTAAATGCCAAGAACATTGTCTAGTCTCAGGTGGGAGTCTTACTATCATTCCACAGACTGCCCCCCACTCTATGTGAAGGTGACCCAGTTTGTCCTCTGTCTCGTTCTTACTTCATTTCCTCCTTTGTTTGTCCTATCCCTCTTTCCCTTTTTCTGACAACAAACAACGTAATCTCTACAATTCCTTTTAAAGTTATGTAAATTCTTGCCATTATGAGCTGAAAACAACAAAAAATCTGTGCTGGAGATACGTTGTCTAAATATTTATCATTTTTAAAAAATGAAAGTCTTAAGTAAGTTCTGAAGCTGTGTCATATTTTAGCTTGATATTGATTCCCACCATGAACTGTTTATCAAATGCAGCTCTTGTTTGACTTCCAGGAGAGATGTTGCAGCTGCTGTCTCCTGTGCTGCCATCTCTGTGTTTTGCACAAATAAATCTCCGTCACTTTGCAGCAGAAGGAGGCGGCAATAAAACTCACTTCTCTGGCACTGTCAAAATACATTTCAACGTCTTGACAATTTAAATGCGGAATAAAGGTTTTGCTGATTTAAACAAATTCTGACTCAGTGTGTAGGAATGGGAAATCAAAATATCTTTTTATGGATTTGAGACGAGGTCATTTTTCTATGTATCAATTTCTCTAGGTGCCTGGATGGAGACATCTGCACATAGTGTGCATACTTCAGAATACTTTCAGGTAATAGTTTGCAGTCATCAATACTGCAATCCGTTGTGCTCTCTTAAATTCATGTAAGAAAAATAAATGCAGGACCCTAAATCTGTGTCTAAGAACACAGGAAGAGCCCTGCTAGATCGGACTACGGGACCATCTAGTCCAGCACTGAAAGGTGTTGTAAAAGGCATCTGACTCAATGCAAGTATTATTTTCACTATCTGGCATGCTCCAAATTAGAATGCCGCCTGATCCGAAGCGCTGAACGTTTTGACAGCATAAAGAGGAAATGCAATTTCCCCATGAATTGTTTTAAAGGCTATTTAGCAGTAGTCGTTTTAGTGTCTCAAAAGCACACAATAGCAAAAGGCATTTGTGTACATAGGCATGATTAAGAAAAAAACAACAACCATAAACTTAATGATTGACTTGAGTTTGGAACAGAGGAAAGTGAAAGCGCACCTAGTAGCCTAAGCTGGATAGAGAAGCCAACTTCTGATAAGCTTCCACAGCAGTGCCGGATTTACATATAAGCTAAACAAGCTATAGCTTAGGGCCCTACTCTTTTGAGAGCCCTCCAAAAATATACTTCTTCTTAATTGTATTTCACTATTAATATACTTCTTCTTGTATTTCAGTTCAACAGTTACTTTGATAAAATACATATCTTCTAAATGTGTAAATGGCTTTAGATACCTATTAGGTCCATAACTTACCATGTAGCATATATTCAACCCAAAAAACAGTGCCAAGTTGTTGTTGACAAAGGACAGCGGGACATATAAAGGGCCCCATTACCTTCATTAGCTTAGGGCCTCATCAAACCTAAATCTGGCCCTGCTCCATAGGAAAGAGTTCCAAAGTCAGGGGTTCTGTCCACACACTTATCTAGCCAAGGACTATCCATTCATGACGATGGCAGTAGCTATGTGCCCTGTTCCTCATTGTGCACATATGGCATCGTGTAAGCCTGGAATTCCACACAAAGCCCTATGTACGCGCACAGCATAAAGCATAGGCTAAGCCTATCTACCCCAAATTTAATCATATGATTATGTGAACTGGACCTTGGCACGTATGAAAGCATGCATGCACACAACATCTGCCATGGCGGTGGTTTGCGTGTGTAAATCGGCCCTAGATCCATCTGTGGTGAATGCTTTGGCTTCAGCAGCGCAGGATGTCTACTCAGATGAAAGCCGCACTGAGTTCAGTGGGCCTTACTCCCAGGTAAGGATGTGTGGAGCTATAGTGTTTTATCTAGGCAGCCAGGGCTCCTCCGGATGACAAGATCTTTCTGCACCAGGTCAGTGAGGACCACTTGCTTTTTAAACTTCTCCCATATAGGCAGAACTTCCTGTGTGCCTTTTGGGTTGTATCTGTAGGTTCCCCCCTCTGTGTCAAATAACTGGGGTCAAATAAGTGTGGTTTACTTTTTATAACCTATGGAAGATGGATCTCCCTTGGGCGGTTCCAGACTCTCCTTCCTTGAAGGTTTCTAAGCAGAGGTTGGATGGCCATCTGTCATGGATGCTTTAGCACTAGAAATATGACCCTTGGGTTCCCTTCTACCTCCATGATTCTATGTTTTTCTGCTTCAACAATATTTCATTATGTTCCTATCATTTTAAGTAATTGGATAATTATTTAAAAATTCTTAATAAAACATGTTCTATTTAGAAACAAAAAATTTAAATAGCTGCCTTTCTACTGATATGATGGAGAGGGGCATGGGCATAGCCAGGATTTCTGTTAGGGTGCATGCTTTGTGGGGGAGGGCAGAACCTCAGATTTGTATTGATTTTTACTGATTTTTACTTATTGGGGGCAGTTGCCCCCTGCCCCCCTGGCTACGCCCATCGGGTGGCACAGAAAGGAAACAAGGTCAGAAGGGGGCCATGGTCAGAAAAAGGTTAGGAAACACTGATATAAACCATCAATCAGCCCCAAACTTGTGCTGAAGAAGTGCTCCCATCTCCTGTGAGTCTCCAGAAGCCTATTTCTGTACCTTGCTTCACAGGGTGCTATCCGTGGTCCTGACCCTTAGCAGCTTGGGTTTCATTTTCCCCATTGTTGCTTGACTACCACCCTCAGGAGGATGTCCCGCTCCCATGTCTCCAGTGATTACTTCTTTAAATTTTTATCCCACTCTTTGACTCAGAAGGCTCCCAGAGCAGCCTTTGACTTCCGTAATGAGATGGGTTTGCAATCTAACAGACACAACACAAAAAGGAAATGGATCGGGAGTGGGGAAGAAACAAATAAAAGCGCATAGCATCCAACCCACCCAGAACATGCAAATGAAATTCTTGAGTGATACAAATGCTGCAGAATGATTGCCAGGATAACTAGATCACACTACTTCCCCTTGTTGCATTTGCCTACAATGATGCAGGACATGCCAGCCACATGCTGGATTAATTTTTGCTAGTTATGATTTTCATATGCAACTCAGTCCACCACAATCTGGGTTATCTGAGGCTGCATGCTGTGTTTAAAGCAGGAAAACAGGATCTCTGCACATGTTTGGACGAAGCAAATTGCTCTGCTCCTAGGAGTTTATGTCAGTCCTGTCCACCTGTTATAAATTCCCAGGACTTTTATCACGTAGGGCAGCCACACAGCACACTTTGCGTTTGCTCCTGCGGTATATGTCTCACAAAGGCGGCCTTTTGTAAGTATTTCTGTGTTGCTGAGCATAGTAGGGCAATCATAGAAATGGTAAAATCCTCTTTAGTGCCAAAAGCATAGCAATTACGTATGCTGACATTTTCATCCCAAATAAAAAGAGGCATTTCATCCCAGCATGCAGAATAGATTGGAGTCAGAAGAAAAAGAAAGAGAAAATGCTGGCTTAACAGAAATCTTAAAAAGACTAACCTTTACTTTGTTGAAAAGAGGCAATTATGTGGATCCATTTCAAATGGGGTTTGGCATAGAAAGAGCCTTGGATGTTCTGATGGAAGGCCAACGCCAGGAGAGGGAGGGAGGGAGGGAGGGAGGAAATGTGTGGTCTTGCTAATTTTCCAGGACTTCTCAGTAGCTTTCAGTACCATTGACCATGGTATCCTTCTGCACTGAGAGGTGGAGGGTCAGTGTTTTGGTGACTCCGGAGAGCCAATTCATAATAATAAATCTTGTGCCAGTAACAAGATTCTGTGGCCACCCCAATCTCTGAGCGGCACAAGATTCCAGGGGTTCCAGGTTCTTACTCGGGGTTCATGTTTCCTTTGGAATGAGCAGAGACTGTGGTGTCTTTGTGATATATGGTTTATTTACACATATATACCTGAACCTACAGTGGAAGGGTTCATAGCATTAACATCCCAAGAGGGTCTTGCTTCTCCTATAGCCACAGCTATTGGTGGACCTACATTTTGGGGGCTCTGAAGCTTGAACTGTCATGGGGGCCCCTTCGCAACCAGCAACAAGGTCTGGGGTTGTTCTGCAGAAGATCACCACACCTTTACAACATCTGTGCTACTGACTCTCAAACTTTGGGATTGTTGAAATATATATAACAAAAACATAATCAGTTTGAGATGTGTGACTCAAACTGGGTCTACTAGAGCCCCAAATTTTAAGCAACATGGAACTAAGTCCCTTCTGGGGCCCTGCTAGGATTAGGGGCCCTAGAGCTTAAGCTTCATAATTTCATCTGCCCCTGGCCACAGCCTTAGATGCCAACAGAAATCAGGCATAGCCTTGTCTTCCAGCTGCCCAGCCTGCCAGCTTCTGGCCTTTGTCTTTCTAACTACCAGCGAGTTGAAGGAGGCAGTGGCCCAACACTTCCTTTGTTACCTTAATGGCCCATGTTTAGAGGGCCATAACCTCACCAGGATGCTAATCCCTGCTTGATCTAGGAATTGGAAGGGGGTTCATGAATAAAGCCTACCCCCTCCACAATTCATAACAACATCATTGTGGGTTTTTCAGCCTCCAAACTATGCAGGCTTTTAAGCAGGCAATCCACCATATTTGAAACAACCACCATTGACCATCATTTGATTACTTGGAACTATGGTAAAGGTAAAGGACCCCTGGATGGTTAAGTCCAGTCAAAGGCGACTATAGGATTGTGGCGCTCATCTCGCTTTCAGGCTGAGGGAACCAGCTTTTGTCTACAGACAGCTTTCCAGGTCATGTGGCCAGCATGACTAAACCACTTCTGGCACAACAGAACACTGTGGCAGAAACCAGAGTGCACGGAAATGCCATTTTCCTTCGCACCACAGCGGTACCTATTTATCTTTTTGCATTGGTGTTCCTTTGAACTGCTAGGTTGGCAGGAGCTGGGACAGAGCAATGGGAACTCATTCTGTCACAGGGATTCGAACTGCTGACCTTCTGATCTGCAAGCCCAAGAGGCTCAGTGGTTTAGACCGCAGCTGTCTATGTGGTACAAAGTGTTCTGGGATCATACATGGTACAAAGTGTTCTGGGAGTACACTATTGGCGATCCCACACAGAGGC
Organism: Podarcis raffonei; assembly: GCF_027172205.1. Classification (NCBI taxonomy): domain Eukaryota; kingdom Metazoa; phylum Chordata; class Lepidosauria; order Squamata; family Lacertidae; genus Podarcis; species Podarcis raffonei. Next base: position 38,025,656 of record NC_070606.1, read on the forward strand.
AAGCGAGTCTTTCACTTTGTTGGTTTGGCACTGAAGCCACTAGCCAATAATCAAATTTGAGGGCTTTATTGATTCTTGTGAGGATCAGTGACATTGTGCCTCAGAAGCATTGAGGGCAACCATCCACAGCACATTTTGCAAAAAATCTTTCCATGAACTGAAAAAAAAGTCACTGAGCATCCTTGAAAGAGAATTGGCATTAAGCCTCACCACCTGCTGAAGTGAGGGTGCTGGTTGCTAGCTTACAGACATTTGCAGATGCATCTGAGGTCTCAGCGACTCCAAAACCTGGAGTAACGTAATTATAGCTATAATGCAAAATCAGACAAAAACAACCCAGTTTTGCAGGATCGCAGGGAAGCTTCTAACTGTGGAAGAAGCGTTTAGATGTGTGAAGGAGTTTTGTAAACCTAGACATACTATTGACTCCAGATATCGTTTGTGGTAATATCAACAGAAGTAGGTGATTTGTCTATTATGAAACTACACAAAATATTACTTTTCACATCCTCTACTCTCCTTTCTCACATGAAACGGATAGAACAGGTTCTGGGCACAACACCTGTATCAAACAACCATTTTGTGTGGTTACTTTGCCCCCTATCATTGTATGAGAAGATGTCTTGATTTTCCTAGACATTCCAATGGGGGTGGAATGTAAGATATAAGAGTAAAAATGTATGTGTAAAAACAAAATTTCACTAAATTAACGGAGGGGAACTGTTGCGGTTACTGCTATTATTATTAATCTTTATTTTAGATCTTATTATTATTTATGTAGAAATTGTTCAAATTTGGTTGTGTACTTTTTGATGTTTTGTTTATTGTTTGTTACTGCTTTGGGTTATGTTTGCAGTTTTGTGATCCCCCCCCCTTCGATGTTGTAAGCTGCCTTGAACATGGTTTGAACTATGGAAAGCATACAAATAAAATGATGTATGAGACTATTTGGATTTCAGTGCAACTGCCCACAGCTCTGGCTCTGACAGAAGAAAGGACAAGTTCTGCAGGATAAATATATTTGCAAGAATATTTCATCAGCACTGCTATTTGTATGACATGCATGATCTTTCCTCAGATGATTCACCATCTTTTCTTCTTCTTTTTTTTCTTAAAAAGTATGGACCTCAAGTGTTAGGAAGGAGGGAATCAAGGTAAATTTTGGAGTTATATAAATTAGTAATCCTCAGCGTGGGAGAAAGTAGATGGCATGCTGTTTGCTGCCCTTTATCAACAGCAAAGGCTCTGAAAAACATCCATCTACCTCCTGACTGCAAAACATTGATTCTAGCAGAAACCTGGAAACTTTTTCCACATTCCCGAGTATGGTCCTCAGAGACTGCCGTTTCTTGCTGCTGCAGTGTCACAGTGAAGGATGAGGAACCGAACAATAACATAGCCAACCTTGCCTTCCCATATGGCTCCAAATAGGACTCATAAAGGTCTTTTCTAGATTGCCTAGTTTCCCAAGCTACAAAATTACTCCTCCTCAAAAGGTAAATGAAATTGAGCTATGAATTGACACAAACAAGGAACAAGGAACAAGGAACAAGCACTGTCCATCTTAAGTATTCACTGCCCCCCCCTTTTTTCCTTTACTGATGTCAGAATTTCCAGTCAGAAGCAAGTCCAATAAAACTCAGTAGGGCTTATTCCCAGGTAAGTGGGATCTGTATGCATTCTTTTGCAATACAGATTACCGTATTTTTCGCTCTATAACACGCACCCGACCATAACACGCACGTAGTTTTTAGAGGAGGAAAATCCGTAGGCATGCCACCCGTAGGCATTCCCTCCATAACACGCACAGACATTTCCCCTTACCTTTTAGGAGGAAAAAAGTGAGTGTTATGGTGCAAAAAATACGGTACCACTAGGTGGCTTTAATTCAGTGCTAGATTGGGAACAACCATAAGTGCTTTGATATTAGAGACTAAGAACACAATAATAGGTTGCTGGTTCAAGCCATTGGCCCACCTTGTCCAACATCCTGTTCTCACAGATGCCTGTGGGGAACCAGCAAGCAAGATTCAAGCACAGGGTCGACTAAACACGACTAAACAACAACAACAGAGATGGAGAGCAGAGACTGGGGAAAGAAATGGCCACGTGCCCGTGGGTATTCAAGTAAGAGATTCATTCCATGGCTGAACCAGGATTTGAACCAGGATATCCCCAGCCAGCAGTGGACCAGCCTGGCTCTGACATACTCACAACACAAACACTTTCTTGAGACAACATCATTGATGGAAAGGTATCCTGTGAGCCAGCTCTGAGGATGCCGTGCTGGAGAAGAAATAATCGCTTGTGCATAGAGTTTGAAGCATGCTGTGCTTCCGGAGGGAGGCAGTTTTCTGCCCTGAAAATCACTCTCAATCACAATCAAGCATGTGTTCAACGGAAACAAGTTGTCTGCTCTTCCCAAAGGCAAAGATACCATCTGGTTTGTTTGTGTGTTGTTGGGTTTTTTGCTGAAACAACACAGCGACATGGAAACCTGTTGCTGTCTCTTCTTTCCCCTTGAGCTATATAGATAGAGAACACGGCCAGGTCGCAAGGAAGGATTAACAAGATGCCACTGAACTGGACTGGAACCGAAAAAGGACATCTCACGTAAGGCAACAATAAAGAGGGTGCAGCAAGACAATACCAATTTTGAAAAAACCAAGGCAGTTGGCTGTTTTCTAGTGGCATCTGGCCTGCACCAAGAGACTAGAGACTGAAGAACGATGTTAATTCTTGTGCCATAAGTTGATCAACTGATACCTGTGACACTTGCATTAAACTGTCATCGGTAAAACCAGCAGATTTGTGTGTTTGTTGCCATAAAATTGTTCCATGTGTCTGCAAGGTATGGACGTTATCCCTGTGGATTCCTCTGTGCAGTGGAAAGGTGATTTTCAAATGTTATCTGAGGAAGACTTAGCGTAGAAATAATTTCACTGTTTTGTACACAGTGGCGGAGCGCAGGTGGGGCAGGGCTGGCGCACTGCCGGTAGGGGCGTGGTGCCCAGCGCGGGAGGGGCGACAGCCACGATGGCACCCCGCCGAGATCGTGCTGCCAGGGGCAGTGGGCACCCCCCACATGCCTCTTCCTCTGCCAGTGTTTGTGCATAAACTCACGTATAACACATATGTTATTTCTGACTTCATATCTATACTAGATCATCTCTCTGGATTCCTTGCTGCTGGGGGCATTGTGCACAGCCATGAAACACATGAAGCTAACGGGTGAGGGGGTGGGAGGGGGAAGCAAAACTGGCAAGAAGAATCCCAGTGAAGGGGGTTTCAGATTTATCCCTCTAATTTCCTTGTCTTTTCTTAAGAAGGGTTTCCAGCGCCGTAATGAATAACAGTGGCAACAGGGGGCATCCCTGTCTAACCCCTCTCTCGATATCAAATCCCTCTGTAATTTCATTAACTTTGTTTTTTGCTTTTTATAGATAGCTTTAATTCCATTCATTATTCTATTTCCTATTCTCAAACTTTCAAATGTCTCCGTCAGGAAACTCCACGAGATACAATCAAACGCCTTTTTGGCATCTACCAATAACATTACTATTTTTTTACTCAGGTTCATTTCAGCATATTCCAATAGGTCGATAATTATCCTAGTGTTATCTTTTGTCTTTCCGGTAGGAAACCGACCTGGTCTTTCCTTATAATTCTTTTAAAAATGATTTTCATCCTATTTCCTAAGACGCCAGTAAAAATTTTATAGTCTATATTCAACATGATGAGGCCTGAATCCCAACTGGAAGGGATCCAAATGGCCCGCTTCTTCCAGGCGTGCCTGGAGTTGTTCAGCAACCACTCGCTCAATCACCTTGCCCAAGAATGTAAGATTTGAGACTGGGCGATAGTTGGCTATATTGGCTGGGTCTATAATTGTTTTTTTAAAAAGCGGTTTAATGACTGCCTCTTTCAGCAGGTCTGGGAAGAATATTTTCCTGTCGATGTCTATTCCAGTTCTGGCCACGTAGGGTCACTGTGTTGCTTCTTGGCTCTTTCTCTCCTCGATGCCTCTCTTCCTTTACAATCTTAGTCTGCTTTTTGGCGTCTTTTCCAGTTCTCACTCTGTCCCTTCAGCCTATGGCAGTTCCTCTGTATCTGCTATGACTGTTTTAGCAAACTCTTCAGCATACCTTTTGGGTGGTTTACCCTTTGTGGCCCTTTCAGAACTGTGTACTATACACAAGTCTTCCATGCTGGGCAGGCCGGGTCGTCCTCTTATATACCTGCTGGGATTGACAAGGCATCTGACCCTCACCTGAATCTCTTGGGGGAAATACCGGTAATTAGCATCACACATCATGTGCATGGAAGTTGCTGAACCAATTAACCAACTAGAAGGATTGCTGTTAATAGCACCAGTTTTCCTATAACTTGATATTGCTAGATAGTTTTGATGAACTGCAAAAGCATTTTTAGTTTGCTTTCTGTTGCCACCCTGGAACTTTTCTTTATTAGTGCCACTTTGTTTTGTTCGATTCCTTGCAAATGAAGGAAAACAACTTTTCTGCTTGTATATGTTGATAATATAATTTTGGTTACTGAGGACAAACAAGATTATACAAAAACAAGATTGGGTGCAGGCCTGGCCAGGACATAGGCGTCCTGACTGTGACAAAGGTGGCCTGTGTGCTTGCTTGCTTGATTAACAGCTGTTGGGAACTTCAAGGTCCCTGCTCTCCCTTCTTATGGTCTGTGTACTGGACCTGGAGACTCCAATGGAGAGCATTCCATGTCAAGAAGGAGGGCAAGTGGCCACTCTATCAAATGACAGGACAAGAGTTACACGGAGGAGGGCCTTTTCACTGGTGGTGTCCATTGTATGCCTTGCTCTTCCCAGACCTGCTCTCTTTTGGCCTGTATTTTGGAGCTTTATAATTTAGGAAGACTTTGGAAGAACTGGTTGACAAGTCTTATCAGTCGCTGACGTATGAGCGGATTTTATTTGCTGCTATTCTGTGCTTCTGGTGCACCAGGGTTTACACCAGTGTAATAGAGTTGGCCAGGATGCCAGAAGGGATACAATTTATGAGCTTTCTCCATTATCTGCACAGCAGGGGGTGTTCAGTCAACAGTGCAAAGGCTGAGCTTTCAGCAATAGGGGTCGCTGTCTGGTAGTACCCAATTGGTTAGCTGTCAGTTTCTAGAGCTCCCTGTTGGTGGCTCTTAGGTAATTCACAAAACACAGAGTCAATTCATAAAACACAGTGTTCGTTCATAAACCAGTAACATAAATTTCCATTGCTACATATTGGGTGTATGTTTCAGCAGTTGAACGTACAGGTTTATGGCCATGCTGTTGTGTAGTGCTTATGCGACTGTGAATAAAAGGTGGCTGGGCTCATCATCCCGGGGGTTTTTTTGGGGGGAGGGAGGTGACAAAACTGATTTCCAATAAGTGCCCCCCCTTTATTTCCAAAACAAGTCCTTGACTCTGTACTCTGAATAGTGACACCAGGGACCTAGAAGGTGCAGGGCTTGTCAGTCCAACCCCTGCACAGTCTCATCAGACCTTAAGGCAATTGAAGCAATTGGGCCAAATTGGGCCCCGTGTGCCGTTCCTAAGGGCAATTTATATCCATAAGTTTTTGCAGACTTTGGCTGTGAACGGGGGGGGGGGTCAAGTTGTGCCCCACTGCTTCAAATTGGGCACCTGAGTCTCATAGTTGATGGGCCTGAGTTGCCCTGCCTTTGCATGAAGTCTTGGGTTTGCAATTTTGGGAGAGGGGAGCCTGCAGCACTGGGGAGAGGGCAGGCTGGTGAGGCCCCATAGACTTAGAGGCCCGAGTTGCCCTGCCCTCGCATGAAGTTTTGGGTTTGCAATTTTGGGAGAGGGGAGACTGCCTGCTGGGGAGCGGGAGGGGTGGCAAGGCCGCCTAGATTTAGAGGCCCTAGGCTTCAGCCTACTTAGCCTATACATAAATCTGGCACTGCAGCCAATGAAGCTCACTGGGTGCCCACTGTCTCTTAGCCTAACCCAAGAAAATAGTTGTTGTGGGGATAAAATGGGAAGAGAGAGCTCATTGAAGGAAAGGTGGGATATAACATAAATGTAGGAATATAGATTATGAAACCTTCAATGAATTCCAGGGGTGTGCCTGAATTACAGTAGAGCCAGAGGGACCCTAGATACTGTACCAGTTGTACTGCTGCCTTAATTACTTTTGAAAGTGCTAGGGGTGTGGGGGGGTGGTATGATATGGCTTTAACAGGAAAGGATGGAGTCTGTGAATGTCATTAAAGGTTGCCCTTCCCCTCTATAATTCAAGCACTGACTCCAGGGCTAGGTAAGAACCCAGAAATCTGCTTCTCTCCAGGTCAGGTTATTTGTCCATCTAGCTTAGCATCGTCTCCCAGTTTGACCAGCTCTTCAGGCTTCCAGCAGCAACCCATCTTTATATGCAAGCTATGCAACCTACAGCTTTGGGTTGTAGAGCATCTCAGAGTCGTGGGTTCAAGCCCCACGTTGGGCAAAAGATTCCTGCATTGTAGGGGGTTGGAATGGGCGGCCCTTGCAACCCCCAGACCCTCCTAGTTTCCCTAGTTTCCAGAGATGTCTTTGATTTAGAGAAGCCATCCCGGTTTCTGATTTGATCCTGGAATGTCCCACTTTTCCTTAGGATGTCCCTATTTTCATTGGAGAAATGTTGGAGGGTATGGAGTTACCCTACCCCCAAGCCGTCTGAAGGCAATCCTGTACTATATAGGTAATGGTGTGTTGTTTTTTTAAATGTTTAATATTTTATGATGCTTTTACGTATGTTGGAAGCTGTCCAGAGAAGCTGGAGCAACCCAGTAAAATGTGTGGGGTATAAATAGTAATGGGGCGTCCCTATTTTCATCAAAGAAATGTTGGCGGGTATGGACCCCTTCCAACTCTGCTATGATTTTAAGCTTGGGCCGTCCCACAACCCCGCCCGCTGTGAGGCGAGGGCGGAGGAGAAAGAAAGGGGGCGGAAAGACTACAACTCCCAGCATGCAGCGGGGCGCCAGGGCATTAGAAGCGGCGCTTCCCCACCACGTGGCTTCAACATGGCTGAGTTTGTGGACCTGAATATTCCCCACTTGGCGGAGAAGGCGTCGCTGCAGAAGCTGGTGGAGGCGGCAGCGCACCGTGAGTGGGCAGCGGGCAAAGAGCGAGCAGGGGCGGCGGGCGGGAGGAAATGGCTGGCTCTGCACCCCCAGCTTGGCTCTGCATGCCCCCCTCGCGGGTTCGGGACGCCTGCCTTGCCCCTTGTGTCGATGCTCCATCTGCGCTTTTGGAAAGGATAACGCTTGGGGTTGTGTGTGCGCGCGCCTTTGCTCCACTCTTAAATTGGGACTATAATTATTTTTTTTAAAGCTACGTACAGAGTTTTTAATTGGAGTTCAAATCTTCATTCCGTCCTCCCCATGAGCAAGGACTTAGGCGCGCCTCTGCTCCCTCTCAGCCCGCGCGCACAGGCTCCGATCCCCGGGTGCGCGGGGATGATCATTTTGTTCCTCGAGACGAGATGGTTCGTAAGGATCTCTGGCGACACGTTGTTGGGCAGGACTTGCCTCGGTTTGCCCAGGATTTCAGGGTCGTCCCTAAATGGTCGGATTGGGGAAGGCTCCGCACATGCGCTCAGAGGAGGAGGAGCACAGTCCCTAACGCCGATTTTCTTTTTAAGAAGCCGAAGGAAGGCTTACTTTGATGGTACCTGAGAACTTCTGGCACACTGAAATAGACCTGGTGTTAGCTCCTCAAAATCAGTGCAAGCATGTGTGTGTTTTTTTCGTAAGAAGGTTTCCTAGACAAGGATAGAAGGGTAGAAATAAAACCACTACAGCCGGGGAGCTTTTTGTCTGCAGGATGTGTTTTAAGAAACTGCTCCCTTCTCCCTCCCAGACCTAAGCTGAAATATGGAGCTGGTAGTTAGAGGAGATAATGTTTTTTGGGCTTCTTTTACTGGGTTACTGGCAGATCCTGACATGCAACAAAGCTACGCTTGTTTTTGTTGTATCAAAGGTGAGGAATTCTGTTTATTCATTAGAAGTATTTATACCCTGGTTTCCAGCCAAAAAAAGTATCAGACTTTCTTGTAAACAAATAAAACTAACTGCGTAACATATTCCCTGGTCTTGGATTTAGACTCTGAAAAGGACATGACACAAAAAGGAAAGGATGGAGAGGTGAGAGGAAAGCAAGCAAGCAAACTCACACAATCCTGAATAGCAATTGCTATTGTTCCTCTGAGTTCATCTCTGAACATGACGACTAAATTCTATCCATTGTTGTTGTTGTTTTAATTATTATTATTATTATTATTATTATTATTATTATTATTAAAAATTGCCTGTGCTTTGCTTTTTAGTTGGCTATTCAACTGTTGCAATTAATTACGTCGTTGACTATGATGAAAAGAAGAAGGTAGGACTTTTTATTTTAAAACACTATAGGGGCTTGTGCAGGTGCGGCAAAACAGACCGTTATAGAAACTTTGCTGAATTGAGAGATGACTGCAAAAGAAGTACTGGGAGGGTTTATGCTAGCAGCGATCATGCTGCTAATTACATACTATACAGGTGTCCTTTCTTCCCTCTTGTATATATACTGAACATGCAGAAGAGGAACAAGGGCACTGAATTCACTCCAGAGGCCCATGCTCACAGGGGTGTGTGTGTTAGGGGTCTTTTTCACATGCTCATTTTGCAGCTCTACCCAAATGCAGGACACGGGTGGCGCTGTGGTCTAAACCACTGAGCCTCTTGGGCTTGCTGATCGGAAGGTTGGCGGTTCAAATCCCCGTGACAGAGTGAGCTCCCGTTGCTCTGACCCAGCTCCTGCCAACCTAGCAGTTCAAAAGCATGCCAGTGCAAGTAGATAAATAGGTACCACTGGAGCGGGAAGATAAACGGCGTTTCCGTGTGCTCTGGCACTTGTCACGGTCCTCCGTGCACCAGAAGCGGTTTAGTCATGCTGGCCGCATAACCCGGAAAGCTGTCTGTGGACAAACACCAGCTCCCTCGGCCTGAAAGCGAGATGAGTGCTGCAACCCCATAGTCTCCTTTGACTGGACTTAACTATTCAGGGGTCCTTTACCCTTTTACCTCTTCCCAAATGGAGGAAGTCTTACCACCCCCCGTGTAAAAAAGGTATTGTGGTTGTAGTAGGACACCCAGTTTAATGGTAATTCAACTGACACATCGGGAAATAGGCTCACTAGTTTGAAGAGTTTCAATAAATTCTCCACCCTCCCACTTTGGTTCATGGAATCGTTTTTCTGGTTGATGGGCGTGCTTACTTGGAGGTAAGCCCCACTGAACTCGGTTGGGGCTGCCACACAAAAAAAGGCTGCTCTAAGCCACTGGTCATTAAGTGTCCATGGCAGTGACAGTCAAACATAAACACTCCCGATTTCTAGCTGTGCTTCAGATTGGGCGGGAGATAAAAGTGTGCTTCGCATATGAGGAGGCTGGTGCTAAGTCTTTAAGAAAACTCTGAAATTCCATCTTGGCTGAAGTTGAACGTGCACCAGAAAACATAAATGAGCATGATCAGCACATTTGAGCCATTAGTGCATTTCACTCTCGTCATCTTTCACATGAGCATGGATTTCACACTCATTAACTTTGGGAGGATTATGCCCAACCAGTGGGATGTGTATAGTTAAAAAAAAGGAATTGTAGAGTTGGAAGGGACCACGAGGTCATTTAGTGCCGGATTTCTTTTTTGCCCAACATAGGGCTCAACTGACTGAGCTACCCCAGCCAGTCTGAGTGCTTCAGTGGGTCTGATCATAAATGTGTCTGTATAAGCCCTGATTTTCTTACATGTTGAAAATCTGCTGTTCTAATACATGCTGTTAGAGTTTCCTAGTTAGAAGCAAAAAAGCTGACTTGAAGCTGCAATCCCATATGCTCTTACTGGGATCAAATGCTATTAAACCCATTTGGACTCAGAAGTGAATAGACAATGTATAGGAATGCACTTTAAATGTAAGTCTTCACAACAAAGCCTTTTGCAACATATGTTTGTCAGGAGCTCTGGAATTTGGCCCTCCCAATACTTCTCCAGTCCAGCAAGCACAGTGTATAAAAGATCCCATTCATCTTAGTTTGGTTGCTACTTTACATCATTGTGTTTTTTAAAAAAATAGCTTCCTAGCTTTTGCTTACATGCTTCATTTAAAACAACTAAGCATGTTTGTGTGTTGTTTGTTTCTAGGAAATTGTCAAGCCATTATCTCCCAAAGAATTGTTTACAGCCCTGCCTCTCGTACAGGTATGTCTAGATGTGTTTTACTAGCTATAATTTGTTCTCAAGGACATGTTTAGAGTATCTAATGAAGGCAGTGATGTGGGTTTTCTGGAAAATTTCTGGATAACTTTTTTCTGTGGGGAATTTTTCTGGAAAAGGAGAGTCATTTGCATCAAAACATTTCCTATGTTCCTTATTTGACTTACGTACTTCCTTTGAGATTTATTGTTGCTATTACTTAAAACGTGGAAATAGTAATAGTAGCAGCTGTACATTTTAGTACTGACTATGCAAACAATCCTGGGAACTGTAGTTTCTTAAGGGTGCTGAGAGGTGCTGGGAGACAGAGCTACATCTGGTGGGAGGGCGTTCCACAGGGTGGGCGCCACTACCAAAAAGGCCCTCTGCCTGGTTCCCTGTAATTGACTTCTCGCAGTGAGGGAACCGCCAGAAGGCCCTCGGCGCTGGACCTCAGTGTCAAGACCGGTGTTACGTGGACTCTGCGGCCGCTCCCAGTCACCAATCTAGCTGCCGCATTCTGGGTTAGTTGTGGTTTCTGGGTCACCTTCAAAGGTAGCCCCACGTAGAGTACATTGCAACAAGGAAGCAGGGGGGTAATTAGCAGAAATGGTCAACTGTCTCACTTTCCATTGATGGATTGCAATTTAAGGGTAATTCTGAGTGAAGTTGTTAGAAATGGGCTTGTAAGCAAGGAGCTGCTTAACTGCAGGAGTTATAAGCGTCTTTAGTGAAAAGTAACAGTCTTCTCCACCAGGAGCAGAGTCCTTGAGTCCTCTGTGTAAGGGCTTATTACTTGACTATGAACAGCACAGTTATAGCCCTTTTGTCTGACTAAAAATAGACCTTGGTTGCCAACTCTCCTGACAAATTAAAGAAAGGGCAAAGATACAAGATTTGTGTGGGCACCAATTCTGAACACAGCATCATTCTTCATTTTTGTATTAATGATGAGTAGGAGGCATGTTGCCAAGGTTTCTGTTTCACTCCTTTTCCTCACGGCTGCTTCTCTTCTTCTTTGCAGGGGAAATCCAAGCCAATTAAGATTTTATCGAGGCTAACGCTTGTTGTTTCTGATCCATCGCACTGCAATATTCTAGTAAGCTTATGATGCAGTTCACAACCTTTTCTATTTCACAGAAAGAAGAAGAAGTAGAAGAGTGGCTTAGAATCTGTTGTGCTTTAGAGTGATAGACTACAACTTTGCTGTAGGGGACGTGGGTGGCACTGTGGGTTAAATTACAGAGCCTAGGACTTGTCGATCAGAAGGTCGGCAGTTCAAATCCCCGCAATGGGGTGAGCTCCCGTTGCTCGGTCCCTGCTCCTGCCAACCTAGCAGTTCAAAAGCACATCAAAGTGCAAGTAGATAAACAGGTACCGGTCCGGCGGGAAGGTAAACGGTGTTTCCGTGCACTGCTCTGGTTCACCAGAAGTGGTTTAGTCATACTGGCCACATGACCCGGAAGCTGTACGCCGGCTCCCTCGGCCAATAAAACAAGATGAGCGCTGCAACCCCAGAGTCAGCCATGACTGGACCTAATGGTCAGGGGTCCCTTTACCTTTACTTTACAACTTTGCTGACCTCTGGAACTCTCTTCCACGAGAAATTTGAATGGCCCCCAATGTCTAAATTTGTAGTTTTTTAAAAGTCTAGTCAAATTTGCAGACAGTGAAGAAGATCCATAGTTCTTGAGTAATAAATGCTCCAGAATTGTCAGAAACTTAAGAATGGTTGGCAAGGCATGGAACATCACCACCACCTTCATAAATGTCAACCAAAGTTACTAGTTCACAATATAATTTTATATAATTTGCCTGCCAGCACATCTTTTAGTTATTTATGGAAGAAATGTCACACTGGCAATCTGGGGGGGAAACAGCAATAAAAACTTCTTTGTTTGCCCATTTGAAGACACTAACTTCTCTCAGGAAAATGGTTGTCTACAAGTCAACCTTGTGCTGAAGAAGGAGCTTCAGCTTTTTGTAACTGGAGCTGGTCATGGCATCTCCCTCCCAGGCCAGATGAAAAAAGGCCTGCATCTAGCCAATGTTGGATGGATCAACCAACAATCTGGCTTCCTTCATGAGCAGTGGAAAAACTGGCCTCGCTTGCTTGGTAAACCAATTTACCAGGACTGTGCAAATATGCCCACTCACAGAGGCGTTCATCCTGCTTTGCTTGCCTCCAGTTCTGTTAGTACAGCGCAAGTCAAGGTTTGGCTTAGTGTATCATCTGAACCAGGTATCGTGGTTAAAGTGTCTCTTCCTCAACCAAGATCTATAGCCAAGGTTTGTAGTCTTAGCAGTGAGCTCTTCTCTGGGAGCCAACATGCTTGAAAACAGCATTTTCTCCTATGGAGAGAAAGCAGTTTGTATTCTAAACTCTTCCCCCACCGCTTTGAATGCAGATTGCTTTCTCAGGAGAGAGGAAAAATGCTCCATTTGTCAACAGGGCATTTCTCCCCCCCCCCCTTTAGAAAGTGCCTTGGATTTAAAGTGCTGGAGGAGACACGTTGGCTACAAGCGGCTTCTTCCTGCTTTTTGTTGGGGCATTGGCTGAGATGGGCTATGGCCAGGCTTAAAGCACCAGCTTAAATGGCTAGTCTGAAAAATGTTCTTTTTTAATGTTACACTTTTTCTTTTTTCTGCCCTAGAGATCGACATCTACCAACATAAAATTTTATGACATCTTTGCTGTGTTTCCTAAGAGTGGAAAACTCTTTCATGTAAGTTTTGAAAATTCCTTCCCCCCACCCCGAGCATTTGAATTGTGAAGAAGTTGCAAAACTCAGAAGCTGCTAATGGCACTGCTAATGCCTGATCCTACTCTTTATTTCTTCATGTGGTGTTGCTGCTGTGGATCACAGGTCTGCCAGTGGGCAGCTCAGTGATTGATGCCCAAGAGCAGGGGTCAGCAAACTTTTCCAGCCGGGGGTCAGTCCACTGTCCCTCAGACCTTGCGGGGAGGGCCAGACTATATATTTTTTTGGGGGGGGGGAAATGAATGAATTTCTATGCCCCACAAATAACCCAGAGATACATTTTAAATAAAAGCACACATTCTACTCATGTAAAAACACACTGATTCCCGGACCATCCACGGGCCAGATTTAGAAGGCGATTGGGTCGGATCCGGCCCCCGGGCCTTAGTTTGCCTACCCATGCCCAAGAGTGACTCTCCCCAAGGCACTTGCAGATTATTGACTCGCTCTGTGTTTTCGCTAAGACGGGCCTTCCAAAAGCTGCTCGCCTGTCAGTCATCTGACATCACAGTGATGTCAGATGACCCAAAGGGACATTTTTCCTTAGTGGCCACAACTCAAGCTGCATCTGATGAGGAAGACTTCCTGGACTGGACATAACAAAAAACTGTAGCCGGACATGTGCTTCCTTCATATTGGCTTAGTAAGCCAAGATACTGTTGTCCAAACACATTTGTGAGGGGCTTTGAAGTGTTCAGAGTGCTATATCGGGCTGGGAAGTCTTGGGCCTACAGGCCACATTTGGCCCTTCAGACCTCGTATCCAGCTGCTGAGACTCTCCCCAGGCCACCAGCCTTCTCTCTAGGCTACCCCCTTCACTTCTCTGCCTCCTCAAGGGCCTTGAACTGTGAGAGTGACTCTTGTTTGCTCTCCTGCATGAGAATCTCTGATGTAGCCTCTTCTACAGAGGTTGGAGTCATGTCCATTGTCCTAACCTTTTGTCTTTCCCACCGCAAGAAGGTTTATACCCACAAAGGGAATGCATCCCGCAGGGTTACATGCATGCTACTACTGCTTCTTGTAGTGATTGACAAGCAGGGATCTAATGGAGATTTCTGTTTCTTTGTGATGTGTGGAGAGATTTCATTGAACGCTGCTTCTTGGGTGAAGGCCAAGGCAAGATAAAAAACACTGCTATTTATCTAGCAACAATATGGGTTTTTTAAACTGTAAACGTACAACAGTTGCACACTGGGACAGGAACCAGTTGGATTTTCAAGTGGTAGATATGGCATGGAGAGCAGTCCTGTATCCAGCAGATGGCGGTGTTGCCTCTTGTTAAAGGAAGGAAATAATTTTTCCAGAATAATAGGCCACATTTCAGTATTTTTCCCACCTTGCCCTCACCCCTACCCCAAGCTTTTCTTTTCTCTGCATACCTAGTATTTTAAATCCCTACAAGTCATGGAAAAATCGAGAGTTTGTACAAAAAGCCAGTGGTTAAGTTTCTTTTCTAACGTCATCGTTCAGGACGAATGCCAGATTTGTTGTTGCTGCTGCAGTTTGAAGAACTCCCTTTCTTGTGGGTTTTGTGTCCTTGGCTGATGCAGATCCTGTTTAAGATTCCTTTTGATGGTGTGAATAATTATGTTGCCACGGTTTCAAGAATGGAATCAGCTGAGTTTTCTTTCTCGTGGCAAGGAAATTGCTGGCTGTTGAACTTTAACACTGCCCTAGACACTCCCTGAGGGTCCTTGGGCAAACTACATCCTCTATCCTAGCCTCTCTTCTGCAATGCTGTCCTGCCTTACAGGGTTATTGTAAGGATCACGGTATGTGATGCTCAAGAGGGGAAAGCCCATAGATATACTAGGTTTTGATATTACCATATTTTTCGCTCTATAGGATGCACCCGACCATAGGCTGCACCTTGTTTTAGAGGGGGAGAACAAGAAAAAAAAAATCTCCCCCTCTCTGCTCAGCGCTGCTTCAGCGAAGCGGCAGGAAAAACGGAGCCCCTTCCATTTCTCCTCCCGCTTCGCTGAAGGGGTGCTGCGCAGCTCTCCCTCTCTGCTTGTCTTGCTCTCCCGGCTTCAGCAAAAAGAACCCGAAGCCTTCGGAGCGCAGCACGAGGTCCTGCTACACTCCAAAGGCTTCAGGCGGCTATCCCTGAAGCCTGGAGAGTGAGAGGGATCGGTGCACACCGATCCCTCTCACTCTCCAGGCTTAAGTGAAAGCAACGCGAAGCCTCCGGAGCGCGGAGGGAGCGCTCCCTCTGCGCTTCGGAGGCTTCACGCTGCTATCGCTGAAGCCAAGGAGCCTGCATTCGCTCCATAGGACGCACACACATTTCCCCTTAATTTTTGGAGGGGAAAAAGTGCGTCCTGTAGAGCAAAAAATATGGTATATGACTGGAGTGTATGTGCTTTCCAAATTCTCTGGAACATAACCTTTTTTAGTTGGATTCCTCCTTTGCATTCCTTCGTCTCAGACTACCTCCCCAAAGTTTTGGGACTCGTGAGGAATGTGTGATGAGGGGTAGTAAATGGATATTCTTAAGGGCTGCAGCTCAGTGAGGTGTTCAAAGAGAACCTCCCTCATCTTTTGGCTCAGAAATATTCCTTCCTCTCAGCAGTTAGAGGTACTGACAGTTTGCTCCAGGGTTTTACATACCATCATTAAGCGTATGAGATCTCTGCTCTTTGAATGCTGCTCTGATTAACCCCTTTCCGCCCTGACCTCAACATGCAATGCTGGAAGAATATACTAGGTCCATCGCATGGATGAAGAACCTGTGGTCTCTAAGGTGCTGTTGGGCTTCGTTTAGTTTATATACCGCTTCGCACGTCAACAGAAATCTCTAAGCAGCTTGTATATCTCAAGAAAATGGTGCCAATATAAGAAATGCAGTTCGGATTCTGCATTCTGTACCTCACAGCAGTTCCACATTTTAAGTAACGTTATTAAACAACAATAAATGTTTTTAGACAATGTACATTTGTAAAGACAACTTAAGAGCTACAAAAGCAGATCCTGTGGAAAACATCAAAATGCAGCATAATTATAGTATAATATCTTGGAAATCTCGTGCATCTTATAAAAAGAAACACATAATCATACCGTCTCCAAAATCACATACACATTCACAGTACACAAAACTGTAACGTAAACACAACAGCCCCCACGTACACTTGATTAAACCATCAGGCTCTCTGTACGCCCACCCAATCTACTCAGTTCTCACTTCAACGAAACCCTTAAATTTTCAACTAAGAATAATCAACATACGGAATAGAAGCAATCCAGTAAAACCACTTATTTCCATCCTATGAAGATGGGAGCTGACAATGTTGGCTAAGACTGATCGGAGCTACCATTCAGCCATGCCTAGAAGGCCACAGTTTTCCCCATCCCTGGTCTGGAGTAGAGTCCTTGAGTGCTAACTCTTTCCTTGACACTTGGGCAACAATTGCTTTCCTGTCAGCTATTCGGCTGCAGGGCACAATACTAGAACTTGTAGGGAAACTATGCAAGTATGCCTTTTTTTAAAAAAAGTAAACCTCTGCTTTCAAATTTGCAATACAGGTGGCCTGCACAACCTTAGACGTAGATATTGTGTGCATCAACGTAACAGAAAAGCTGCCGTTCTACATCAAGAGACCCTCTGTGAATGTGGTAAGGTTGCCTGCAAATGTCGTGCGCAGTCCTGACATTCCTCTTCTTTCTCCTTGTGTTTTTCTGCTTGTCCATTAACAGTTTTGTCCTCTGTGGAGAAGCAGGTCAGGTGTCATGTTAGGAACACAGATATATAAGCCCAGGCACCCAATGGATTCTTAAATCAGGGTTACAGCTGCCAAAACCAAATGCCTGGTTGCACATTTGGGGGCCAAGCAGCTCAAAGTTTGTATTTTTCAATAAGACTTTTTTGGTTCCTGAAATTCATTCTGATTGGACAGGTAAAATATAATGGATAGAATTCTGCAGTAATTAAGCAGTATATAAATAGCATTAATTAATTAACAAGGTGGGCATGAGGTTTTGTGGCACTGCTTGGACTTTTATACACCCTGCCAAAATCCAAATTCTCCTGTTGGGAAAAAAAAACAGAAGAAGCAATACCAGATTTGCAGAGGTGTGGAATTGCCAAACACTTTACAGTTTGGAAATCCTAAGTACGTGAGCATGGAATACTGTGTCCTTTTTATGTTATGTGTATCAGAGGAGGAGGAGGGACTTTTGCTTTTCTAGAGAGCCATTAACTTCGTCCCACTGGGTGCCTCTGCTTTTTGGAGGAGATGAGAAAGCGGGGAAAACACATCAATAATATACAATAGCTGTGAGACGTTGACTGTGTCACACTCCCTTCAGCTTCTGTTTGCTTTTCTTTCATGTGAAGGCAATAGATCGAGGCATCTACTTTGAACTTATTTATGTGCCTGCCATCAAAGACTCCACAATGAGGAGATACACAGTTTCAAATGCGCTCAGCCTGATGCAGATCTGCCGAGGGAAGGTGAGGCTCAAAAGGAGCAGGTTTGCCCCACTTCTTTTTTGTCAGAACTTTTCCCCCCCATGTTGTTTTGAATTAAGAATAGGCAGCTTGAACTGTTCCCCTTTTCCTTCTGTTGGTCTTCGATCGCCGCAGCAAATGATCCTTGTTTGAGAGCTTGGTGTGACTGATATGTTTCTGACTTTGCAAACTTTCTCGGGAAAGCTGTGGAACTCCTGAAGGAGGGCAGACTATTAACATCAGATTGCCTGTTGAAGGAAGGGGAGAGGGGAAATGTCTGGGTCACTGCCCCTTAACAAGAGTGTCTTCTCAGCAGAATTTGGGCCATCCTAAAACAGGAGCCTTGAAATATGTTTGGGGCTCTGGTGGGGAAGGTTTCAGGAAGAGGGTGCTTTTTATTAGCCTCTGTGAAACCTTCCATCTCTGTCAGAACAGAACCTCAGCACTTCATGGCTATTTTTTGGTGTGGGGGAGGTTGTGGAGAGTAAGAGAAAGAAAAGAGGTCATCCATCGCTTTCTTTCCTACCTATTTAATACAGGAAAGTGTTTGGGGTGGTTGTTGTTGTTTTAACCGCATGGTGCATACATAGCCTGCTGACATCCTAAGAGTAATCCACAACTTCGGGAGATTATAAGATTTGAGTAGGGGACCTTAGGCCCTTCAGATGCTGCTGAACTACAACTCCCATCAGCCCCTGCAAACATGGCCGGTAACCAAGGATGATGGGGATGGTAGTTCAGCAATATCTGGGAGACACAGTGTTCCCCACCCCTTCTCAAGTAGACCAACCCCTCCCCCTTTCTTCTGCTTCAGCTAAGATGCTAAATATTGCATAGGTCCTGAAAGCCACAGAGAATGGGTTCTGTGCTTCTTACTTTTAATTGGCAGACCAATATTTGTCTGCATGCCTGTGGGGTCAAGCGAAGTTCTGTCTTGTGTGGGTGGGGGCCCATTTCATCCCCAGCTGATGGGCCCCAGACTACCACCCCCCTGCCCAAGACAAGCAAAAGCAGAATGGGTGCTTGTCTTGTTCATCATTTTGTTCTTGCCGGTTGTGGATCTTGTGGTTTTGAATTAGGATGAGTCAGGTTTGCATGAAATAATGTAACCCATTCCAGTTTTTTCTGAGAATATATTCTCCAAAGTCCATGCCATGTTTTGTATTATTTATAGCCCACTGTTCCCTTCCGGAGCTGAAGCAGCATAAAGTCATACCTCGGCTCCCAAACGCCTTGGGAGTTGAGCGTTCCAGCTCCCCCATGATTGAAAACCAGAAGTTAGTGTTCCGGTTTTCAAACATTCTTTTGGAAGCTGAACGTCCGATGGGGCTTCCGATTGGCTGCAGGAGTTTCCTGGAACCAATCAGAAGCCGCGATTTGGTTTCTGAAGTCGAATGGACTTCCGGAACAGATTCTGTTCAACTTCCGGAACAGGTACGGCTGTATATGGGTTCTGCCCCACCCACCCCAACACATAGGCATGTACATACACGCACTATTTTATGCTTATGACAACCCTGCAAGGTAGGTTAGGCTAAGCAAAAGTCACAGCCCCAAAGTCACCCAGTGAACTTCATGACTAAGGAGGGCTTTGAACCGTGGCCTATTAGCTCCTACTTCACCTCTCAAATCTCTGCAGCACATTGACTTGTAACCGCTCAGTCCAAGCACCTTAATAGAATCTTGATTCAAGTGCACTATAGCAGTGTCTTGGTTTGATTAATCACCATTATTGAATCATTTCCTTGTCTTGCCCTTTCCCCTGTGCCCACAGGACTCGTCCCCCACCCCACCCCCCGGTGTTCTTCATTAGTTTGTGAGGAAGGTGCATATGGCATGCTTGCTTCCCAGTAAGATCTGCACAGTGAATTGTGCTCTGCAGTGCACAAGGCTGCTCAGAGGGTGTGTGAATATATAATGTGCCATTTTGTGTCCACATGGTGGTTCTGCATTGGGGGAAGCCTTTCGAAGAAGAAAGAGAATGCGTTCAGAAACTTCCACTAATTAGTTTTTTGTGTTGCCTTATTCCCTAGAATATAATTTTATCCAGTGCAGCAGAAAAGGTAAGTGAGTGAGTGAGTGTGTGTGTAATCCTGCAATGCCTAATGGGTGCTTCACATTCGTGCTTCATTGGAGGACTTGGGTTGCCTACAGAAAATCCCGAGTTCGATCCATGGCATCTTCCATTAGAACTGGGGTTGCTTCCTTTCTAAAATCCTGGAGAGCTGCTTCCAAGTCATTGAAAACAATACTGAGCTAAATGCGCCAAGGATCTGACTCTGGTGGCTTCCTGGGTTCCTTTTGAATGATCATCCCTTTGTATTTATCTTTTGCTAACCAAGCAGCATTTGCACACACATGTCTTCCCACACACTCCATTTCGTTTGGGGAAAGTCACATAGCCTTTACCTAAAATTCGGTATTTCTTTGGGGTTTTTTCTAGCAACTCCTAGGCACGGCTAATCCCTGGTCATTGACCAGGCAGACTCAGACCAATGGGGTTGGGAGTCCAGCGTTATTTGGGGGCCCAAGGGTGAAGAACACTGCCCTAGCGTATACAATTGTGTATTTGTCACCTAGCATCCATAATGGCTTTCTCTTCCGTTGCAGCCTCTACAACTACGAGGTCCGTACGATGTGGCGAACCTGTATCCTTTTCAAGTGTGTTTGTTAGGACCTTCAGAACTTCGCTGCCTGAGATACAGCCGTTAGCCTCTCCTTGAAAGGATAAAACTGTCAGCAGCAGAATGCTCATAAATGATCCTG
The DNA here is from genome assembly GCF_027172205.1 of Podarcis raffonei. Lineage (NCBI taxonomy): Eukaryota > Metazoa > Chordata > Lepidosauria > Squamata > Lacertidae > Podarcis > Podarcis raffonei. The sequence continues at coordinate 38,045,886 of NC_070606.1, forward strand.
CTTTTTGCAAGAGGAGTGAAAGGTCAGTTTGTTTGTAGAGGAAATAACGCAAGAGAGCCCAGAGACAAGGACGGGCTGTGTAGCGATGGCAGAAGACAAGGTGTGAGGCTGAAGCAGTGCTAGGAGGGTGAGAAAGTAGCTGAAGGAAATGGAGGAGGAAGACAAAGCAGTGATTTGAAAAGGAGGGTGTCTGCGAAGGGTGGTGTAGAGGGAGCACGGAGCTGAAAAAGAGAAGGACTAGAGAGGGAAGGGCGGAAACAATCTCCTCAGGTTTTTTTTGCACAGTGAGCCAAATGGGTCCTGGCTGACAGTGGACCTTCAGGATTCAGCAAGGACAGATTGATAGTTTGGGGTTGGGAGTGACATTCAACATTTTCTCTTTTAAAAGCCCTTTTTAAAAACAATACAGTGGTACCTCAGGTTAAGTACTTAATTCGTTCCAGAGGTCTGTTCTTAACCTGAAACTGTTCTTAACCTGAAGCACCACTTTAGCTAATGGGGCCTCCTGCTGCTGCCACGCCGCCGGAGCACGATTTCTGTTCTCATCCTGAAGCAAAGTTCTTAACCCAAGGTACTATTTCTAGGTTAGCGTAGTCCGTAACCTGAAGCGTCTGTAACCTGAAGCATATGTAAACCGAGGTACTACTGTACAATCCACACACAGATATAACAAAGTGGAAAACAGAATGCCCAACCCATAATATTACTAGAATAATGGGCAAGGGTTGCCAGATAAGATAAGGCATTCTAAGAAAGTTTAGAACATTCCCACTCCAGTGCCTCAAGATTCCTTTTTGTTGTGGGGCAGCCAATAAATAGAACAGTCTTCCAATGCCTTTGTGTGCAATATCCTGTAATTGCTGCAAATATATATTCTTCTGATGCTCGGTGGTCGTATACTAGCTTACTGTAGTCATATGGTGTTCTTATATTTGGTTGTTGCATCAAAAATACTAAATGAACAGAAAGATCCCAACTTGCCTAGCTAACCTTGAAAATGAATCTGTATTTAAACACCTGTGACCAGAGAAGCAGCTAAGTGGTTCAGATCATTGTTTGGAATATAGTGCCACAACCACCCCAAGTTAAAATATTGGTGTGGCCGACCTGTGGCCCTCTAGAATGATGCTGCTGTCTGTGCTGGCTGGGAGCTGGAGACAAATAGCAACGGGTGGTGGAAGTTGTGGTCTTGACAACATCAGGAGGGTTGCAGATTCCCCACCCCTTTAATTTGACAAGTAGTTTTGTCAGACAGGTTATTCTGATTTCCGTCCTCTCAATAGCTGGGGAGCTGAGAATGATTTGATCATGCTGAACTTTGACAACTTCAATACTCTGTCCTGTGTGCCACAGTAGCTTTTGTAGGTTGGTAGAGGAGCTGTGCTTAGCTATGCCTCAAGCATATTTTGCCCTCTTTGTGCTTGAATATCCTTAACGAAAGTGGAAAGAGGGTGGCTGTTTGGACTGTCTGAAAGCAATGCCAAGGCAGCAGTTTCTACGAATGGCCGAGCAGTCCTGCTTCATGGAGGTAAGCTGGAACAGTAACTGGGATAACGAACGTATTTGCAAGAATGTCCAAAGTTAACAAATCTGAAGAAGTGTGCATGCACACCGAAGCTCATACCAAGAACAAACTTAGTTGGTCTCTAAGGTGCTAATGGACAATGTATGTATATGTATTTCTACTGCGTCACACCAACACGGCTACCTACCTAAATCTAAGCAATGTTTTCATAACGTCTATTTAAAAAGTGCAATGTGGGCTTATTGTAACATATTAAAATCACAGGGGGGAAATAGTATACCTGTGCTAATGTAAAACTCTAGCTTTATTTATTTATAGTATTTCTACCCGCTCGTCAATGAATGTGTTCAGTCCCAAAGCAGGGAACAGAAGTCATAGGAAAAGTCATGGGGGGAGCAAAATACATAAATTACAAAATTGTATAAACAGGTCCAAGAAACAATTTAACAATCTACCATAAGGTAAACAAGCAAAACTACAGCATCAAAATTATTTCCAATTTAACCAAACACCTAGGTAAAAGTAAATAAAACATTCAAGCAGATTGAAACAGAATAAACAACCGGTGGTTTGAGCAGCAGTTTCCACCCGATTTTCCCACTTAATGCAGCCCAACCGTTCCTTCTCTGTCCATCACACAAAGTGGGCCGCACTCTGTGCCAACAGATTCTCACTCTGTGGCTTTTGAGTAGCTTAACATCTTTCCCCCACACCCTCCACCCATCCAGGCCCTCACCCTGAGTGGTATAAATGGTGACAGAGCACCTTTTCTGGTTTTGTTGCAGTTCGGCATTTAAAACGCCGTGTTCCCTAGACTAGGATTGCTTGGCACAATGCACTCAGAAGTTGTTGGAGCACGGCTCCCCTCATCTGTGACGTTTGGGAAGTTTTAGAGTCCCAATGACAGCTGGAGGGCCACAGGTTCCTGGCCTAGACTACTGTTCTGGATGAGCAGGGGATGTGTCAGCACTGCCTTCATTGAAATGATTCCAAATAAGTGCTTTGACTTTATAGGTCTGCGGAGCTTGGGAGTGTGCAGAATGTTTTGTGCTGACCTAGTTTCTAGGGCATCTTGCAAGAGCCAGTTGAGTTGCCCTGTTCACCTGCCCAATTAATGATGCAAAGGCTGCCTATCTTGCCTGGTTATAGCTGACATACCTGTATGGGTCTGTTCATGTGCCGCATTTCATCTGCTCAGCATCCATCTGGCCCTTTTTTGATAGCAAAACGCTGCCATGATGGTGATGGTGGCAGTTGCCACTGCAATGGATCAGCTCCCTTAGTTGTACAGGTGTGGCCTCCTGGGTTGAAGTCGCTATAGCACAGTGGTGTGCAGCCCTTGCCTTGTGCACTTAGCCGTGCCTCGTTCCGGGTGCCGTTCTGCAAGCCAGCAGCTTGTGATTCGGGGATCCTTTCTAAATGTCTCCCTCCGTTTTGATTTCAGAAGCCCGGAAGACTGCCTCTGGCGTAGTGTACACCAAGAAAAAAACCCGAGCCACAGAGGAAGATGAGACTACTCCAGTCAGTAAAAAAGCCAAGACAGCTTTGTGAGAAGAAGGCTCTTTTCAGGGGAGCCATCAACCCCCAAACCTCTAAAATACCCCAGTTGGGTGATAATAGGGTGCTTTACGAATTGACAATTCATTGTGGGGAAGCCTCAGTGGAGCGACTTGACTGTGGACACCAGGGCAGAAGATAATGTTCCATGGCTTCCCACTGGAATAGGAATGGGAGATTGCGGACACTCTCTTTTATGATGAAGGCTTTTGTACTGAAGACTTGCTTTATTTTTTACCAACCCTTTGTTTGGGAAGTTTCTAGGACTCGAATCTCCCCAGATGCGTAATCACCCTGATCGCTATCAAATCAGTTCATGCACGCACACACAAATGATTGCAGAGTTTTCCTGGCACCTGACCACCAAATTAAAGTCACAGGTTGCAACTGTGAATTCCAAACAGTGGAGCTGTGAGCATATTCTATTGTTTGTGCCCAGGGAAAGAAGTTGCGTACTCTGCAGTGGGAGCTGAGGTTATACGTTTGCTAACTGTTCCTTATGTGTGTCTATAGTAGGGAGACCTGACCACCTGGAACATTTTGGGCAATTTGCATTAGGTGCCACGCAACTAGAGTGGTTTCCACTGCTGTTGCTTCTACGTTTTTAGCTGTTTGCGGAACAGCAACAAACCTGCTGCACCACTGGTAAATTTCAATGTTTTTCTTTAGCGTGGTCTGCCATTTTCCTATCTGCACCTGTGGATGAGTGTACTATCCATTGCCTGATGTATTTGTGTCCCCCCCCCCTCAGAACTATTTGAACATGCACAATGATTGTTTCACATCCTAAGCAAGGGCATAATAATGATGATGATGATGATGATTTATTTATACCCCAGCCACTCTAAGCGGCTCCCAACAGAATATTAAAAACACTGTAAAAGATCAAACATTAAAAACTACCCTAAACAGGGCTGATTTCAGGTGTCTTCTGAAAGTCAGATAGTTGCTTATTTCCTTAACATCTAATTGGAGGGCATTCCACAGGGTGGCCGCCACCACTGAGAAGGCCGTCTGCCATTGACTAACAAGATTGTTGCCTACGCATATAAGACACAGCTTACTTTCTGCCCAGCTGAAACTGCAACAGCCATCTTCACCTTGACGGGAACAAGAGAATTAAGACTTGGCTGGTGCTTTCTGTCTCATTATCTTGGAATGTCTATTCTTCCACGTCATGCCCTTTTATCTTTAGTTTCCTAAGGCAAGTCTGTAATTGGCTTTCTCCCCAAAGGTGTGTGAGGGGGGAGAGAAGTTCGAAGAGCTTTTCTTTTTATTGCGTTAAATTAAGGGTTTGAATTTAAAGGATCTGCCCATTATGACACTAGCAGAACTGTGCTCTGGAACACAGGTTGCCGTCTAAAGGAGACAGAGTGGGGGAGGGTGGGCAGAGGCGATTTCATGCAGAGAAGCGATGGTTAGCAGAAAAGTTCTGCTTTTCTTCCGACTAGGATCCAAGGCCAGAAGCAAGCCTTCCCAGGAGGAAATCAAGTGAGGGTAGGTCAGGCTTCCTCAGCCTTGGTCCTCCAGATGTTTTGAGACTACAATTTCCATCATCCCTGACCACTGGTCCTGCTAGCTAGGGATCATGGGAGTTGTAGGCCAAAAACATCTGGAGGGCCGAGGTTGAGGAAGCCTGGGATAGGTGGTTTTGGAAGGGAGTGCTCAGCCCTGTTCCTTCTGCTTCTCCACTTTAAATTGCCCCTAATTCTCCTCTCAGCACCAATGTATGCTCTCTCCGAAATTTGTATATTCTAGCACATGGGTTGGGCTTCCCTTGCATCTAATTAGATCCCCAATAGCAAAGAGTTTGAAAGGGTTTGCATTGCAACTACATTGTGTCCCAAAGGCCTGCTCGCTAGTGCCACTAATGATATTATTATTATTATTATTATTATTATTATTATTATTATTATTAGATTTAATTTCATTTATTATATACTGCCCTTCATTGGAAGATCTCAGAGCGATTCACAAGATAAAGGAATGGCTGTATGTGGGCTGTGGCCCTGAAACTCTCACCAGGAATGCCAGCAAATACCGTCAGGATTGCTTATTACCAAAGTAGCTTCAGGTGTTGCTGTTACAGCTTCAAAAGTATTTCATATTTATTTTGCAACTGACGTGCATCGCCGCCTGAAACTCTTGCCTTGGCAGAACTGATTGGGCTTGGCTTTGATCTCTGAGTAAACTAAAAATCATTCAGAAATGTTTATGTTGCAAAGTGTGTGTGTGTCCTCTTGCCACTGACTTTTCCTCCTTTAATTCAACTAAGATGCTACTTGAGCTTTATGGGTTATAAAATGGTCTGGTGGTAAGTTTCTATAGAATCCGGACCTGAGCTAGACAGTGGGAATGGTTTGGGATAGGGCTGTCTTAGTTCCCTTCAAGTCATTGAGAAATGTGACATTTGAAAATTCTTCCCCGGCCTCAGAGTTAATGACTTTCAGGGCTCCTCTAACAAAGAAGATGGTATCCAATTTTTCATCTTGGTTGAAACGTGTGTTGAGTGTACACACAAACACATGGGAGAAGGAAAGTACACCCTCTTTGAATTCTATAGTTTTCCACGAGGACATTCTGGCTTTATTTTTGTTGAATAAATCATGGTGTAATATGTCATGTGTTGTTGTTCATCTGAGGTTGTATTTACCTAATTTTAAGAGCTGCTAAGGAACAGATTGTTGTTGTTATGCCCTGATACGTAAAACCACAGAATTCAAAGAAGGTGTACTTCCTTTCCCCCATGACTCTTACCTCCAGCATCTTCTATCCCTCATAACATTTTCAGATAAAGAAATAATACATTCTGGTAGATTAAAGTGAGCGGTTCTGTTGCTTCTTTTAAAACATTTAAATAGGGTTTAATACAAAATGTACATAAAGAGCCATACAAATATACACTACCATTTGTTACAATATCGAGCTTCGACAGTAACGGCAACTTTTCCTCTTCATCTTTGGATTCCTCCTCTTCGTCTGCCCAACTTCCTGTCTTGAACACTGCAGTTTAGAGGTAGCCAATATGGCGGCCTCTAGGGGTTCCTAGACTCCCGATTCCCACCAGCCCCAGTCAGCATGGCCAGTCGATGGAGTTGGTAGGGAGGTTTAATCCCACAACACCAGGACAGTGCCATGTTGGCTGCCTCTTGTGTAGTTCAGATAGCCTGAATTAAAAACTTCCGCAGAAGAGCAGAGCCCTTCCTTTTTTTTTATTCCACTTTGCTTTCCCCTTTCTCACTACTATTCTCCAACCCTCTGATCTTTGCTTTTTTAACAGCTTGCTCTGACAATAGCAATTCAGCAGAAACCGGGTGACAATAACAAATACTGCCTATCGAAAGAGGGTTTAATGGGAAACACTGCTAATAGGCTCTGAAAGCCTGTTGGCTTGTGTGTGGTTTTTAAAGGGGCTTAATGCTCCTGACTGGTTCAGATTACCACATTAGTAAGATGGTCTTTTTCTATAGAACAGCAGTACCAACATGACTTACTGAAAATATCGGAAAAGAAACACTATGGGAGAAATGATGGAATAGAAATAAATAAACCAGCTTGATATCAGAGGCTTCTCAACACTCGAAACTGCCTTTGAAGTATTTCAGGACCCTCTTTTGGTTCCTTGTGGCTTTAGCAAAGGCAGCAGGACAAAATGCTTGTATTCTGTGAAGGTGGCGGCATTTATAATGCTTCTGCTCTTCACATTGGTGATATCTTGCTTTTTGCAAGGAAATTGTCCAGTCCATTGACGCTTTGAGTCTTCAGAATGTGTCTATAGGGGAGCTCTTGTAAGAGTTCTCCTTCAGGCTGTTGAATATTTCTTTGGTGCCATTTTGCCACTGCAGAACAAGATCCATTGGAGTTTTCCCCTCCTGTGGAGGAAAGTTAGGGAAACGGCATTAATTTTTACCCCCTTGAAATGTCATCATTGCTCTCCTCTGTTTCTGTGACTTAACTTTCTGCAGATGTGGTAGTGGGAAGCTCTCTTAATAATGACTGCTTATGCCTCTTTGAAGTGACAAATGCATCAACAATGTCTTTCTGGGTGCATGTCAACTTTGAGGGTGTTGCATGGGCAATGAATGTGCACCCCCCACAGACACTCATTCCATTCAACAAGTGCATCTTTCTTGCCCAATAGCACCTATTCCTCACAACCAGTCAATTTGCTAGCACAAATGTTCAAGACTAGAAAGTGAATGTGGACAGCAAAATCTATGAACGTGGAAACCAGCAAAAGTTAGATGCAATCCAATCCTACTGCGGTCGTCTTGGTATTTTTATTTTAGTAGCTAGTGCCCTGATTTTCTTTATAAACTCAACAAGGCTTACTTAGGAAAACAGCAAAGAGTTAGGGAATGCTTACCGCATTCTTCATGTTTAGGTTGGCACCATACATGATCAGGAGTCGAATCATTTTATAACGATTCAGTCTCACTGCATCGTGCATAGGACTATCTCCTTCCTAGAACAGAGGAGACAAAAATGAATATAATGAGCTTTGGGGCTCTACTGGCGTAATAGTGAAAGTACTCAATAAATTACACCATCATCTTGCACCCAATAGTGATAATGATTATTATTTAAGTGTGCTGTTGTGAAGCTGAGTTGAAATGGGTGGTTCAAAGGAATGTTAAGTACTATTGCTATTCTCTCCCTGAAGTTTCCTCCAAGAGATCACAATCACCTGCTATTTTACCACACTAAAGACACTAACTGAGCAATGGGGAGCCCGTAAACTGCAGGTGTCATTGCACCTCCATCATCCCTCGCTCTTGTTTATGCTCACTGGGGTTGGTGGATTTGGGAGACTATAGGGCTACAGGCACCAAATTCCTGCAATGCACGTTCCTTGAAAACAGACCAGCATGCTATAGAAGTGATTTGTGCTGTATTATAATAATTGTATGGGACGCGGGTGGCGCTGTGGGTTAAACCACAGAGCGTAGGACTTGCTGATCAGAAGGTCGGCGGTTCGAATCCCTGCAACAGGGTGATCTCCCGTTGCTTGATCCCTGCTCCTGCCAACCTAGAAGTTTGAAAGCACGTCAAAGTGCAAGTAGATAAATAGGTACCGCTCTGGCAGGAAGGTAAACGGCGTTTCCATGCACTGCTCTGGTTTGCCAGAAGTGGCTTAGTCATGCTGGCCACATGACCCGGAAGCTTTGCGCCAGCTCCCTCGGCCAATAAAGCGAGATGAGCACCGCAACCACAGAGTCGGTCACGACTGGACCTAATGGTCAGGGGTCCCTTTACCTATAATAATTGTATTATTTGTACCCCACCCATCTGATTGTGTTGCCCCAGCCACTCTGGGTAGCTTCCAACATATCTAGAAACATAAAATAACATTAAGCGTCGAAAACTTCCCTAAATAGCCTTCAGATGTCTTCTAAAGGTCAGGTAGTTGTTTATCTGTTTGGCATCTGATTGATTGGAGGGCGTTCCACAGAGCGGGCGCCACTACCGAGAAGGCCCTCTGCCTGGTTCCCTGTAAGTTCACTTCTCACAGTGAGGGAACTGCCAGAAGGGCCTCGGAGGTGGACACGTCATACTCATTGACATCCCTCTGAGCAGCATTGTGAGTCTTGCTGCTTATATATCCTGTGCATGTAGCCTTGTGGGGGGAAAGGCTTGTACATCCACTTTCCCTTCTACTGCATGGGAATGTTGTTTGATAAGGCTTGCCCTAATAAAAATGTCATACGGAAAAAGCAAGCCCCATGGAAATGGACCTTCAGCTGAAAGGATAACCTTGGAACACCACCACCCAGGTGTTGCTGGGGTTGCCAGATCCCTTTAGCCCCATCTTGCATAACTTAATAGTCAGGGATGGTGGAATTTACAGCCTGGCTCACACATTTGGAATGCACTTACCTCATGGGTAGGCAAACTATGGCCCGGGGGCCGGATCCGGCCCAATCGCCTTCTGAATCTGGCCCGCGGACGTTCCATAAATCAGTGTGTTTTTACATGAGTAGAATGTGTGCTTTTATTTAAAATGCATCTCTGGGTTATTTGTGGGGCATAGGAATTCGTTCATCCCCCCCCCCAAAAAAAATATATAGTCCGGCCCCACACAAGGTCTGAGGGACAGTGCACCGGCCCCCTGCTGAAAACGTTTGCTGACCCTGACTTACCCTGTCTTTGGCATTGAGATCTGCTTCACAGGCGATGAGGTGCTCCCCACATTCGTACTGACCTGTCCTTACGGCCACATGTAGAGGACTGCTGAGCAACTGGTAGAAAAGGAAGGGCAGGGAGAGGCATAATCAACAGAAGCAGGGCAAGGCATTCTAAAGTGAGAAACAACAAGCTCGGATCTAAAAGGGCCTCTTGTACAAACAGCTCGCAAATCCACTTTTAACTTTTCCCACCTCAGTTTTTCAAACGGAAATAATAATAGCTTACCTTATCTCTAGCATTCCTGTTTATTCCTTTGTTCAGCAAGTACTTCAGGATTTCCACATTGCCCCCACGGCAGGTCCAATGAATAGCAGTGGATTCAAGCTACGCCAGAGGAAAATAATAATAAATATTTGTCAACTGGTTCACATATGATGTGAGTTTTCAGCACCTAATTACTCATGTCCTGATGAGTCTTGGCCACTAGACTTGTGCCCGGATATTGTTGATAAAAGTTTTATTACTTTGGGAAATAAAAAACTTTATTGAAAAGAAAATCCTTGTGTCTGAGATAGCAGGAGGTAATACAGTGGTACCTTGGGTTAAGAACTTAATTCATTCTGGAGGTCCGTTCTTAATCTGAAACTGTTTTTAACCTGAGGTACCACTTTAGCTAATGGGGCCTCCCACTGTGCTGCCGCTGTGTGATTTGTGTTCTCATCCTGAAGCAAAGTTCTTAACCCGAGGTACTATTTCTGGGTTAGTGGAGTCTGTAACCTGAAGCGTCTGTAACCTGAAGCGTCTGTAACCCGAGGTACCACTGTAGTGGTTCCATCTGCAACAGGCTAGGCATGGCTTATTGATGGTTACAGTGAATGAGTAGCGAACGTGTGTCTGTGTGAACCACCCCAAGGAACTCTGCATGTGTCCAATGAGCACTTACCATATCCTGGAATTCAAGGTGGGCTCCTGCTTCTACTAACTTCTCCACAACTGCCAGGTGCCCTTCTGAGCATGCTCTGTGCAAGGCTGTGCGCTTGTACTGTCAAATGGAATAGTCATAGTGTGGTCAATTTTAACCTGCAAGGCTTTGAAATAAATCATACAACCCTTAGCATGTTGAATATTCAAAACACTTTACACATAAATTAACCCCGCCCGTCTCACCCTTACCAAAACAAGACATGCACATGTAAGGTTTTACATTTCCTTCTCGTGCCTTGCTAAACTTCCCTCCCCCTCGTTTAAATTAAGCTCCTGAAGGCAAGGCCTTCTCTTTCATTACCATGTATGGTGTCATGTACAGATATGTATACAATGCCAGATAAATCATAATTTCAGTCTTTTGTTAACAACAGCCCCGTACGGCATTTATGTACTTAACTTGTTTAGTTTTGTCAGTTTATAAGCCACCCTTCAGTAACAGTAGGCTCTCTTAGCTGTACAATTTAAACAGCATAAATTCATGAAGACAAAACACGACAAGCACAAGGAAATAGATTTTTGATATTGCTTGAATGCCCATTTAAAGAAACAATGCTCCCCTGTCTTAGGAGTTCAGAATACTTTAACCGTGAAAAGTGTATCTGCTTCAAAAGGTAACACTGACAGAGTGGTGGTGGATTTTAAATGTAACCTTAAGATATAATTTTTAAGGAGGACATAAAAACCTCTTAAAAGCTGGTTTGAGAGGCATTCATTCTCCCTATGGAGGTCTGGAAACAGCAGTGGTTGGGGAGAGATCAGGCTCTTTAAAGAGAGAACCTTCTTTACCCTCATCAAACTACAACTCCCAGGATCCTTTGGGAAAGCCGTGACTGTTAAAGCTAAGATCAAAGATATGCGCCTTATAGTAGATCTGGGACAGAAATTGATGAACAAATCATACCTCATCACAAACGTTTGGATCTCCTTTGTCTGCCAGGTATTTTTCAATTATTGGCATCTTGTTCTCCAAGGCAGCCTTTAAAAATGTTGGAACATCCACGGGTTCAGTCTGATGGAGAGCAGAAATAAGAGTTAGTTCAGTTCCATGTGGGGGAACCCCATAAAGGCAGCAGAGAAGACTATTTTGCCCCTGAACTTACTATAACTTCTTGCTCAGGCTCCTTTACAACGGGCACTTTAACCTTCTTGAATTTTTTTCTCTTCTTCAGCTGAATGATTTTTTCAAGATCTTCCAAGCTCTCAAGTTTTGGTCTCGCCTCTAATTTCTTCTTCTTGATCTGAACAACAACAACAACAACAAAAGCAAATAAAAACATAAGAAAATCCCTCCTGGATCAGACCACTGTTTTATCTACTCCAGCATCCTGTTCTCACAGTGGCCAACCAGATAGATGCCTATGGAAAGCCTGCAAGCAGGAACTGAGTGCAAATGTCCTGCTCCCATTTGTGAATCTCTGCAACTGGTATTCAGAGTCATACAACTTCCAATGGTGGAAATAGACAGGGCTTTTTTCCCCTGCCAGAACTCAATGGAACTCAGTTCAGGCACCTCTCAGGTGGGTGCTATTGCCATTCTAAGAGAACAAGGGAACTGTTCATGGTGAGTTCTGGCACATCTCTAGGAAAAAAGGCACTGGAAGTAGCCACTGTGAGTGACTGCCATGAAATTAGAGCAATATGAGGAACAATAACATTAGCTTCAACATACAATCTCCAGGGTCCCTTGGAATCCCCTTCAACATTTAAAATAATCAGAAAAGGCGTTACTTCAGCTACTAATACTACACTAATCTCAATACACCAATTCAAATTTAAAGATACCACTTGAAATTCTGCTGAAAAAATGCTACTAGTTATTTAAATGTAAGACAGATAAGTGATTAAGGAACCATCCAGACATAACACAGGGTCACATGTTCCTTAGAATTTATTCTAGTTATAAATACGTGTCAGCCTATATTTAAAGCACAGGCTACATCTTTAATGTAGAGTAACAACCCAACTTGCTTTTCACAGAACAAGGTGATAAAGAGTGACATAATTTACACCCCCAAATGTAGAATGATTGTTGCTCTGACAGATTCACTGTTTCTCCTTTTTGGAGTGATTCTTGATCAAGTCTCAAGTTGAACCTTCATTGCAAAAAGTGTGTTGGGCTGGGGAAGGGGCGGTTGATTCAAAACCCTTTAAAACCCATGTAGAATTTGGATCCCCTTAAACTTAACCCTGTTCTGTAATTCTTCATTTGAATAATCCATCGCCAGGGAAGCTGTAAAATGCTAAATCACCAGCTCACAATAATCTGTTACTTCAAAGGAAAAGTCTGTGGATTTAAATTCCAGTAATGTATTTCCTATTTTCATATATCTTTGAGGAAGGGTTGGTGGAATCTTATTTTTATTGCCCACCTTAAAATTTTGTTCTCATTGAGGAAGATTTTTAATAATGTTGCCATTCTTGAAATGATGGGCATAATTCTGCTGGCACTGAACCAAACAATTGCAGATGACCTTATCTTATAAACGGAAGGCAAAAATGTTTTTAAGGAGGAACACCCAGGTGTCCCAATATGTCCTTGGCATGCGAGGGGTGGGATAACACATTATTTGCATGCAGAAAGTCTCAGTGTGAATTGTCTCAGCAGAGATGGGTGAGAAATTTGATTCACATTTTAATGCAAACTGGCCTATGTGCAAACCAAAACACAAGCTATCTTTACAAAATTGTACTTCTCTGAATTTTCACAGCAGTTCTTTTGTAATTCATACATTAAGACAAGTTTGCATATTTTCCTGAAAATAACATATAAAATGCATTCTGTTGGGGGGAGGATATGTATAGCAGGCAAAACTGCATGGAAGTATATGTATAGCAGACAGTTACATTAAAGTGATAAATTTTTATGAGAACATTTTTAAAAATATATATAAATCACAAATTGATGCAGGTGGGGAAATGAGAAAATGAAATTAACAGATTTGTCCATCCCTAATCCCCAGCATCTCCAGTGAAGAGGTGAGAAATCTGCCTGGAGACTTGGGTTTACTTTTTGCTTCAAATACCGAAATGTCTTGGTTTGTCTCTAATCCATGGCTTTCAGCCATAACTGGTAGCCATTTTCCAGATTTTCAGAGAAACCTTTTCCCCAATCCTGTAGTTTGTGACACTCTTAGCTGAATACACTGAATATGTAGAGTGTGGGTTTTTTTTAATGTAAAACAGGTGTATTCCCTAGGGAGTTGTGGCCTATCCCTTCTAATTTCCTCTCATTCCTGGTTTTCTAGTTATAATTAGGATATGTTGAGTCCCAGTTAACAACATATTGGCAATGTAACAAGACCCTGGGGGTTGGGGGTGGGAATCTTTCTACTGGTTCCCAGTGTACATCTATCAGGACCTTTCTATTTTACTAAACTCCCTTCTTAGTTAGAGGGCAGACCACAGGAATTTGAAACTTCAGAGCTCCAGAGGTGCAAAAAGATATACAAGAAACACAATTTTACCTCAGCTTCTAGCGCTTTCTCTTCTTTGTAGGTCAGATTGTGTCGTGCAACTGAGTGGTCCGTGAGGGTCTTCAGGTCCTCTTGTTTCTCTAACCTTACAGCAGCTTCATACTCTCCATTTTTGAAGTCCTCTGGGAGGAAATCTCCTGTCTCTCTACCGTCTGCCTTTTTGCCTGTCACCTGTCAAAGGAACAATGGCTCAAGAGTGTCAATGCCTTGCTTTCTGACATATTGAGAAGCAGAGCTAACACGTGAGGACAGGGCAGGCAGCCCTCGAGAAATACTGAGGAAACGGAGGTGAAAATGATGGCTCAAAGACAGGGTGCCTTTTCGGAAAGCAATGGGCGAGTTGAAATCATGGCACTGAACATTGTTCATCTGATTCCAAATGCTCAGGGAACAGGTAGAAATGTGCATAGCCCAGCATCTGGAAAGGAAAGCTGTCAATTTAACACCCTTCGCATGACCCAGAGACGGCTTTGTAAGGTTTGTTGATGGAGGGAAAGATGTATTCAGGGGAGATAAGAAACATGAAGGTCAGAGGCAAGGAGGAGGTTGAAGAAAGGGTGCAAAGTAGGAAGTGGACCAGAAAGGGAAAAAAAGGTGAGGCTTGGGGAAAGGGCCTGAGAAATGAGTCAGCCACCCCCAACCTGGTGCCCTCCAGACCTTGCTGGACTCCAACTCTAATCGTCCTCAGCCAGCATGGCCAAAGGTCAAGGATGGTGACAGCTGGAGTCCAGCAACCAGGCTAGAGAAGAATGAAATAAGGGAGCTGAAGCAGGCAGCTTGGGTTATCTTTAGCTTATAGCACTTACAGTGAGCTCTCTGCCATTTGGGACAGGAATACAGGAATGAGAGGGAGGACATCAAGAGTTACTGAGGACATCAAGGTTACTGAAGCAAGTGGCCCAACAAGACAGTGGTCTGAAAAATAAAGACTTGAGGATGGGATGGGCATTGCAGGCTTGCAGGCGGGAGAACGGAGAAATCCAGGGGAAAGTAAAACTGGGGTAGAGCCACATATTTGGGCTTAGGGGTAGGAGGGTCTGTGAACTCCACAGATGAAGGAAATGGGCAGGCAAAAGGAGATTTGGGTGCTGTGGGCCAGGGGTGCATTGGGTTGCTAAGTCTAAAGTAGGGCTAGCCAACCTGGTACCCTTCCGATGCTCTGGACCTAAACATTATCACCTACTATGCAGTCACCTCATAGAGAATTATCATTGTACAGTTATCCCTTGTTGTACTGGTTGGGGCTGATGGAAATTGCCATACACAACCTCTGGAGGGCTTTCCTTGATCCTAAGGCTTAAGCCCAGTCAGGACAATTGTCTTAGCTGTGCCATCTCCTGTCACTGAAGCACTGTTGACCCGGCAACTCTAAAAGGACACCGAAGGCCCAGAAGCAGTGAACGATGGCAGGCTGAATTTCACATATTGATCGGAACTAACCAGACGCTTATTGGGCTGCAAGCATCTTGTAACCATCTGGTAACTGGGCCCTTGGAAACAAATAGGCTGAGAAGTGAGTAAGTTTAAAATGGAGTTCTCCATGGTGGACAAACGCTATACAAACGACATACATGGATGCAGCAGTATGCATATGGATCCAGGTACAAAATTTCTCCTGTCTTGTTAGAAACAACTAAGTAAATCTGTGGCCTCAGGCATTCTGTACATCACATTTAAAATCAAGTCTTTTTCTTTCCCTGTTGGAAGTGTGCTGTGTGTACAGTAATCAGGCAGTACGATGCATGCATTGGAGCAAGCTAAAGATAGTTGCGACTACATCTCAGTGAAATCAAGGAAGCAAGTTAGATGCATATGACTAATGTATGTTATTCCTGACTAACTTTAGCTGGATTGGGGATGGTAACTGGGATTCTGAGAGCCAGTAGGAGTAAGCCCAAGAGCTTACTGAAACCCCTTTTTAAATCATTTTCCCCCCACCCCAATTAATTGGCAGACCTCTATGTCATCTGATTCTGAAATTCCTCATGTAGCATTTCCAAACTTCTTGCTTAGATGTATTTATTTGTTACGAATCCGCTTTTATTTGAGAATCTGATCCAGCCCTTCCAGGGATCAAAGTCTTAACAGTTCAATCCTAGGCATGTCTACTCAGAAGTAAGCCACTCATCTGACTTGCTGTGAGATATTTGTGTCTGGGATAGCAGCCTTGATCAATTTTCATTGACTTAAGTCACTAGAGAGTTCAACAAGAATTATCGCGTCCTCAAGAACAGCTTGACAAACATCCCCTCTAGCAAAGTAGTGAACTCAGTAAATGTCTCTCTTACTTGACAGACTGGGCAACTCCTGGGTGAAGCGGATACTATAATGATAGGAAATGCACTCATTGGACCTTTTCAAGAACGCCGCGAGTCCAAAAGAATCCTGCCTTGTGCTTGCTTCTTTCATTACTAATTCCTGTCATCAATAGCAGTTATGAACATCAGAGGTGAGAAGAGGCCTATTAAGCCACTCAACTCCTTTTGGCTCTTTATTATCCTGCCCAGAATTGTTCCCAATTACTTCTGAATCCAGCTTGCGTGCTTGGCACAGCTCAAACATAGCTGGAAACATGCTCACGAGTTTCTTTGCCTAGATGTTAATTTGGATGCAGCTGGCAAGAGTTGAATCACATGTAATTTATGAGATTAGGAGCTGCAATCCATCCCTGTTCCCAGCACAGATAATAGTTATAGTTTGTTTTGAACCACCTTGAAGGTCCCATTGGATCAAAAGATGGCAAAAAAATAAGCAGATATTCCTTCCTTCCTTTATTTTGTTTTTTTCTTTAAGAGTCCATTGTATCTCCTAAGGTAGAACCATCTCCGTTTTTCTTACATGCATAATGATTTACAGCACATAATCCGATTTATACACTCTGGGACTACCCTAAAGTTAGACCATTTTCTTCAGCAAAGATGCTTAGTATTTCATTAATGCTTCCCCTGTGTTGTTAAGGCATCTCACACGTCATTTCAGTCATTGTTACAACTTTGTAAGGTAGGCCAACAATATTTACCTTTTGATATAATGCAATAAAGGCTTGAGACTATGAGATACCAGCCTTCTTGAAGCCACCAGCTGTGCTGAGATTTGAAATGGGTGGATTTTCAGCTCTTAGCTCATGCTCTTAACCACCACACAAACTCACCTGGGCAAATTACATCCCAGCACAATCTGCTCAAGTCATCATGCATGGCACAGGTTAAAACTACCACCAAAAGAACAGCCAAGCTTCTCTCAGTGGTATAAATCACCGCATTAATAAGAGACAATTTGCAGAAGAATGTAATACCCAGCGCACAATTAAACTGGACGCAGTTGAAACCTTAACACAGCAGTTACTATGAAAGGTGAGTTTTGTACCTACCAGCTCTTCCACTCTCAGCATCATCATAGTTGCTGCTGCTGCTTATCGAAGAAAGATAGTGCTCTCTTTGTGTGTGTGTGGTGCTCCTTTAAGGATGGATGCCTCCTCCACCCAAGGCAGCTTTACTGAGATAACGCCAATCTAGTTTAGCTTATATATTGCTGGAAGAACTTCTTTGGAGTGAGATAATCTTCCAACCTGGGAATCCAAGTACGCCCTCAGCCCCGCCAGCTCCGAGATAGGTGCTTTCTCATTCCAGGCATGTTAACTAGCCAGATCTAGTGTCAAGGGGCGGGAGGGAGGGGGAAAGGGGATGAGTCTTGCAGTGTAACCGGGCTGCATATGTGAATCACTGTGAAACGCAAGAGCTTCATTCCATTCGCAAATGACTACATAGCTCAGCAATGCTAGCCATTCTGTCTGTCCAGCGCCCAGTAGGACAGCTGTCTGCAGATACCACACTGTATCTCGCAAGTGACTTTCACATGAGCAAGAGACTCTGGGCGGACGGGACGATTGACCCAGACACTGAGTTTGCAGCATCACTTTCTGATAAACAAACATGTGATCCTTTCGGTTATGGGAAGCCATTCTTTTCATCATTTTCTGTTCCTGGATGGCAAATAGTTTCAGAGGAAAAGGGCTTTTCTTTTCCTCTCCCTCCGCTCACCATGACAGCACTTGTCTATATTTGTTGGAAGAAGGAATTCTCCGAAGGGATTATGAAGCCAGAATGATGTCTCTGGTGCTAAAAAGGCTCAATGACACGATAAGTTGCCATCGGCGCAGGAGCTCAGAACCCGCCAGCTTTGCATTTTTTCTCCCCCTGAAATCTGTCACTCCTTATAAACAGAATAATGAGTGACAATCTGTGGTTCGAAAAGGAGACGGGGGAAATAAAATTAAACCTTGAGTGGTGATGACGTCCGTTGGAAACTGGAAAGAGAGGAGGACCACAACATCCTCACAAAGTTGCCCCAAGGTGGTGTTTCGGGGAGGTACAGTTGTTGGCTTTTAACTATAAGGAAATTGTACAAGATGTACCACCTGGTGAAAATCAGCAATAGCTAACTGTCCCGTGAGCCCTGAGGAATATATGAATATATGAACTTTGAAGTTAGTCCGTACCCCTTCAGGTATATTCATTCATTTATTGCTTTTATACATCACAATCTGCCCCAAAGTACTTGAGACAATGTACAAACCTAAACAACAAAATACTACGTGCTTAATAATACACCAGGTTGCTTTGTGATGTGTGCTTCGGTTCTAACAGGATTTCCCCTTACCCAATGGCAAAAGCTTTTGCAAATAAATAGGTTTTCCCTTGCTGATGGAAAGTAAATTCAGGTTGATCGGTGCAGATAATAATAATAATAATAATAATAATAATAATAATAATAATAATTTATACCACGCCCATCTGACTTGGTTTCCCCAGCCACTCTGGGCGGCTCCCAACAGAATATTAAAAACACGATAAAATGTCATGTGTGAAAGGGGGCCCTTCTTTCTTGGTCCTCCCCTGAGCAGCAGTTGTTGAGTGTGGCCACCCCCAACGTTCTTGAATATGTATACCTGTGCAAAGTTTGTCTCTGCTGCTCTGTAGGCCCATCTCTGCCTCTGTGCTGAAGAGGCCTGAGGTCAGGACGAAGGAGCCTTGTTATCTCTCAGGTGCTCACAATGAGCTCTTGCCAGTGTTACACCGGGAGTTCCAAACCAGCACTGTTTCCAGGGACATTGATACTGCCGCCAAGTTTATTGGTGCTGGTGCTGCCACCGTAGGTGTAGTTGGCTCTGGTGCTAGCATCAGGACCATATTTGGCAGTCTTATCATTGGCTATGCCAGAAACCCTTCCCTGAAGCAGCAGCTCTTCTCCTATGCCATCCTGGGTTTTGCACTCTCTGAGGCCATGGGGCTGTTCTGCTTGATGGTGGCATTCCTCATTCTCTTTGCAATGTGAAGGAGCCGGATGTGCTGCCTGTCATACGCTCTCCTCTCTTTCCCCCCTGTGTTTAGTCCAGTGTGTACGACAGCCTGATTGTTCTGTGGCAGATAGGGGAAGCCCGTCTGTTAACCAAATCTGTCCAGCTCAGAGGGGGCAAGTAAATAAATACTGTATTGATATACAAAGAAAGAAAGAAAGAAAGAAAGAAAGAAAGAAAGAAAGAAAGAAAGAAAGAAAAAGATAAAACATCAAACATTACAAACTTCCCTAAGCAGGGCTGCCTTCAGATGTCTTCTGAAAGTCAGATAGTTGTTTATTTCCTTGACATCTGATGGGAGGCCGTTCCACAGGGTGGGTGCCACTATCGAGAAGGCCCTCTGCTTGGTTCCCTGTAACCTCACTTCTTGTAGTGAAGGAACTCCCAGAGCTGGACCTCAGTGTCTGGGCTGAACGATGGGGGTGGAGACGCTCCTTCAGGTATACTGGGCCGAGGCCGTTTGGGGCTTTAAAGGTCAGGACCAACACTTTGAACTGTGCTCAGAAAAGTATTGGGAGTCAATGTAGTATGGTTGTATCTTTGGGGATGAGGGTCTTGCCGCCCCATCTATTTTTGTGGTTCAAAATAAAGCGAGCCTTAATAGCTAAACTTTCTAATCAACGTGACAAAGCCAGTGTGATGTAATCACTACAGCAACTGGGGCACTCCAGATGTTTGGGACTACAGTGCCTGCCAGCATGATCAATAGTCGTGGATGATGGGAGTTATAATCTAGAATATCAGGAAGGCCACCAGGTTGGGCAAGGTTAGGTTAGAGGGTTCACCTAGCATCAGTTCTCTACCTGCAGACCTCCCAAGTGCCCTGGAAAAAATGAGACACCCTGTTTTTTTGCACGAGATCATGGCAGCCATTTTCAGTGTCATGTTCTTGTGTGCTCTGGCCCTGAAAAAAACAACACTCTCTTTTGGTGCCGCATGCACAGGTCCTGTGATTCACCCAGGAGTGCATCTTGGAAGACTCGTGCCGCAGTTTTGGACAGTATGCCGATCTTCCCCTCCCCCCCTATCTCTCTCTCTACCCCTCCTACCTCACAAAGTTGTTGTAAGACTAAAATGGGTGAATGAAACCATGGCACCTTGGACTCTTTAGATGAAGGGCAAAAGGAAAAGGGGGGGGGGAACAGTGATCTCTGTTTCAGCCTGTTGGGTCACCTTGTTGAATATGGTGTGACTTCCAGGAAACAAACTGACACTCAGAATGCCTGATTGGAATGGAATGGAATGGAATGGAATGGTCTTGAGTAGTCAAGTCAAAACAAGTTATAGAACTTTGGCACTCCCTCTGCGTATAGCAGTAGCTTCCCAAGGCCTTTGCCCTTCATTGAACTCACTGCTTGTAACGTGACACTTCCCAGGCATGCTTCCCCTTCCTCGCTCAACCTATGCAACCCAAACAAAGCCCGATTTTATTTATTTTTTTATATATATATATATATATATATATATATATATATATATATATTCCTGATTCTATTGGAGTGGCAGTGGCAGGTAAGCCTCAGAAATGAAAGCTATACAGAGTGATAGAAATCCCTAGGCAGTTTCAATGCTACCCATTGCATAGCATTTGTGTTTAATTGCTTAATCGGTTAAGTCAAGCTGCTTCCAACCCCTGTTCTCCTGTTTGTTAACAAAGAGATTTCAAAGCCTGGCTGTAAAGTTTTAGTTTAGCTCCCGCAAAGGCAGCTGTTCCCACGGTGGTGAGGCAAGAACATCCTGCATGTCTGAAAAACAAAATGTGGGGAATTCCCAGCCAATAGGGATGGACCGAGCTGTCAATTTTCGTTCTCCCAATTTCTCTTTTTCCCCCAGTCTAAAATTCAGTTTGCCACGTTGCTGCAGCAGTTTGCCATTTATTTATTTGAAATTAATCAATGTTCTGTTGCAAACTTTTCCTAATCAACACATTTCCGTATGCATGTTTTAACAAATATACACATTTTTGCAAGCCGTTTTCACTCATACATGCATGTTATTTTCGCTAACGTTCTCTTAATATATGCATTTTTGCAGCTGGCTGGAGAACTGCACTGCAGAATTCACAAAGATGCAAATTTCTAAGAATAATGTTGCTTGATGCTTCTGGGAAAGTGTGAATTCACTAAGTTTTCCTTTAACTACAAACTACATCAAATTTCACCTCCGTCGACACATGCACAGCCCCAACGCTGGCATGATCTCAGTAATAAATTGCATTTAATCAAATAACATTGAACTGGATTGATTGTTTGGTTCACTGCAGAAAGAGCTATTGTCTTGCTGCCTCCCATTTCTTATTTCTACCATTTTCTCTTAAAACGCGAGCTCTTTCTAGCCCAGAGCCAAAAGGCCATCAATTTGACTTTTCACTTTTGATTAAAAAAACCACCACCATTGTGTGAGTATATAATGGCAGGAACACTTGCGGACTTGCCTCTTGGTGGGACAGGGCCTAGATTTCCAGCTGCTGCAAATAGGTGTAGCTCTGCCTGATATGATCTACTATTCCGCTTCTTGGAAGCCTCCTAGCTAGACACTGATAGTCATTCCATCAGCACAGTAAGGAACCTCAAAGATGTAGACGGCGGAGTCTTGAAAACGATGATTCAACTCAGTGCTATTGGTGTATTAAACCACCTTCCAATCTTGGATCTGTAGTCGTGCCCACAAACATCACAAGCATGACAAGGTCCAAAAGGACAGGGCAGATGGGGGCACAGAGGCACTTTCCCTTTACTGTAAGTATTTTGTTTCATGTTACTGAGTGAATAATTTCCCTTGATTTAGAGGCTGGAGGATCACTTCCCTGATGCCTATCACATTCACTGGTCTTGCTCTTGGAACATTAAGATGCCTTTCCATTTTTATTTAATTTTTTAGTGTTGCTAGAGCTGGTTAGTGTTGGGTCACAAGTTCGGAGATACAAATAAAAAATACATCTCGTGTGTCTGAATTTCCATATATGACGAATGAAATTATATTTGTGTACTTTCATTTATTTATTACATTTACATACCAGTGTGGTGTAGTGGTTAAGAGCCAGTGTGGTGTAGTGGTTAAGAGCGGTAGACTTGTAATCTGGGGAACCGGGTTCGCGTCCCCGCTCCTCCACATGCAGCTGCTGGGTGACCTTGGGCCAGTCACACTTCTCTGAAGTCTCTTAGCCTTACACCTCACAGAGTGTTTGTTGTGGGGGAGGAAGGGAAAGGAGAATGTTAGCCACTTTGAGATTCCTTCGGGTAGTGATAAAGCGGGATATCAAATCCAAACTTTTATCTGCCAAGAATCTCAAGGAGGGGCACATGGTTTGCATCCTCCCCATTTCATCCTCACAACAACCCTGTGAGGTAGGTTAGGCTACAAGGTGGTGACTGGCCCAAGGTCACCCAGTGAGTGGCTGAGCGGGGATTCAAACCCTGATCTCCCAGGTCCAACACTCTAACCATTATGCCACAATGCATCAACCCCCGCCATCCCTTCCCTACACGGTTATGGATGGCAAGAAGCCACGGGGTGAGGAGAAGGAAGAGGTTTCCAAATCCAAGACCCCAGTGCCCCTTGGAAAATGTGGTTTTCTCAAGAGTCACCACAAGGTCATTTCCTTGGGGCTACCAGGAGTGAAGGAATAGTAAGAAGGAAAGGAGGACTTGAGGGTGGGGGCTTCAAATTCAGCTAGGCTGAACTTGGACCAGTTTAACTATCTGTTGAGCTATTTCTAGATTTTGTGGGAAACGGCGGCGCTTATTTCCAAGTCAATTTGGTGTGAGACATGGGTGGTCCACCCACTACTAATTCTGCCTATTGTTTGTGCACGGCTCCCGTCTGAGTGTGAAACAAAAAAACCAATCCCTGTCTAAACGAATAAATTTCTTTTAAATCTACCAGCGTGGCTCAGCAAATTAGCGGTGATGATGCACAGCCAGGCTGTTGAGACAAAAGAGCTGATAATAAAAGAAAGAGTGAAAAATCTCAGAATCTGGCACATGCCTGCTCGGAACAGCAGAGCCTTCTTGTGTCAGGTCCTTAAAATAGAACTGAATCATGCTGGTTGCATCATTTACTACAGGGCTTTTAAAAACAGGTCTTCAGTGATGACGGCATCCTTTTTACCATAACTGCGAGGAGCATTCAATTTTATCTCTGAATGTCGCAGTGACGAATGTTTGGGTGCTGTTGGGGTGTGTGAATGTTATTGTGGCACTCGCCTTTAACGGAAGCAGCAGAAGCAGCTGCCTCACACAGAAATTCAAGGAGTTGAAGCTTCCCTGGTCTGTTACCTTCATGCCAGGAAGGGCTTTGCTTATTAAATCCCCACATGTCTTCAGCACTGTTAAAAGTACAGGAAGCGGTGTCATTAGAGGGGTGGAAAGAAAGAAAATGGTGGGAATCCACCCTGGCCAACCCATGCCCTCCAACATTTCTCCAATGAAAATAGTCCTATTCCATACTACTACTACTGTACTATAATAATAATTTTACTGTTTATACCCCACCCATCTGAATGGGTTGCCCCAGCCATTCTGGGCGACTTCCAGTGTGTATTGAACTGGTGTAATGTACTGATTTCAGAGCTCAACTAGAACTGAGGGACCCATTTCAAATCTCCACTAATTGGCTGACCTCAGAGTTTATTTGTGGGCTTCTGATAGGTATCTGGTGCACACCGTGAGGACAGGATGCTAGACTGTGATGGGTCTCCTCTTATGTTCTTATGCCAATCACTATTCCTCACCCTCAGAGCCAGCTCAGTCATTAGACAATCTGAAGGTGGCAGAAGTCCCCAAGGCAGAAGCCTCCTGGCTGCCCCGGTGGTGTTGCAGAGGCAGTGCCAATATTGGCTGAAACGTGTGAGATCTTGCCCCAAATTGGCACTGATGCTGGTGCTGCTTCACTGCCAGCGGCGCAGGTGGCAGGGCAAGCAGAGAAGCAGAAACAGTGGCAGCAGGTGTAAGGTGGCATTTCTTGTCTGAAGCAGTGAAACGGGAGACACCACCCCTGCTCATCCTGATCTACCTTGTAGGGTTGTTGCAGCAAGATGTGGAGGCGGGGAGGGGAACCCTGAGCACACTGGAGGAAGGAGTAGGATAAAACTTTAAGAATAAATAAAAAAACCAGTGGCAACTGGGAAATTACATTGAACACACCTCCAAGGGCATGTTGCATGATCTGAGTAATGAAAAGACGGAGAGTTGCAACAGCTGTTCTGCAGGATCAAAAGGACTTTTGGGTGGGTGGGTTTTGGAGACCCAAGTATGGGAAACCCTGCTTTAAAGTAAGAATGGCTCTTTTAGTTTTAGCTGTAGATCAGGGGTAGCCAGTGTGGTACCCTCCAAAAGTCATGTGATGTAATTCCCATGCTGGCTGTGTCCAATAACTCTTTGCAGTATCTGGAGGGGTCCACATTCGCCACCCTCACTGTAGAATATTGACTTTCACACTATGTACAGAGGAAGCTTCTCACTGCGAAGACTACACCAATAATTGGTTGAACTCTGAGCTTTTCATGCTGGATCAGAGCTGTCACTAGACAACAATAAAACCTGTGGCTTGCAGCTTCCGTACTGGGTTTTCCTTTCCACTTGCCTCCAGCAATACTGTTAAAATAATAGTTTCTAAAAGAATCCTGCTGTTCAAATTATGCTAGAATTGTCAGTTCTTTTCAAAGACTGTTAATCTCCCACAGAATGTGACCTGCTCAAAATGTTCACATACGGAAGAATTGCACTGGGGAAATGTGAAGAATCTCCTTACCGTTTTTATTTATTTATTTTTGCGCCAGCACACTGGAAAGACTGTCTGTGTCGATGTAAGTGATATAGGTATGAAGAAACAATGCAGAATACCTGCCATCTTCCTGTAGCCAATTCCATATGTACAATACAAGATTATGTGTTAAAAGATTCAAGCGTTCTGTATTTTAAACCTCCCTTATTTTCAGCATGGCAGAAAAGTGTTATAGTTAAGGTGCATGATCTGCAGCACAAAGGTTATGGGAGTTAGGTGGAATATGCAAGGACGGGGGAGAGATTTGATGCCATTTGCATTTAAAGGCAAACCTATGTGATTCGAGCTTTCAGAAACAATAAGCGAACTGGAACACAACCATCCTTTGAAATTTGCATTTCTCTGAATTTTTCAATGCAGTTCTCCCGCCAAGTACAAAAATGCATATGCTAAGGTAAAGTGTACATAAAAATACACATATGGGTGAGAGTACGGCTCAAAAAATGCATTTTGTTAGGGGAAATCGCTTTGTCAAAATGTGTATGTTAAGGAAAATTGTCTTGCTAAAATGTGTAAATTAGGAGAGATTTGTACTAAAATGCTGGTGAATTTTCATGATGACTATTAGAAAAAACTGATATGGAAATCAGTGAGGTGCTCAATGTGAGGCGCTCAATTTAAGATTGGGAAAATTAGAAAGTGAGAGAAGCTGACATTGACAGATCCCTCTGTAGCCCGCAAATCCATGATCAACTGTTTTTCTTGCTGCTTTCCAGGAACTTCTGCTCCTTTGCCTTGATCTCTACGACATCATCTTCATCCAGTGTCACTGGCCTTTAACAGTAGCAAGCAGAGGAAATGGCAGCAAGAGTGCCCATACTGAGTAAGAAAGGGTGTCAGAGATTCCCAGATGGTTGGGACAGAAACCATCACTCTTGGCACGAGAGTGAGGGAAATGTGGATATTCTGGTCTCACAAGCTACTGATGTGAGGGATTTGGATCAACAACATGAATGGTTCTCTGCAGAGGCATCTGGGTCTTCTCTGATGCTATCTGCATCGCCCCTGGTATTGTTCCTCACTCATTTTCCCTTTAAAGTTCAGGTTTCACTAAAGAGTTGTTGGTGGCTGACTTTCAGAAGGAAGGGCAGGCTATTCTCTATCAGCTATAAATTGTTTACAACTAGAAGAGAACAAATATATTCTCATGCGAGAGGAATGCTTGCTAATGTAATCGCAACTCTCGGAGAATTAAAGTATTGCTCACTTGGGAACACATATACTTAGGTAACTGATCTCCAGGCTCCAGCCAAGTAGCCTAGATGAGTAAAAATAAAAATGTTTATGATTATCACTTGGTATTTAATTTTCAGATTAAGCCTTATTGAATGTTGCTTGCAGCAAATCACTTCATGTATTTGAGTTGTGTTGCAGACATGAAAGGAATACAAAGGTTGCAATAACAATTTGAGGCAAGTTTGGAAGCAATGCTTGTGCCTGGTTATTCCCTGGAAGAAGACAGGATTGTGCTGTTGCTTTTCATTTGTCCCAAACAAGTCTTCTTAAGTGGCACACTAAAAACCCCAGCATTTTTTAAATGAATGCATAAACCAGGAAAACAAATTCAAGAAATCCAAAGGAGAGAGAAACAAAAAAGAACAAGAGAAGAAATCAACCAAAGATATGTACAGTATGTGTCTCACATGTATACACATGTACAGAGTGTGTACAATTATAGGTACACAATCAGGAATATTTTATATTTTATTCCAAATTTCCAAGGATACTGTGTGCAGCTGTTCAAGAATGTTCAAACAGGTAGCATATATAATAAAAGTTCTTCCATGTCACGTGCAAAATACCAATTATGAGCAATTTTTTTTATCCCTAAAATGTTCAAACTATGGAGTGTTTTTCATCTTTGTGCAATAGTCTGCCTCGCAGCAACCAGGAAAAATGTTACGAGATCCT
The DNA here is from genome assembly GCF_027172205.1 of Podarcis raffonei. Classification (NCBI taxonomy): domain Eukaryota; kingdom Metazoa; phylum Chordata; class Lepidosauria; order Squamata; family Lacertidae; genus Podarcis; species Podarcis raffonei. The sequence continues at coordinate 38,072,605 of NC_070606.1, forward strand.
TGGATTTTACTGTTTTCTTGTTCAAATATAAGCAATGTAAAAGTTGTGGGAAATTGTGTCAGGGAAAATTGGTTTGCAAAAAATGTGCATACAAAAATATGTTTGTTTGGAGAAATTCACACTTAAATGTTGATGGATTTTCATGAGGACTTAAAAAAAAATCACAGACTGATATGGTAATGTAGAGAACTGAACTTTAAACCTGGAAAAAGCTGAGAGCGACTGGAATTGACAGTTTTGCCCATCTCTAAGGAGAGGCCCATTAGTATCAGTCCCACGGGCCCCACAAAAACATTTGCTATGGTTTAGTAGAGAGAACAATTGTCACAGGGATCCAAAGCAGGCTTTGCTCCAATGAAAAAAGATGAAAAAGCGTATTTTTAAAGTATTTGCTGTTTTATCAAGAATGGTTTGCCATTTGGAATTTTCATCCCTGAGAATAAATCTTCTTAGCAATACTAAAATGTGACTAATTTATAAAGCAGTACCCCATGAAAGACTCTCACGATGGTTAACCCAGCAGCAGCCACCACTTGCCATATTCCATCAATCTCAAACACTTAAAATACCTCCACACCCCACTAATCCTCACCAAGAGCCACCACCTGTTTTTCCACACTCCCCACTCTAGTTTGCCCTTCACGCCAGAGCTCAGATTTCCAACAAAGGCTTTGAAGTGCTCAAAGCTCTTCTATATCCATTCCCTCGGTAATCTTTGTCAAGAGTCCATCAAGGTAGAACCGTGTCAGCACCACCATCTTGCAGATGGATGCTTGAGATTGAGAGAATCTTTCCAAACACAAATATTTCAGTTGCGGCTGAGGTACAATCTAATGATGCTACTGATGTCCTAGCTCATAGCTCACAGCCTCAGCCATGGCAGAATAACTACCTCCGCAGGCTTGAGCACGTGGCAGGGCCTTTTCCATCACGGCCCCACTTGATTTCATGTCAGTGTCGAGTGCAGGGATTGGATGCCATTAGGATTTGGCTCCAAATTTAAAAGGTGCCCAAGGCAAGCACTGCAAGTAGGTGAACCACTGAGGTAGATGTAAGGGAGCACAACCAGTTTGCCTGCACTAGGCCTAGAGGAGGCTGTAGGGGATGCTGCAACAATGAAGAACAACGGAAGGTAAGAGGCGGTGAGGTGCTGAATTTTGGCACTGCACTGAAATTTTAAAGCCCCAAGTCTACCACTCCCGGGAGCTCTCCCCCCCCCCTTTTTTTTTGCATTCACGTTCACACTTTATTTGCATTTTTGTACACATTACTTTTTAAACCTTTTTTTAAATTTTATTTTTTATAATTTTCTTTTGACAAAGTAATAACTACAAATAAATAAGAATAAAAATGTGCACGCCACCACCGAGACCATTCCATTGTAACTATCCAACCTCCCCAAATGTCAACACCGTTGCGATGGTTTGACCCCTTTCCGTTTTAACAGTACAAATTCTACAAACACCCTCCATATCTCCTCAAAATCATTTATCCTACATATTCCCCGTCTTACCTTAAAGGCACATATTTTATCATTAATAGCTATATCCCACACCTCTTTATACCATTCTTCCATTTTATATTCTGCTTTCCCTTTCCACTTCCTAACTATAATAGCAATTCGTGCAGCTGTCAATAAATTTGTGAGCAAGTCCTTCATAGCCTGCGAACCTTCCACCCCATCGTAAATTGATTAATAATGCTACCTCCGGACTTTCGGTCAGCTTTAACCCAGTGATTTCTGTTATCTCCCCTGGGACCTCATTCTAATGCTCCCAAGGGTTACTCTCTGGCCAGGGCTTTACCTGTCCAACACCAACTGGACGTCACCAGGTTGGCTACTCCTGCTCTAGGGTGTCCTTTTACCTGTGCATTCCTGGTGATTTGGACTCATGATGGGGCAGTGATACATAATCCTGCTTTCAGGACTGTTTGTGCCTGTAAAAATTTTGGGGTGGACATATTGGATCATTTCCAATAAGTGCTTGGAAATGCAAACAGTGTCTAATTCTGGGGTGTTCTTAGGTATCTTAAACACACGCTTGAAATGATCTTCTTCAGGTGAGGAAATGCTGGAATGTTTTGCAGACAGTGACTGGGCTAATTTGCCTGATAGAAAGTCAATAAATGGACTAGTAATACAGTTTGGAGGTTCCCTGATAGAATGGAAATCTCAAAAACAGGGTCTTGCAAGTGTATCCTTCACTGAAGCTGAGTACTCAATTGTGCTGTGAACTGGTCTATTTTAAACAGTTATTGATTGACATGGGAGTGAAATGTAAATCTCCAATAGAGATTCTCTATAGATAGGCATGCATATCTCTTGCTAAATCTGATCATTTTAAAGGACGATCAAAACATATTGAAATTAAATACAGTGGTACCCTGGTTCTCAAACGTAATCCATTCTGGAAGTCTGTCCGACTCCCAAAACGTCCGAAAACCAAGGCACGGCTTCGGATTGGCGCAGGCGTCCCAGAAACAATAGCCAACAGCTGCACTGGACGTTTGGCTTCCAAAAAACATTCGGAAACCAGAACACTTACTTCCGGGTTTTTAGCGTGCGGGAGGTGATTTGTTCATCAACTAAGCCGTTCGAGAACCAAGGTTCCACTGTACCAGAATGTAAAATGTAATGAGGCACAGAATGTAATTATGCCGGTGTACTGTGAAAGTAACCAGAATATTGTTGATGCAATGACAAAACCTCTGACATTCCTGGAAAATTAAATGATGGCTGAATGTTTGGGTTCGGATAACCATACTAAGTAAGCACTCTGTTTATGCTCTGTAAATAGTTGTTCTGAAAAGACTGAGAGGGAGTGTTGGGGCTATTGGTCATTCGTTTTCAGAAACTGTCTTCATGAATTTCTGCATGTAAGATTAAACTCTGTCTATGAAGCTGGATTGTTTACACAGGTGCAAAGATAAGACAGTGAAGTCATGGACATGCACAGTGCATTATTGTGAGAGTAAAAGAGAGTTTTGGTTTTGGACTGTGCTGAGAGGATGCAAGCGGATCTGCCACTGTGGGGATCCACAGCAGTCTCTGTAAATAGTAACCGTTAAGCTTAATGACAGGCAATAAAGTAATCTGCCTAGAACAATTGTGTGTTGCTTATCAATCAAGACTCAGGACCGATTTCCTCACACTTCGCTGCGGACTGTATTTCAGCTCTGCTAAACGCCTGGCCAGAAGTGTGCCCGGCGAATCTGTTTATAGCAGCTTTCACGCCATAAACAGCCACAAATATTTGGTTTTGTAAATAAATTGCTGAGGGCAAAGTCAATTTGGAATGAGGGTAATCTTTCCTGAATAGATGCATGCTTTCAATGCCATCACTGAAAAATAGCTTCAGCACCCGTTTTAGTTGATGCCAAACACATTGACAAAAGGGTGGGTAATTTTGACTTGGCCTTTTAAGAAAATGTTGGTAGGTTTACTTGCTGGCTGCATCCAAGTCAATACCTTAGCAATCCTCTATATCTCCCTTGTGCTAGTTGACATTTACAGATCAACCACCTGCCAACCAAAAACAGTATTTAAAGTTCCAAATATGAATGGCTTAAGTGCTGCACATTTTTCTATAATTGTAGCAATGGGTAGGGTAATTCACCAGATTTCTGTTTGAGGTTTATGGAGAGAGCAGTTGCTACAAATATCTTTCATCCCTTCTGTTAAAATTGCAGACGCATTTTACAGAAGTGGTTCTGTGCACAGAGAAATCCCTTCTGTTGAATTTCATCTCTACTCTCTTGAAATAGGTTTGTGTCTCCCATCAGTACTGAAATGAATTGAATATGGTATCTCTGCAGTAGCAGGCCTCGAATCTGCCAGGTCCACTGTTCTGTTCTCACCAGTAGCCAACCAATTACTTCTGAGAAATCCACAAGTGGAACAGGAATGTCCTTCCCTCTTCCTCCTGCCCCACAGTATTTGGTATTCAGTCACTGCTGAGTATGGAGGTTTTGTTTAACTATCCATTAACAGACCTATCCACAGGGGTGCCAACTTGAATAAAATATTGTGGCGGCCCAGGTATGCCCCACCCCACATAACTTATCACATGATGCCGTGCACTCACACCATTTGAACGGGAATGCCTATAAACTTTGTGGAGGCCCAGCCCCTTCAAATATTTTATTATGGCTGCCAAAGCCCCCACAGCCCTTAGGAATTGCTCCTATGCCTATCCATCATGATTTTTGTCTTAATTCAGAAGTAAGGGACCAGATATCGTTATGCTCCAGACGTTCTTGCTGTTGAACTCCACTCCCATCAGCCCCAGCCAGCATGGTCAACAATCAGGGATGACGGGAGCTGTAGTCCAGTGATATTTGAAGGGCTGTAGGTTCTCCACCCCTGGTCAGATTCCTTTGTTTCTTTATAAATAAGCAATAACAAAATAAAACCAATGCAACAACTGATAGTTTTCTATTCAGTTCACACCAAGCAGAGGGCACTTTAGTTTTATCTTCCCTTTTAATTTTAACAAGCGTATTCAGAAACAAACACAAAAGCAGAGACTTTGTGTGTGTTAATGGAGGCTTTATGTGTGTTTTCTGAGGAGATAGTGTAATGTGGACATGGCATAGCTAGCAGATGCCTTGAGAGGGGCGGTTCTGAAAGGGGCCTATAAATGTGGTATAAATGAAAGCATGGTGTGCAACTGATGTAATTCTTTCTTTTTCTTTTTCTGAACAATAATTTTTATTGATTTTCAATTACAATAATCCAATGGTAGCCTCATTATAACAATGCCAAATTACAGTGCAATTGCTAATCCAAATCATTCAGATGCCAGGTTATATGATTTAGGTGGTCTCCCTCGTGCTAGAATTGATGGTTTGATAATTTAGTTTGTTTCTGTGTTCCAAGATCTTATTCCTCTCAATTACATTCCATTCAAAATTACCATCCTTTATTTAACAACTGCAATATTAACTACATCCATTCTTCTTGACACATTAAATCATTTATAAACTTATAGCTGAACCTATATCCTTATTCCTCCTGTGTGTGACAATTATTCTGTCCATGGTGTTCCTTCCTGTCCTTGTAAAATGTTATGTCTATCTTTTCCCAGCCGATGCTTCCATCATGCCTTGGGCAGAGCTAATATCCCATTGTTGTTTCAAAAGTTCTCCATTGCTCCATCGCGTGGTTCATTGTTTTACAACTTTTAACAAAAAGCTCCCGAAGATCTGTGTTCACATTGTTTTACAACTTCAACAGCAGCTGCAAAAATCACACTGTTCCAGTATAAGTTCTGTTTTCGACATTCCCCCCCCCCCTCAGCCTGGGAAGGAGAGTGATCTAAACACGATTCAGATAGCTCAGTAATGAGCCTTCCCTGGCAAGCACGCAGTTTCCATTCACCCCCCTGTTCACCCGAAATTAAGCAGATATACTTCCCACCCATCAAACCAAATTCCAAGTCCTTCCAGCACCATTCAGTTCAATCCACAAACAATAGAGAATAAAGAAAAGTCAGCTCTAAGTTTCCATTTTGCAAAATAGAGCTTTCCTCCCTTTTCCCTTCCCACCCCCTTCTTTTTTAGACACATAGTTCCATTTAGTGTTATATTCCATAGCTGCAATCCATGTCTCCATACATAATTTAAACAAGCATTTCAGGGAAGGTTGCCAAATCATAACTGGGAGGGGGGGAATTATATCAAGAAGCCACAGGCTCCTCTCTCCCACACCATTTTTTTGCACTGAATAAAGTCTTCTTTCAATTTCAAACCTTAACGACCTTGCAGCTGGTTCAATTCTGCAGTCTATCATCTCATCTCTTCTAGCATGTGCCTGTATATTAGTCAAAATTAAACTCTAATAACAGGAGAAACTCTGCTTCTTAATGGCGGCTTTATTGGCAGGTGAAGTGCTTTTGAACTCAGCGCCTCCCTGCCTCCTGCATTCCATGCCGGAGCGAGAACCAGGTACCGAGACAAACTGCAAGTGAAGCCCGTTCCCCACTGTACCTGGGGGGAACTTGCAAGGAGAATTATTCTCAATCATCCTTGTTTTTCCTTCGCCAACAATCTTCCACTGTCATGGGAGCTGCCTCCATTACGGCAGACCAACACCAGAAGCCGTAGATGTAATTCATCTACTATCTCATACTAAGGATTCTCACATATTTTAAATCTGATGGTGATTTGCCACCAGAGATTCTTAAAGCCAATCATTGTGCTTAGGACTATTTGGACCTGAGGTTTCACAGGACTGCATCTCTGGCCTGCCAGAAGGAGGAGGTGGAGAGCCCTACTGCCCATGGGGAGCTTGTATGTCAGAGGAGGCTAAGCTACAATCTTTCTCTGTGGCATGCCAAGTTCCATGGGATATTATAAAGGTGATCATTCAGTTATGGAGTCACCACCTCTGTAGTCTGAATTGGCATAGTCCAGGAACAGTTGTGCCTTGTGAAATGCCTGAATGATGTGTAGTTCAGCTCTTCAGTAGCTGTATTAGTAGAGGGTCCGTCTCTGGGACCGCAGTGCAGATACAATTCAGCAAGTTAGTCAGCAAAGGAAGATCTGAACTCAGATGGCTATGGCAGGAGAAATTTCTAAGTCACAAGATTTCTATTGGAAAGGAAAGGGGAAAGGTTTCCCATTGCACTCATAGGTGTGTTTAGATAGGCATGTTCATTCAGTCTACATAATGACTGCCCTTTGCGTGGACGCGCACAGCCCCTAGATCTGGAGCGGCTCCAACAGCATAGGCTTGGCTTTGCCTTCCCTCAGGTGGGATACCTGGAGGTCTCCGCCTACCTCAGTCACTTGTCCAATCCCACCTGGGGGAAGCGTTGCCAAGGAGACCAGGCCAGGTAGGGGAGGGATTACCTGCCCACACAATAGAGGGAGGCTCTTACCTGGGAATCCTCACTTGGCTCCATTTACTGAAAAAACCACATGTACACATCCAAACTGGGGGTGCGCTTTTTGTATGTGTACATTCATAAACACCACATAGTCAAGGCCAGTTATGTGATGTCACAAAAACAGAAGGGGCTTGGCTGAACAAACAAATAATAAACCAAATTGCAGCAGCTGCCTCTCTCCCTCTTTCTCTTTCTCTCTGTCTCTCACACACACATACACACAAAACCTGCCTATACATAGAGAATGCAAACACTTCATGCCTGAAACTATTCCCAGCTGCAGCTGCTGGGTATTCATAATAGATATCTAATTGCTAAAAATGGTGCGCTGTTTACAGGGTCGGTTTTCATGTCACATGGGGACGATGGTGCATTCTTCAGATTGGATGCGGTGCGCTGAACTGTCCATGCCACAGTATGGGATGCTAGCTTCCTTATTCTGAGCTGTTCGGACTGAAGTCTCTTAAGGTTGTCATTAAAGGTATTTGAGGAATGCTGGTATGGGTGCATGCCAATTCTTCAAAGGTTTAATGTGACATTTCATATCTGAAGTACAAATTTGGATTGTGAGCAGAGAATTTTATTTCCCCTATCCACATTTGAGTGCTTTAGACTTTTTGATTTTGTTTTGGTTATGGCAGGCATCAAAAAGAAAATCTCACAAGCTGCCAGCTTTTAAGTACTAAATGCCATTGCTTGCCATCTATCAATTACTGCCATATGCTAAATGGTGGCCCATTGTGTGCCAGCTGTCAAATATACTTGAATACTAAGTACCATTGCATATCAGCTATCAAATGGAGCCATGGGCACAATATTTCTTTATGTGCATAGCACATAATTTGCTTTATAATATTGTTAAAAATATTCCCAGGAATCCAAAGAGCTAAATGGAAACTCTGCTACACTGGCAGGATGCCAGTCACGTGTCTGCCATGGCAGATATGGAGTCATAGAACTGGAAGAGAGCCACAAGGGTCATTTAGTCCAACCCCCAATATGCTGGTAGCATAATTCTTATATGCCAGTAGAACATACTGGCAGCAGAACCATTCCTCTGGTAAAAATACACCAATGGAACAGTGGAGCAGGGCAGAGTTTGAGTGGGTTATGGACAGCACAAGACAATACGTGAACTAAAGCACAGCTCACCCTAGAAATTCACACTTATCCAAATTTTGCAATACAGAAAATTGAAGCTCCTAGATTTCTTTGGAGGAAACCATTGGTTTTAAATGTATGGTGTGCATGCAGCCTTTTTCATCTGCTTTCAGTTTGCACAAAACTCAACATTTCAAATTTGGAAGAAGAAAAAAATGCTACTGCTCTGTTAGTGTGAGACACATTTGCAAATAAATAGCATATTCAATGTGTGACCTAGTTACTCTATCAGTATCACTGCTAAGTGTAGGAAACCATCAAAATGTGTGATATATGAAGAGAAACATGAATAGGAATTTAAATACTGAACTGTAAAAAAAAATCTCTGCTGATTAATTCCAACTTACTTTCCCCCCACAGACATGGAATGCAAAATCAGCTGAATTATTGTTCTGCACAGACAGAGCTCTTACAGAGCAACAAAATCCCACATCCCAGAATGGGAACAATGAAGTTAATTTTTCCTCAGAGTATCCTGTCAAAAGAATGCGGATGTGCAGAAATCCCGGCTGAAAAACCACATGGGTGCCATTCTCCACATAAAGTACCCGACAGTCGGTGAGGGATAGCATGTGTGAATGGTCCTTCTTATCAAAACCTCCCTTCATGCGCATGAAATAAGTTGCAACATGAATGCTTGCCTTTCCTGCAGGTGGACAGAAATATAGGAGGGGCATCACTGTCTCACATGTGTGCAGTTAGAAGTGCATTAGCAGGGATCATTCAGTTTATAAACTAAGGGCTAATTCTGTTACTACCAAGTTGACCCAGAGGGTTGTGGTGGAGGAGGTATTGCTTAGCAACCAGTAACAGCGGCATGATTTTCATTGAGATGGCACATGTTCTGGTTGGTTGTGTAGTTTCAAGGGAGTTTCTCCTTTGTATGTTTGGTTGAATGTCTCCTTGCTATGTAAAAGGCCTGAGGTAAGAAACACAAAACATCTCTTTTTCTTTCTCCACAAATTAAACACTATTTTTCTTCCATTTCATCAATAAAGTGTTATCAGGATTTCTTTCCTCTCTGGACTTTGTCTGTGTGACTTTCTTGACTCTGTCACCTCTGGTGAACAAGTTTAGCGGTGTAGGTGGGTGGGTGATTATTGTTTCTAAAGTCTGCATATCATGTTTGACTAATGATGACAGCTGGGGAGAAGGGTGTGTGTGTGTGTGTGTGTGTGTGTGTGTGTGTGTGTGTGTACATAGCAATGGCAACAGTGCCTCTATCACAGCACTTTCATCTCTTATCATCTGTCTCCAACTCTATCGTCCAGGGCATGGGCTTCTTACACTTGTATGCATGTCTCCCTCTTCAAATATTACAAAAGAGAGAGAGACATGGATGACTGATAGAGAGAGGCAAGCAATGCTCTTTCTATCATAACGTGTGAAACAACCCTAAGATTGCCCGAGTAGCACAAGGAATGCAGAAAATAGCAAAAATTCAGTCCAGTAAAAATAGTGGAGGAACTGCAATGAAGTCCCCACAGCGGTACACTAACCAAAGCTGACTCAATATATTTTGCTGCCAGAAGCAAAGGACCAAAAGACGTCTCATTCTGTCCATCAGATTGGCAGGTGAATTTCATTTCAAATAGTAGTAATGGGATCTCATCCTCCACTGCACCTGAGAGCGGCAGGCTAGCTTAAGGGGTGTAGGGCAAGGTGAGTGGCACACATAATAGGATCTGTCTGCTCCATGTCCCTCAGCATCTGCCACCTGAGGCAGCCACCTCCATCTGCCTAATGGTAGGGCCAGCCTTGGTTCCAATATCTATTTGTTGCTTCACTCCTGGCTCTTCTCCCTCCCTCCCTCCCTCCCTCCCTCCCTCCCTCTTGTACAAAGGCTTCCATTCTCAATTTGCTTACTCCGAGTAGATGCCTCTTAACTATTTCTAATAACCAATCAACTGCACATGACACAGAAAATGTGCTTGGCAGACGATCTCGCCTCGAGTCGCTTTGACTTGCAAATCTCCTCCTGATGACAGGCAATCCCTTCAGAGATGTTAATAATAATCCTTTTCTTCCCCTGATGGCACTAAGGTCATGAGGGAATAATGCACAACAAATAATTTGACTCATGCACACCTTTTGCTCCGAGAGAGAGAGGCTTGCATTTGCACATAGATTTAAAAAGGACTGATTTCCATAGCAACAGCAGGGATCTGTGAAACATTATGAATGTTGCCTCTGCGTCTGTGTACAGAGCTCTTTCGCAGCACAAGAAGCCCATCAGGATACAGGCTCCACTCTCAAACAGGAGGGTTTGCAGGATTGTGGAAGGAGTATATAAAATTGCACTTATTTTAAACTGAAATAAAAACGAGCTGCTGTAAAGCCCCTTTGCTGAATTACTAAATTTCTCCCATTTATACCCTACTTTTTGGGGGGGCACAGACTTTCATTTGGTTTTAATTAATATTAACAAGCCTCCCTTAAACAGATTTCTGAAGTGTAACAGCAACAGCAAAGAAAGAATAGTGCATAGATCTTAACACACTTCTAGAGCAGAGCGAAACAACATAAAAGGCTAGAGATAGAGTAAAAGAAATCTGTCAGGAGCGTTCAAACAATTGCATGTTCAGCTATTTTTTTTAAAAAGTGGGTTTTTTTGTGGGGGGTTGGTTATACAGTAGCTCAGGGCTGCTAATATTAGCAACAAAATTCTACTGAAGTAAGGAAAAGGAGGTGGGCGGGAGGAAATGAGTTGGAGCAGCCAGAAAGAAAATGACGGCACCATATTTGTAGCAGAGCAAGGAATCCTTTCAAAAGCATGATGGGCAGAGACTGCTGTGAACTCTGCTGGCATCACATGCCATCCCTAATGGCTGAAAGAGACAACGGGATGGGAGAGGAACAATAGATACTATTGAGGCATGGGTGCTATTGAGGAATGTGGGTGGTTTCAACCCTGTCCCAGGTCCAGTTCTAGACCACATGCATTCACAACAAATTAATGAGCCTGGGTGGGGTGGTGTAGTGGTTAGAGTGTCAGATTAGGACCTCCAAGACCAAGGTTGAAATCTCCAGAGGGTGACCTTGGGCTAGTCACTGTCCCTCGGCCTACCTTGCAGCATCGCTGTGAGAAGAAAAAGGAGAGGGGTGAAGTTCACAGGCTCCTTGGGGGAATATCAGTGTAGCTATAAAGAAAACATAAATAAAAATAATGTTTAAACTGTACTTGCTGCCCCAAGACTCTTGAGCCAATGTACAAGTTTTGGCATGTCTTTATCCCTCCCTCCAGTAGCATCTGTTGTAAAGGCTCTCCCCTATCTTTGGATCTTCATAAGAGCCCTGTAAGGTAGGGCAGGCAAGTGGCCAGAGGTCACCCACTCAATTCTATGGCTGAGCGGGGAGACTGATCTCTCCCCAGATCTGTTTTGAAATTCTACCCACTATGCCATGTATCGTCCTACAAGTCAGTTTCACGTGACTTGCATTTGTAAGTGGGTCAACACTGAGAATATTCCTATCTCATCAGATTGGATGTTATGTCTGTTCACATATTTAGCTACCAGTTATCAACTGCAGAGAAATCAAAGCTGCTTTCTTAATACTAACTTACAGGGTTGCTGTAAGGATTACAGGTAAATAATGAATTTGAAACACTTCACACACTTGAAAGAGTTTTATCATCATCATCATCATCATCATCATCATCATCATCATGCAATTTCCTGGAGTAAGACCCATTAATCTTGAGTATGTGTGCATGCAAAATGTTACAATAACTGTTCATTGTTTTATTGTCCCATTTTCTGTGGGTTATTTTTTATGTACCCTGCTTAGAAATGTGAATAATTAAGTGGTATATAAATGTCTTAAATAAATAAATAAATAATACTGCACAAGTGATGTATATGCATTTGTGAACCAGACATGAGTGACCATGGATGTAAACAATGAAATCGGCTTGTGTATTGGGTACGCACACCAATGGCACAGATCTTTGAGTCCCATTGAGTGCAATGAGGCTTAGTTTCAAGTAATTACGTGTAGGATTGCTAGAGTTAAACATAGCTAGAATACATGTTCTTTTCCAAAAAAGAAAAAGAAAAGGTATTGCTTTGCTTTCCAAGCCCAATCTTAAATTTAAGAGTCCCTTTGAACCTATTTTTCCCCTTCATGTTTTTTACTGAAATGTAGGACGAGATGGTTGGATAGTGTTCTCGAAGCTACCAGCATGAGTTTGACCAAACTGCGGGAGGCAGTGGAAGACAGGAGTGCCTGGCGTGCTCTGGTCCATGGGGTCACAAAGAGTCGGACACGACTAAACAACAACAACAAAATGGCATCATTTTGGAAGAATATAGAAATAAATTCCTATATCTCGTTGCATGGGTTCCTTCTGTTCATCTTCTTTGCCCAGAAATGTAGATCTGTGCCCTGTTGCATAAGTAGCACCAGATATTTCACATCCCTTACATATGCTAATGATGATAATGTTGGTGATTTTATTATTTACTCCCTGCCAATGTGGTTGGATAGGCATGATGAGAACATGCAACTGAAACAACCACATGTTGCCTCCCCATTTAACCTTGGCAATACTTCTTTCCTCTTCCTCTGCTTCTTTCCCTGTGTTGACTTATAGATTGTAAACTACTTGGGGCAGGGACCTCTCCCCTGAACTTTATATAATGACATGCACAATGATGGCACCATGTTAGTAAATAAACACGGACAAATGGCAACCTAGGAACTTATCATGTCAAAATGTAACAACAGGTAACATCCACACCATCTCTTTGAAGCACATTTAAAAGTACATGGATTGTCCCAAAGAATCCTGGGAGCTGAGGTGTATTCCCTACAATTTTCAGCATCCTTGACAAACTAGAGTTCCCAGGATACTTTTGGGAGAGTATCGTGCTTTAAATGTGCATTAAATGGGATTGCCCCAGTTTTTCAAAGGATGCTCAGACAGAGCCGTATTTTGTAAGTGTATAATGACTGTGTTGTGAGTTTAAAAGTTCCTATCTTCAGCCTTCTATTCACACTCCTAAGGAAATAATAACTTCTGTTTGCCTGGTGCATTTTTCTGCCTCTAACCTGTTAATTTTTTACAGAAACTAATGCCAATGAAAATCCAGTCTTGAGAAGAAGCCTTTGTATCTATCCCTTCCCACTCTCTTGTCTCTCTCTCTCTCTCTCTCTCTCTCTCTCTCTCTCTCTCTCTCTCTCACACACACACACACACACACACACACACCTAAATCCTCTATGACCCTATTTTTGGAAATGTGTCAAATCCATAAAATGAGAGGTGCTGAAATGAATGAATTATTGCTGAATCGGTAATATGTCAGGTGGCATTGCCAATGGATGCACTGAAGAAAGACAAATGAAAAGTGAGTGGCCGCTTATCATAAAAACCCTTTTACTGGTGCAGTAAAGAGTCATGTGATTTTCCACCTACTTTTTAAGAGAGTAATAAAATCGGCTCCATTTGGCAATCCTGAGCAAGAGAAAAAGGCACTGACAGACTGAACGATCTGTTCTGCTGGAAAAATGCAGGAGTGGAAGGATCCAAGCGAGGGACTGATAGCAGCAGAAAGTTATTCACACAATCAAGGCTAATCAACCTGCTTTAAAGAAGAAAAAAACACAGCTTCTGAAGTTTCTGATTACGGAGAAACTTTGGAACACCTGGGAGGCAAAGAGAGAAAGAAGAGAAAGAAATATGCAGTGTGCACGGCAGGGCAGATATCTAGGGAGCCCCTCAGCAGAATGAACATGGAGGTCCACACGTGCAGCAAGGTGGTCTTATCAGGTTTCAAAGTGAAGTAATATGCACATTAACCACCTGTGGATGGACAGATTGGTCAGTTTTTGTTTCTCTCCATTTCACACTTTTCCAGTCTTCAGTTCTCCACATTTTGACATCAGTTTGCTATTGCTATTGCTGCTGCTGCTGCTGCTATCCCACATGAAAATTCTCACCCCCATTAAGCAGTTGCTGAGACTGAAGGTCCCTCCTTTCCCACGGCTGCCTAAGTCCTCTCCTCGTTTTCTTCCAAGCAATCAAAGACTATGTCTGTGTATTGCCATTCTCTCCTCTGCCCTTTTCATGCCTCTTCTGGCTCTGGGAGACAAGGAGGGAGGGGAGCTTATCACAGCAGGAGGAGACACCTGTGACTCTTCACCTGACTCGTCTCTGCCTCTTGGCCTCCATCCTCCTCCTCGGCTGCTTCATCTTCTGCCTCTGATTCTGGACTCCTCTCTGCCACAAACTCTCCCAGCTCACTAAGCCCTGTTACCTGCTTGGCTTCTGACACCTCTTCCCAGTCTTCTTCCTGTGGCCACTCTCTGTTGTCCCACCACCACTCCCTAGGCTCTGAGCCTTCTTCCCTTGGGGGTTCCCCAGCTGGTTCCTCCTACCATTCGTTTGCATCCAACTAGTCCAACCTTGGCCCAGTATACCTGAAGGAGTGTCTCCACTCTCATCGTTAAGCCCAGACACTGAGGTCCAGCTCCGAGGGCCTTCTGGCAGTTCCCTCACTGCGAGAAGCGAAGTTACAGGGAACCAGGCAGAGGGCCTTCTCAGTAGTGGCCTGTGGAATGCCCTCCCATCAGGTGTCAAGGAAATAAACAACTATCTGACTTTTAGAAGACATCTGAAGACAGCCATGTTTAGGGAAGTTTTTAATGTTTTTTTTTTTGTTTTACTGCTCCGTTGTTGTTGTTGTTGTTGTTGCATCAGTTGAGTTCTTCTGCAAAAAGGGAAGAGTCTGCACAGAAGATTATGTGGGCTTTAATTTTGCCTTTCCACCTGTACATGTGGCAAGACACTGAGATCTAGGCCAGCTCACCACCATTTGTACATGCTTGCTACTTAGTTTAAAACTTGTTTATCACATTGCTGTTGAAATGGAATACTCAGGATGAAACGGTAAAATCTGCTATGATAAAATGGGCACAAGATGTTGGACATAACATTATGTTTGCTGACTGGGAACAGTTGTGGACCACAGGTATGAAATTTACGGCATGTAATGCCTTAAGAGAGAATATTATGAAAATGATATACAGGTGGTACATGACACCAGTCAAGCTTGCAAAAATCTATCATTTGCCCGATAATAAATGTTGGAAATGTAAAGAAAATGAAGGTACATTCTTTCACCTTTGGTGGACGTGCCCAAGGATTAAGGCTTTCTGGGAGATGATTTATAATGAAATGAAAAAGGTATTTAAATATACCTTCCTGAAGAAACCAGAGGCCTTTCTCCTGGGCATGGTCGGCGAATTGGTGTTAAAGAAGGATAGAACTTTCTTTATGTATGCTACAACGGCAGCAAGAATACTCATTGCAAAGTATTGGAAGACACAAGATCTACCCACCCTGGAAGAATGGCAGATGAAGGTGATAGACTATATGGAATTGGCGGAAATGACTGGCAGAATCTGAGACCAGGGAGAAGAGTCGGTAGAAGAAGATTGGAAGAAATTTAAAGACTATTTACAGAAACATTGTAAAATTAATGAATGTTAAAATGATGTCGGAATGAAATTAAGTGGTTCTAGCAGCAATGTTATAAAGGAGTATGTAAAAATGGATGGTTAACAGGTGAAAATGTAAAGCTATAATATATTAAGATAAAGAATTAAGATAAAAACAAAAAGGGAAAGGATTTGCTGAATTAACCATTTGAACTGGAATACAAAAAAGGGAGGTGTGAGGAAGTCAGGGAAATAAGTAAATGAAAGGCAAGACATGGAAAGATGGATTTATTTTTAATTGTTTTTATTTTTTCTGTATTTTGTATTTTCTGTTTCTTTTTTCTATTTCTTTTTTTACTTTTATAACTCTTTCTGAAATTCTAATAAATATCATTTTTTTAAAAAAAAAAACTTGTTTATCACATATGCATGTTTCCCAGACATGTCTTAGAAACATCAGCCAAGATCCAAAGCACTGTTATGCTTGGACGTGCCATAGGCTGAAAGGAAAAACAAGCACACACACACACACACACACACACACACACACACACACAGTATGACCAAACTGGTTGAATAACTTGCTTCTTACAACCAAAGCACTGTGTTCATTTTCTCAGTTCCAAGAGAAACCAGTATTTTGTTTTATTTTTGAAGGTGAACATTTTGTCCCAGATGCTGTGTTTACCAAGGGGAAACTGGATTTTTCGTGGGAGTTCCTACACTGGCTACAAATTAGCCTTCTGTGCTAATTAATATTAACATGTAAGGCATTAATTAACATTCTGGTGCCTTTACATGAGAAACAGCTTGACCCAGCTCAACTGGGATGCTGGCTACTGACTAATGAAAAGTGTTCTGTTTAAGACATTGCCAGAACAATCTTGTTGCGCCTTAATTGCATTAGAAACTGGGAGTTGGCAGTTTTCCTACCAGATTGGAATTGGCCTCCTCAGGTTATTATGATATACAGTCTTTAAGAGCCCGGTTGTGGACTTGGGGAAAGGAGGGGAAACAGAAGGGCAAGGTGACTCTGGCCTTTATGGACATTAGCAAAGCTGAAAGCAATGAGAAATTATGTTTAATGTGTGGTGTGTCTACATGCGCTCAGTAAGTCCCGGTTATACCTCAGAAAATTGCTGTTTCTGAAAGAAGCGCTGGGAAGATATGGAATGAAAACATCTAAGAGCAGAGCTGTGAATGACCCTGGTCACACGTGACTAGCTATGTTCACATGGTCATGGCATGAATCACAGACTCATTCCTCAGTGGGATGGGAATCGCACAACAGTGAAATTGCTGCAAAGTGGCTGTGGTTCAGTTCGCAGAGCCGTCTTTCCTATTGGGCTTGCTGGTGCGTTGCGCCAGGGCGCTAGCCTCTCAGGGACGCCCCAGTGAGTAGGGGAGCTGTGCGGCTTTGCTGGCGGCCTCCCCTTTCCCTGCATGCCAGCAGCTGCGCCTTGCCAACCATATGCCTGGCAGGCGTGCAGCTTGCCTCCCAAGCCTCCGCGGGAGGAGAGCAATCCCTGCAGAGGCTTGGGAAAAGCTCAACAACTCTGGGAAACGGGGGGGGGGGAGGGATCTTTGCACCAAGGTGCTGGATATGCTTAAGACGGCCCTGTCAGTTAGCCTTGGGTTCTATTTTATAAAGGACAGTCCTCTATTGTTTGCGGGTGTTCTCTACTTGGTGGGTTAAGAGGAAGACCCACAGACCCATAGGAAGAGAATCTGCATCACAGGAGTGGACCAACAATGCATGTACGATGAATGTGTTTTTGATCACACAGCATGCAAGTGCAAATGCTGGTTAGTGATCTCAGTGTCTCAGCTGCCACACATAGATGGAGACAGGCATACACAGGCCCCACATTATCTGTGGTGTGGAAACGGGCTCTCCTCTTCTGCAAATTTATCCCTGTCTTATAAGAGAGGAAGCAGAGAACATACAGGTAATGCAGGTCCCCGTTGCCAGCTTTGCAAGTTAAGACAAACTGTGTGTACTATCTGTTCTAGCAGAGGAGCACATCACTGCAGCCCAAGCCTGGCACTTTGAACTGCTGCCTGAGTCACTTGCCCCAAATTCACAATGCTGATGGGGAAGAATGGTAGCAGAGCCTGTGTCTTGTTTGGTGTTTGTGTCAGGAGGAGTCCCTGACAGAAAAAACTATAGGAATTCTGAGCAGACAAGCATCAGCAATGCACCCTTCTTGTTGACAACAAGTGCCCTTTCTCCATAGTTCCTGTACCAATGTTCTCTCTTGTGTGCATAACACAAGGCCAGAGAAATATAGGGGCTATGTACCCTTACATCTGAGTTATGGTCTTCCCGTCTGGTGCTTATATACTGCTTTTGGTGGGTTGTAAATGGGCACTGAGTTGGTCTGAATCCGTTGCTCAGTTTTGGTGGAGGAGTTTGGGGGCAGGGGGATCATTGTTTTTTTGCCTTCCGTTGCATTTGATGCATGGTTTTCCTCATTAGTCTAATGCTGCTGGCAATGGGACTGTGGCGTAAAGGTGTATAGGGTTTGGCATATTATCTACTTATTTCATTTATACCCATTTATACCTAGTAGTCCAACACTCTATCCACTACGTTACACTGCCTGTCTATGTCTGCTTCTCCCTTATCATGTCAACATTATGCTCATGTCTCTGGCCCATCCTGCCTCTGGGCCTTCCACTGGCAGTGCAGATGGACCAGTGCTTTAGACAAACCAGCTTGGAGTCGCACTGCCATATTCACGATATCTCATTTCGTGAGAGCCACGTCTGGGTTTATGCTGGCATAGCTGGACTTCCGCCATATTCTAAATTCCCCAGCCAGCATATCTGCAATATCAAATTTCATCCTTACGCTAACTAATCAGGAGCCTCACTTTCGTTGTACATCCAAAATTAAATTTAGGCAGACAGAAGTGTCTGGGGAAAGGGCACAGGCTGCTAATTTTGAGCAGGGCCTAGCTAATCTTTTTTATCAGGATGACAAGCTTGCTATTTGCAGCATAGATTGGGGGCAGTTGACAGTAAATGCGGGCAAAAGGCAAGGGGCATTTCAGGGTGTGGACATATTGAAAAGATGATGAGAAAGAATGGTAAAAATGTTTGGTCTGTGATTAATAGTTCATTAGAGTTCCAAGTATCCCTATTTTCAAGGGACAGTCCTGGATTTACAGAAGCCATCCCAGTTTCTGATTTGATCCCAAAATGTCCAGCTTTTCCTTAGGATGTCCCCATTTCAAGGGAGGGTATGGAGTTATGTGACCCCCGAGCCAAAGAGATAAGTAACTATGCAACTGTTAGAAGACACCTGAAGGCAGCCCTGTATAGGGAAGGTTTTTTTAATGTTTACTGTTTTATTGTGTTTTTATATACGTTGGAAGACACCTTGAGTCTCTGGGCAACCCAGTCAGATGGGCAGGGTATAAATAATATTACTACTACTACTACTACTACTACTACTACTACTACTACTACAACTATTAAACAGGACACCCCTATTTTCACTGGAGTAATGTTGAAGGGTATGTTAAAGCAGATGAAGAATTTTTTCCACCAAGAAAATCTTGCTTGTGCTTCCTGAATAAATTATGCCAAAAAGGCAAATTTTGCATAACATTACACACACATCAATGTCTGAGTAGTGAAGTGTTTTAGAGGATCCAGGCCCACCATATATCATAGGTTTGATTTCCTAGGGGTGAAGGTAACTCGAGACTGCATTGTTTCTGTAATATAATTATGTATATGTGAGCCACACCTGCTAAGGGAAGACCCTTTGTCTCATCAAATGCACTAATATATTTTTTTATTCAAAAGAAGACTTAGGAGTGTTTAGAGGGTACTCCCGATTCTGCTTCGCTGTAGCGAAGTTTCCAGCACCTGATGTCATATATGATGTGTCAGGCATGGGAAAAGTGGCTTGCCCAAAACGGCTTGGCATACACAAAATTGTATGTGACAGATTCAGCTCCTTCAATGGCAAAACAATTTGACTGGATGTTGCCTGCTGGCTGCTATTAAAGCGAGATATCATTTTTAGGGTATTGCCCATGGACGAAAATGTCCGCGTTGAATATGCCCTTTTCTGTGGGTTGAGGAGTGCTGTGCATATCAGGCTCCCCGTTTTCAGCAAACACAGCTGCAATGTGGCAAGCAGACCCATGTGGAGATGCTCATGGGCCCCAAGACACGAAAGGCTCATGTTGTCCCTGTGGGATGAAGTTAGCGGCTCCTTGGAAATCCTGCAGAGTGCCGCAGTGCACATTCCGAGCGCAATATGCAAGGCATATTATCTTCTTCAAAATAAATAAATACATCTGTGCCACTCATAGCTTTTCCTGTGGGTGAGAGACAGATTTCCTACTGCTCTGTTTAAAAAAATTAATAGCAGATTGCATGGCATGTGTCTATCAGATTCCATCCAGAAAATGTCTCTTCCCAAATTGGAAACTGGGATCTAATATTGGCAGGTCCAGACGCAAAGGAGGAAGCAGAGGCATGACAGCATGCTGAGGAAGTCATGAATGCCAGGAATTCCAGAGTTATATACCACACAAATAGTCACCTTTTCTTTACCCAATGACGGGAGAGGAACGCAAACCAAACGACGTGGGCTATCTGCATGATTCACGACTGCAAGTTGAAAGCAGGCTAAAGTATGCCATCCTTGACATTAGGCAGAATGAGGTAGCTGCCTTAGGTGGCACGCGTGGAGTGTCGTGAAAGGGCAGCAGATTCTTTGTTATTTTATCGATTATTATTGCACTTTTCCTGACGGAGAGAAGAGGAGGTGCTTGTGGGATTTTCTGACCCAGGTGGCAAAATAATTTGGCCAGCCATGGGTGCTATGCACCTTCGCTGGAGGAGGAAGAGGGCGGTTGAAGGTTGCTGCTCAGTCCCATACGGCAAAACATCTGTGTTAGGTATGTACACTCACTGCTCTATACCTGTTGGGTGGGAACAGACTGCATTGCACTGACCTTCCCTGCCCTGGTTCAAGGTAATTTCCAAATGACTGGGCAAAGTGGCTTACATACAATACATAATAACAAACATTGCAATTACAACATAGGCTAATTTCACGATTTGAAAATCTGGATGTATGGCAACCCCATTACAACATAAATCATGCAAAATAATTAACAAATCAGTAAAACAATTGCCATTTATCAAATTTGGGTTTTCTATTGCATTTGAAAAAGAAGGGGTAAATTAACTTAATCTTGGAGAAATCCATCCTTAATCCTTCGTTCTAAAGAAACAAAAATATATACCAGTTCTTTCCTCCAAAGTCTTCATGATTACTTTTCCCATTACACTCAGTTTTCATGCAATCTGCTTACTGGCCCCCAAAGCAATCATTTTTGCATGAGGTGTTTATTTATTTAAGAATGATGTTCATTATATGTACATGAAAGCTTCTGAACTTAAGAAGGTCTGCTGTTATTCCTTGGATCGTTCTGATACTAGCAGTCCATGGAGACTTGTGCACAGTAATAGCTTTATAGGTGTTTCTGGTGATTTATAAGGAATCGCCAGTTTTCCATTCATTTATCCGAAGCCTCCCATGGAAATGTGGCAGGTTTACTTAGAAAGGAAGCTTCACTGCATCTCTTTCTATCCCTTGTCATGGAACCTGATCAAGAAAATATACAGGTGCAATTGTGAGAAGAGGGTGGGAAGAGCTACAACTCAGGGGCAGAGCACTTGATCCGCATGCAGAAGATTTCTGGTTCAATCCCCAACATTTCCAGTTAGGGATGCATATGATTCCTATCTGAAACCCTGGAGAACTCCTGAGCTACATGTCTGATTCATTATAAGGCAGTTTTCTGTTCTCTTTCTGAGTGCCAAAGGAAATGGTGCCTTCAGTTTTAATCCAGAAAAAATATATGGGATTCTGCCCAGAGCACTGTTTCGAGTATTATTATTTTAAGGATTGGCTTTTTAAAAAAGGCACTTAATAAACATTTGACTGGATAAACATGCCAAGCGCCTGGGGCGGGAGGGAGTTTTCGAAAAGCCAAAAACACAGCTCAGGTCATGGTAGGAAGAGGGGGGAAACACTGGCTGCAGTAGGGAGATCTGTCTGCCCATAATCTGTACTCTCTGCACAGAAGTACAGTGGTACCTCGGGTTACAGACACTTCAGGTTACAGCCTCCGCTAACCCAGAAATAGTACCTCAGGTTAAGAACTTTGCTTCAGGATGAGAACAGAAATCGTGCGGCCGCGGGAGGACCCATTAGCTAAAGTGGTACTTCAGGTTAAGAACAGTTTCAGGTTAAGAACAGACCTCCAGAACCATTAAAGTTCTTAACCTGAGGTACCACTGTATCAGCTTTCTAGAAGAACCACTGGCCTGCTTCCTATTGTACAGATTCAATATATAAACAAGGACTGCAGAACCTCTGGCAGGCCGTGGAGGCTTACCTGCATTAGGTTGTCCTATATGGCATCAGATGTGGGGAAGCTGCAGCTACAATCATAGAATCATAGAATCATAGAGTTGGAAGAGACCACAAGGGCCATCGAGTCCAACCCCCTGCCAAGCAGGAAACACCATCAGAGCACTCCTGACATATGGTTGTCAAGCCTCTGCTTAAAGACCTCCAAAGAAGAAGACTCCACCACACTCCTTGGCAGCAAATTCCACTGTCGAACAGCTCTTACTGTCAGGAAGTTCTTCCTAATGTTTAGGTGGAATCTTCTTTCTTGTAGTTTGGATCCATTGCTCTGTGTCTGCTTCTCTGGAGCAGCAGAAAACAACCTTTCTCCCTCCTCTATGTGACATCCTTTTATATATTTGAACATGGCTATCATATCACCCCTTAACCTCCTCTTCTCCAGGCTAAACATGCCCAGCTCCCTTAGCCGTTCCTCATAAGGCATCGTTTCCAAGCCTTTGACCATTTTGGTTGCCTTCCTCTGGACACGTTCCAGTTTGTCAGTGTCCTTCTTGAACTGTGGTGCCCAGAACTGGACACAGTACTCCAGGTGAGGTCTGACCAGAGCAGAATACAGTGGCACTATTACTTCCCTTGATCTAGATGCTATACTCCTATTGATGCAGCCCAGAATTGCATTGGCTTTTTTAGTTGCCGCGTCACACTGTTGGCTCATGTCAAGTTTGTGGTCAACCAAGACTCCTAGATCCTTTTCACATGTACTGCTCTCAAGCCAGGTGTCACCCATCTTGTATTTGTGCCTCTCATTTTTTTTGCCCAAGTGCAATACTTTACATTTCTCCATGTTAAAATTCATCTTGTTTGTTTTGGCCCAGTTCTCTATCTGTCAAGGTCGTTTTGAAGTGTGATCCTGTCCTCTGGGGTGTTAGCCACCCCTCCCAGTTTGGTGTCATCTGCAAATTTGATCAGGATGCCCTTGAGTCCATCATCCAAGTCGTTGATAAAGATGTTGAATAAGACCGGGCCCAAGACAGAACCCTGTGGCACCCCACTAGTCACTCTTCTCCAGGATGAAGAGGAACCATTGATGAGCACCCTTTGGGTTCGGTCAGTCAGCCAGTTACAAATCCACTGAGTGGTAGCATAGTCAAGACCGCATTTTACCAGCTTCTTTACAAGAATATCATGGGGCACCTTGTCAAATGCCTTGCTGAGATCAAGGTAGGCTACATCCACTTCGTTCCTTTCATCTACCAGGCTTGTAATTCTGTCAAAAAACGAGATCAGGTTAGTCTGACATGACTTATTTTTCAGAAATCCATGCTGACTATTGGTGATCACAGCATTCCTTTCTAGGTGCTCACAGACTGTTTGCTTAATGATCTGCTCCAGAATCTTCCCTGGTATTGATGTCAGACTGACTGGGCGGTAATTATTTGGGTCCTCTCTTTTCCCCTTTTTGAAAAAAGGGACAACATTTGCCCTCCTCCAGTCTGCCAGGACTTCGCCTGTTCTCCAGGAATTCTCAAAGATGACTGCCAGTGGTTCTGAGATCACATCTGCCAGTTCTTTTAATACTCTTGGATGCAGTTCATCTGGCCCTGGAGACTTGAATACATCTAAACTAGCCAAGTATTCTTGTACTATCTCCTTAGTTATTCTGGGCTGTGTTTCCTCTGCTGAATCATTTGCTCCAAATTCTTCAGGTCGGGCATTGTTTTCTTTATCGGAGAAGACTGAGGCAAAGAAGGCATTGAGGAGTTCAGCCCTTTCTGTATCCCCTGTTTGCATTTCACCATCTTCTCCTCTGAGTGGCCCCACTGTTTCTTTGTTCTTCCTTTTGCTACGAACATACCCATAAAAGCCTTTTTTGTTGCTTTTAACCTCTCTAGCAAGCCTGAGTTCATTCTGTGCTTTAGCTTTTCTGACTTTGTGTCTACACATGCTGGCTATTTGTTTGAATTCCTCTTTGGTGGTTTCCCCCCTTTTCCATTTTTTGTACACATCCTTTTTTAATCTTAACTCAGTTAAAAGTTCTTTAGATAGCCACCCTGGCTTCTTTAGGCACCTTCCATGTTTCCATCTCATTGGTATTGCCTGAAGTTGTGCTTTTACTATCTCCCTCTTAACAAACTCCCAGCCATCATGAACTCCCTTTCCTTTTAGTATTACTGTCCATGGGATCTCACCCAGCACTTCCCTAAGTTTTATGAAGTCGGCTTTCTTAAAGTCAAGAAATTGAGTCCTAGTATGCTTGGCTGCTCCTTTCCGCTGTATAGTAAACTTCAGAAGAGCATGATCACTCGCGCCTAATGATCCTTCCACTTCTACCCCACTAACCAGGTCATCAACATTGGTTAGGACCAGATCTAAAATGGCTGTTCCTCTTGTTGCTTCCCCCACTTTCTGAACAATGAAGTTGTCTGCAAGGCCAGTGAGGAATCTGTTTGACCTTATGCTCTTGGCTGAGTTTGACATCCAACAAATATCCGGGTAATTGAAGTCCCCCATTACTACTATCTCCCTTCCTTTTGCATGCTTGGCCATCTGTTCCAGGAAGGCATCATCTATGTCCTCCGTTTGGCTTGGGGATCTATAGTAAACTCCCACAATGAGGTCACTGTTATTCTTCTCTCCCTTAATTTTGACCCAAATGCTCTCACTTTGGCTTTGAGGTTCTAAATCTTGGATC